>NC_138316.1:21277500-21625000 GCF_965601325.2 Salmo salar | reverse complement strand
AATATACAGTATGTATAAACACACGCGCCGGGTACGTCACCTGCACAACACACAGAATATACAGTATATATAAACACACGCGCCGGGTACGTCACCTGCACAACACACAGAATATACAGTATATATAAACACACGCGCCGGGTACGTCACCTGCACAACACACAGAATATACAGTATATATAAACACACGCGCCGGGTACGTCACCTGCACAACACACAGAATATACAGTATATATAAACACACGCGCCGGGTACGTCACCTGCACAACACACAGAATATACAGTATATATAAACACACGCGCCGGGTACGCCACCTGCACAACACACAGAGTATACAGTATATATAAACACACGCACCGGGTACGTCACCTGCACAACACACAGAATATACAGTATGTATAAACACACGCACCGGGTACGCCACCTGCACAACACACAGAATATACAGTATATATAAACACACGCGCCGGGTACGTCACCTGCACAACACACAGAATATACAGTATATATAAACACACGCGCCGGGTACGTCACCTGCACAACACACAGAATATACAGTATATATAAACACACGCGCCGGGTACGTCACCTGCACAACACACAGAATATACAGTATATATAAACACACGCGCCGGGTACGCCACCTGCACAACACACAGAATATACAGTATATATAAACACACGCGCCGGGTACGTCACCTGCACAACACACAGAATATACAGTATATATAAACACACGCGCCGGGTACGTCACCTGCACAACACACAGAATATACAGTATATATAAACACACGCGCCGGGTACGCCACCTGCACAACACACAGAATATAGAGTATATATAAACACACGCGCCGGGTACGTCACCTGCACAACACACAGAATATACATTATATATAAACACACGCACCGGGTACGTCACCTGCACAACACACAGAATATACAGTATAAATAAACACACGCACCGGGTACGTCACCTGCACAACACACAGAATATACAGTATATATAAACACACGCACCGGGTACGTCACCTGCACAACACACAGAATATACAGTATGTATAAACACACGCACCGGGTACGTCACCTGCACAACACACAGAATATACAGTATGTATAAACACACGCACCGGGTACGTCACCTGCACAACACACAGAATATACAGTATGTATAAACACACGCGCCGGGTACGTCACCTGCACAACACACAGAATATACAGTATATATAAACACACGCGCCGGGTACGCCACCTGCACAACACACAGAATATACAGTATATATAAACACACGCGCCGGGTACGTCACCTGCACAACACACAGAATATACAGTATATATAAACACACGCACCGGGTACGCCACCTGCACAACACACAGAATATACAGTATATATAAACACACGCACCGGGTACGCCACCTGCACAACACACAGAATATACAGTATATATAAACACACGCACCGGGTACGTCACCTGCACAACACACAGAATATACAGTATGTATAAACACACGCACCGGGTACGTCACCTGCACAACACACAGAATATTCAGTATATATAAACACACGCGCCGGGTACGTCACCTGCACAACACACAGAATATACAGTATATATAAACACAGGCGCCGGGTACGTCACCTGCACAACACACAGAATATACAGTATATATAAACACACGCACCGGGTACGCCACCTGCACAACACACAGAATATACAGTATATATAAACACACGCGCCGGGTACGTCACCTGCACAACACACAGAATATACAGTATATATAAACACACGCGCCGGGTACGTCACCTGCACAACACACAGAATATACAGTATATATAAACACACGCTCCGGGTACGTCACCTGCACAACACACAGAATATACAGTATATATAAACACACGCACCGGGTACGCCACCTGCACAACACACAGAATATACAGTATATATAAACACACGCGCCGGGTACGTCACCTGCACAACACACAGAATATACAGTATATATAAACACACGCGCCGGGTACGTCACCTGCACAACACACAGAATATACAGTATATATAAACACACGCGCCGGGTACGCCACCTGCACAACACACAGAATATACAGTATATATAAACACACGCACCGGGTACGTCACCTGCACAACACACAGAATATACAGTATATATAAACACACGCACCGGGTACGTCACCTGCACAACACACAGAATATACAGTATATATAAACACACGCACCGGGTACGTCACCTGCACAACACACAGAATATACAGTATATATAAACACACGCGCCGGGTACGTCACCTGCACAACACACAGAATATACAGTATATATAAACACACGCGCCGGGTACGTCACCTGCACAACACACAGAATATACACTATATATAAACACACGCGCCGGGTACGTCACCTGCACAACACACAGAATATACAGTATATATAAACACACGCACCGGGTACGCCACCTGCACAACACACAGAATATACAGTATATATAAACACACGCGCCGGGTACGTCACCTGCACAACACAGAATATACAGTATATATAAACACACGCACCGGGTACGCCACCTGCACAACACACAGAATATACAGTATATATAAACACAGGCGCCGGGTACGTCACCTGCACAACACACAGAATATACAGTATATATAAACACAGGCGCCGGGTACGTCACCTGCACAACACACAGAATATACAGTATGTATAAACACACGCACCGGGTACGCCACCTGCACAACACACAGAATATACAGTATATATAAACACACGCGCCGGGTACGTCACCTGCACAACACACAGAATATACATTATATATAAACACACGCACCGGGTACGTCACCTGCACAACACACAGAATATACAGTATATATAAACACACGCACCGGGTACGTCACCTGCACAACACACAGAATATACAGTATATATAAACACACGCACCGGGTACGTCACCTGCACAACACACAGAATATACAGTATGTATAAACACACGCACCGGGTACGTCACCTGCACAACACACAGAATATACAGTATATATAAACACACGCACCGGGTACGTCACCTGCACAACACACAGAATATACAGTATATATAAACACACGCGCCGGGTACGTCACCTGCACAACACACAGAATATACAGTATATATAAACACACGCGCCGGGTACGTCACCTGCACAACACACAGAATATACAGTATATATAAACACACGCACCGGGTACGCCACCTGCACAACACACAGAATATACAGTATATATAAACACACGCGCCGGGTACGTCACCTGCACAACACAGAATATACAGTATATATAAACACACGCACCGGGTACGCCACCTGCACAACACACAGAATATACAGTATATATAAACACAGGCGCCGGGTACGTCACCTGCACAACACACAGAATATACAGTATATATAAACACAGGCGCCGGGTACGTCACCTGCACAACACACAGAATATACAGTATGTATAAACACACGCACCGGGTACGCCACCTGCACAACACACAGAATATACAGTATATATAAACACACGCGCCGGGTACGTCACCTGCACAACACACAGAATATACATTATATATAAACACACGCACCGGGTACGTCACCTGCACAACACACAGAATATACAGTATATATAAACACACGCACCGGGTACGTCACCTGCACAACACACAGAATATACAGTATATATAAACACACGCACCGGGTACGTCACCTGCACAACACACAGAATATACAGTATGTATAAACACACGCACCGGGTACGTCACCTGCACAACACACAGAATATACAGTATATATAAACACACGCACCGGGTACGTCACCTGCACAACACACAGAATATACAGTATATATAAACACACGCGCCGGGTACGTCACCTGCACAACACACAGAATATACAGTATGTATAAACACACGCACCGGGTACGTCACCTGCACAACACACAGAATATACAGTATGTATAAACACACGCGCCGGGTACGTCACCTGCACAACACACAGAATATACAGTATATATAAACACACGCACCGGGTACGTCACCTGCACAACACACAGAATATACAGTATATATAAACACACGCACCGGGTACGTCACCTGCACAACACACAGAATATACAGTATATATAAACACACGCGCCGGGTACGTCACCTGCACAACACACAGAATATACAGTATATATAAACACACGCGCCGGGTACGTCACCTGCACAACACACAGAATATACAGTATATATAAACACACGCGCCGGGTACGCCACCTGCACAACACACAGAATATACAGCATATATAAACACACGCGCCGGGTACGTCACCTGCACAACACACAGAATATACAGTATATATAAACACACGCACCGGGTACGCCACCTGCACAACACACAGAATATACAGTATATATAAACACACGCACCGGGTACGTCACCTGCACAACAAACAGAATATACAGTATGTATAAACACACGCACCGGGTACGTCACCTGCACAACACACAGAATATACAGTATGTATAAACACACGCACCGGGTACGTCACCTGCACAACACACAGAATATACAGTATATATAAACACACGCACCGGGTACGTCACCTGCACAACACACAGAATATACAGTATGTATAAACACACGCACCGGGTACGTCACCTGCACAACACACAGAATATACAGTATATATAAACACACGCACCGGGTACGTCACCTGCACAACACACAGAATATACAGTATATATAAACACACGCGCCGGGTACGTCACCTGCACAACACACAGAATATACAGTATATATAAACACACGCACCGGGTACGTCACCTGCACAACACACAGAATATACAGTATATATAAACACACGCACCGGGTACGTCACCTGCACAACACACAGAATATACAGTATATATAAACACACACGACTTCAGCAGTCAGAGTGGCCTAAATCATTACAGTGTCTTAGAGTGACAGAGATCATCATCACATTAATCAGCTGTCTTTACTTAGCTCACTGCTGTCCCAACTATAATGTAATCTGCCAGTCCTGTAGTCAGAGTAGTCTAGGAGCTTCATGTTGGACAGTGACACAGCAGAATCCAATACAGTACTATGTAACAAGCGTAGGTCCTGCTTAGACAGTATCAGTTGCATATGTTTATTGCACATCTTTATTTTACAGCAATTTGTCTTCAAAATACTTTTTATGGAAAGCATAGCATACACAGCATGGTATGTGCTGTATGTGTGTTGCATTATGTTTCAGAGCGGAAGAGGCAGTCGAACCATGGCAATGCTGTAGCACTCATAGTAATGGAACCTGCCCTGCATACAAACACAGGCCTTCCCTTGCAGCTCCCCAAACACCAGATTCCCAGCACTGATAGAAAGAGAGAGAGAGAGAGAGAGAGAGAGAGAGAGAGAGAGAGAGAGAGAGAGAGAGAGAGAGAGAGAGAGAGAGAGACAAATACGTGCACAGCACAGGAGGTTGCTGAGGGGAAGACGGCTCACAATAATGGCTGGAATGGAGTGAATGAAATGGTATGAACAACATGGAAACCATGTGTTTGATGTGTTTGATACCATTCCATTATTCCATTCCAGCCATTACTAGCAGTCTGTCCTGCACAATTAAGGTGCCACCGGCTGGTTGTGGTACACAGGCACATTCACACTAAAATGCAACAACTTCCCTGCCAGACTTGGGTCCGACGAGGTGTTGCACACACACGCGCACACACACACACACGTATGTTACCCTGCATGGGATGGGATTAAGGGAGACAGATGAGGAAACAGGGTCAAGTTGCAGGTCAAAGCACTAACAGACCAGTCTACCTGGTGTGCAGTATGGTGGAGTTTGGTGTGTGTATAGTAGGTGGGCCTCTCCCTGTGTGTCTCAGTGACAGAGCCAGTTCCCCTACCGCCTGAGGGGTGATTAAGCCCTGTCCCCCAGAGCTTACGTCTGAGTAGGAAAACAACCCAGCAACCCCCCCCCCCATCTACCCACCATGGTCCCTCATTAATGATGTCACCTGGGACCAATGTTGATGACATGGCTTTAGAACTTTATTATGCAATGTAGTCATGTGCTTTGAGGTGAATGAGATGTTAAGCTACAGACTCACAACACTGTGTCAGAGATAAGAAGTCTTCAAGGTTATGCGTGTATACTGTACCTGTGCTCTGAGGGAAGCGAGGGATGTCTTTATAAGGGAAGGCTACACTATTCTCCAGTAAGTCTGCCAGCCCTCCCAGTCCAGAACCACAGATGATGGCCACCTTGGGCATGTGCTGCGTACGCTCCAGCAGCCAATCAGCTGTCTCCTTGTACTGCTTATAGGTGTACCTGCGAGGTGGAGAGAGATAGTGAGAAAGAGAGAGAGAGAGAGAGAGAGGGAGAAGAAAGAAAGAAAGAGACAAGAGTGAAGGGTTAGGGGCAAAGGGAATGATCTGGGGTGTGTAAATGCAGTTTTGTCCCACTCCTGCAGTGGAGTGTTTAGCTCAGGCCCTGGGCAGGGTAACTTGGCAGGATGGTGAGGAATCACAGGCTGAGAAGCCTCTATAAGCAAATCCACTGGAGCACAGCAAGCAAGTAGTCCCTTACACACACATCAAAATGCGATACTCAACACACATGCGTGGGTGGTGATGTGTGAGTGTGTGTGTGTGTGTGTGTGTGTGTGTGTGTGTGTGTGTGTGTGTGTGTGTGTGTGTGTGTGTGTGTGTGTGTGTGTGTGTGTGTGTGTGTGTGTGTGTGTGTGTGTGTGTGTGCATGCACACACATGCACTTCCAACAAGTGGCCTCTGAAGCCTGATTGGAGGGTTAGGATGCGTAAGTAAACCCCCATCCTTCTGGCCCTGTCAGCCAGCAGGGATAAACGTGCTTGTGATAGCCTTGGTCATGGAGGGTGGGAGGTGGGGGTGGAATGGCTTGAGCAATTCATCAAATTTGATTAATTCAATTCACTGGGTGAGTACACATCTCTCACTCTGCTCTGAAGGCAAGAACAGAGAAAGAGAGCGAGAGAGAGAGAGAGAGAGAGAGAGAGAGAGAGAGAGAGAGAGAGAGAGAGAGAGAGAGAAAGAAAGATGGTCTGTGGGGATGGAGTGGACTAGTTCTCTGACATGAGAAGCCATTGAAGAGAGCGATCAGTGTGGTTAATGCTCTCCCTCTCTCTCTGTGTATAGAGCTCTTAAAGGCAGTAATGGATCAGTGTGGTTAATGCTCTCCCTCTCTCTCTGTGTATAGAGCTCTTAAAGGCAGTAATGGGTCAGTGTGGTTAATGCTCTCCATCTCTCTCGGTGTATAGAGCTCTTAAAGGCAGTAATGGGTCAGTGTGGTTAATGATCTCCCTCTCTCTCGGTGTATAGAGCTCTTAAAGGCAGTAATGGGTCAGTGTGGTTAATGCTCTCCCTCTCTCTCGGTGTATAGAGGTCTTAAAGGCAGTAATGGGTCAGTGTGGTTAATGCTCTCCCTCTCTCTCGTTGTATAGAGCTCTTAAAGGCAGTAATGGGTCAGTGTGGTTAATGATCTCCCTCTCTCTCGGTGTATAGAGCTCTTAAAGGCAGTAATGGGTCAGTGTGGTTAATGCTCTCCCTCTCTCTCGGTGTATAGAGCTCTTAAAGGCAGTAATGGGTCAGTGTGGTTAATGATCTCCCTCTCTCTCGGTGTATAGAGCTCTTAAAGGCAGTAATGGGTCAGTGTGGTTAATGCTCTCCCTCTCTCTCGGTGTATAGAGCTCTTAAAGGCAGTAATGGGTCAGTGTGGTTAATGCTCTCCCTCTCTCTCGGTGTATAGAGCTCTTAAAGGCAGTAATGGGTCAGTGTGGTTAATGCTCTCCCTCTCTCTCAGCTTATCGAGCTCTTAAAGGCAGTAATGGGTCAGTGTGGTTAATGCTCTCCCTCTCTCTCTGTGTATAGAGCTCTTAAAGGCAGTAATGGGTCAGTGTGGTTAATGCTCTCCCTCTCTCTCTGTGTATAGAGCTCTTAAAGGCAGTAATGGGTCAGTGTGGTTAATGATCTCCCTCTCTCTCGGTGTATAGAGCTCTTAAAGGCAGTAATGGGTCAGTGTGGTTAATGCTCTCCCTCTCTCTCTGTGTATAGAGCTCTTAAAGGCAGTAATGGGTCAGTGTGGTTAATGCTCTCCCTCTCTCTCTGTGTATAGAGCTCTTAAAGGCAGTAATGGGTCAGTGTGGTTAATGATCTCCCTCTCTCTCGGTGTATAGAGCTCTTAAAGGCAGTAATGGGTCAGTGTGGTTAATGCTCTCCCTCTCTCTCTGTGTATAGAGCTCTTAAAGGCAGTAATGGGTCAGTGTGGTTAATGCTCTCCCTCTCTCTCTGTGTATAGAGCTCTTAAAGGCAGTAATGGGTCAGTGTGGTTAATGATCTCCCTCTCTCTCGGTGTATAGAGCTCTTAAAGGCAGTAATGGGTCAGTGTGGTTAATGCTCTCCCTCTCTCTCGGTGTATAGAGCTCTTAAAGACAGTAATGGGTCAGTGTGGTTAATGCTCTCCCTCTCTCTCGGTGTATAGAGCTCTTAAAGGCAGTAATGGGTCAGTGTGGTTAATGATCTCCCTCTCTCTCGGTGTATAGAGCTCTTAAAGGCAGTAATGGGTCAGTGTGGTTAATGCTCTCCCTCTCTCTCGGTGTATAGAGCTCTTAAAGGCAGTAATGGGTCAGTGTGGTTAATGCTCTCCCTCTCTCTCGGTGTATAGAGCTCTTAAAGGCAGTAATGGGTCAGTGTGGTTAATGCTCTCCCTCTCTCTCAGCTTATCGAGCTCTTAAAGGCAGTAATGGGTCAGTGTGGTTAATGCTCTCCCTCTCTCTCTGTGTATAGAGCTCTTAAAGGCAGTAATGGGTCAGTGTGGTTAATGATCTCCCTCTCTCTCGGTGTATAGAGCTCTTAAAGGCAGTAATGGGTCAGTGTGGTTAATGCTCTCCCTCTCTCTCGGTGTATAGAGCTCTTAAAGGCAGTAATGGGTCAGTGTGGTTAATGCTCTCCCTCTCTCTGTGTATAGAGCTCTTAAAGGCAGTAATGGGTCAGTGTGGTTAATGCTCTCCCTCTCTCTCTGTGTATAGAGCTCTTAAAGGCAGTAATGGGTCAGTGTGGTTAATGATCTCCCTCTCTCTCGGTGTATAGAGCTCTTAAAGGCAGTAATGGGTCAGTGTGGTTAATGCTCTCCTCTCTCTCGGTGTATAGAGCTCTTAAAGACAGTAATGGGTCAGTGTGGTTAATGATCTCCCTCTCTCTCGGTGTATAGAGCTCTTAAAGGCAGTAATGGGTCAGTGTGGTTAATGATCTCCCTCTCTCTCGGTGTATAGAGCTCTTAAAGGCAGTAATGGGTCAGTGTGGTTAATGCTCTCCCTCTCTCTCGGTGTATAGAGCTCTTAAAGACAGTAATGGGTCAGTGTGGTTAATGCTCTCCCTCTCTCTCGGTGTATAGAGCTCTTAAAGGCAGTAATGGGTCAGTGTGGTTAATGATCTCCCTCTCTCTCGGTGTATAGAGCTCTTAAAGGCAGTAATGGGTCAGTGTGGTTAATGCTCTCCCTCTCTCTCGGTGTATAGAGCTCTTAAAGGCAGTAATGGGTCAGTGTGGTTAATGCTCTCCCTCTCTCTCGGTGTATAGAGCTCTTAAAGGCAGTAATGGGTCAGTGTGGTTAATGCTCTCCCTCTCTCTCAGCTTATCGAGCTCTTAAAGGCAGTAATGGGTCAGTGTGGTTAATGCTCTCCCTCTCTCTCTGTGTATAGAGCTCTTAAAGGCAGTAATGGGTCAGTGTGGTTAATGATCTCCCTCTCTCTCGGTGTATAGAGCTCTTAAAGGCAGTAATGGGTCAGTGTGGTTAATGCTCTCCCTCTCTCTCTGTGTATAGAGCTCTTAAAGGCAGTAATGGGTCAGTGTGGTTAATGCTCTCCCTCTCTCTCTGTGTATAGAGCTCTTAAAGGCAGTAATGGGTCAGTGTGGTTAATGCTCTCCCTCTCTCTCTGTGTATAGAGCTCTTAAAGGCAGTAATGGGTCAGTGTGGTTAATGATCTCCCTCTCTCTCGGTGTATAGAGCTCTTAAAGGCAGTAATGGGTCAGTGTGGTTAATGCTCTCCCTCTCTTTCGGTGTATAGAGCTCTTAAAGACAGTAATGGGTCAGTGTGGTTAATGATCTCCCTCTCTCTCGGTGTATAGAGCTCTTAAAGGCAGTAATGGGTCAGTGTGGTTAATGCTCTCCCTCTCTCTCGGTGTATAGAGCTCTTAAAGGCAGTAATGGGTCAGTGTGGTTAATGCTCTCCCTCTCTCTCTGTGTATAGAGCTCTTAAAGGCAGTAATGGGTCAGTGTGGTTAATGATCTCTCTCTCTCTCGGTGTATAGAGCTCTTAAAGGCAGTAATGGGTCAGTGTGGTTAATGCTCTCCCTCTCTCTCGGTGTATAGAGCTCTTAAAGGCAGTAATGGGTCAGTGTGGTTAATGATCTCCCTCTCTCTCGGTGTATAGAGCTCTTAAAGGCAGTAATGGGTCAGTGTGGTTAATGCTCTCCCTCTCTCTCGGTGTATAGAGCTCTTAAAGGCAGTAATGGGTCAGTGTGGTTAATGCTCTCCCTCTCTCTCGGTGTATAGAGCTCTTAAAGGCAGTAATGGGTCAGTGTGGTTAATGCTCTCCCTCTCTCTCAGCTTATCGAGCTCTTAAAGGAAGTAATGGGTCAGTGTGGTTAATGCTCTCCCTCTCTCTCTGTGTATAGAGCTCTTAAAGGCAGTAATGGGTCAGTGTGGTTAATGATCTCCCTCTCTCTCGGTGTATAGAGCTCTTAAAGGCAGTAATGGGTCAGTGTGGTTAATGCTCTCCCTCTCTCTCTGTGTATAGAGCTCTTAAAGGCAGTAATGGGTCAGTGTGGTTAATGCTCTCCCTCTCTCTCTGTGTATAGAGCTCTTAAAGGCAGTAATGGGTCAGTGTGGTTAATGCTCTCCCTCTCTCTCTGTGTATAGAGCTCTTAAAGGCAGTAATGGGTCAGTGTGGTTAATGATCTCCCTCTCTCTCGGTGTATAGAGCTCTTAAAGGCAGTAATGGGTCAGTGTGGTTAATGCTCTCCCTCTCTCTCGGTGTATAGAGCTCTTAAAGACAGTAATGGGTCAGTGTGGTTAATGCTCTCCCTCTCTCTCGGTGTATAGAGCTCTTAAAGGCAGTAATGGGTCAGTGTGGTTAATGATCTCCCTCTCTCTCGGTGTATAGAGCTCTTAAAGGCAGTAATGGGTCAGTGTGGTTAATGCTCTCCCTCTCTCTCGGTGTATAGAGCTCTTAAAGGCAGTAATGGGTCAGTGTGGTTAATGCTCTCCCTCTCTCTCGGTGTATAGAGCTCTTAAAGGCAGTAATGGGTCAGTGTGGTTAATGCTCTCCCTCTCTCTCAGCTTATCGAGCTCTTAAAGACAGTAATGGGTCAGTGTGGTTAATGCTCTCCCTCTCTCTCTGTGTATAGAGCTCTTAAAGGCAGTAATGGGTCAGTGTGGTTAATGATCTCCCTCTCTCTCGGTGTATAGAGCTCTTAAAGGCAGTAATGGGTCAGTGTGGTTAATGCTCTCCCTCTCTCTCTGTGTATAGAGCTCTTAAAGGCAGTAATGGGTCAGTGTGGTTAATGCTCTCCCTCTCTCTCTGTGTATAGAGCTCTTAAAGGCAGTAATGGGTCAGTGTGGTTAATGCTCTCCCTCTCTCTCTGTGTATAGAGCTCTTAAAGGCAGTAATGGGTCAGTGTGGTTAATGATCTCCCTCTCTCTCGGTGTATAGAGCTCTTAAAGTCAGTAATGGGTCAGTGTGGTTAATGCTCTCCCTCTCTCTCGGTGTATAGAGCTCTTAAAGACAGTAATGGGTCAGTGTGGTTAATGATCTCCCTCTCTCTCGGTGTATAGAGCTCTTAAAGGCAGTAATGGGTCAGTGTGGTTAATGCTCTCCCTCTCTCTCGGTGTATAGAGCTCTTAAAGGCAGTAATGGGTCAGTGTGGTTAATGCTCTCCCTCTCTCTCTGTGTATAGAGCTCTTAAAGGCAGTAATGGGTCAGTGTGGTTAATGATCTCTCTCTCTCTCGGTGTATAGAGCTCTTAAAGGCAGTAATGGGTCAGTGTGGTTAATGCTCTCCCTCTCTCTCGGTGTATAGAGCTCTTAAAGGCAGTAATGGGTCAGTGTGGTTAATGATCTCCCTCTCTCTCGGTGTATAGAGCTCTTAAAGGCAGTAATGGGTCAGTGTGGTTAATGCTCTCCCTCTCTCTCGGTGTATAGAGCTCTTAAAGGCAGTAATGGGTCAGTGTGGTTAATGCTCTCCCTCTCTCTCTGTGTATAGAGCTCTTAAAGGCAGTAATGGGTCAGTGTGGTTAATGATCTCTCTCTCTCTCGGTGTATAGAGCTCTTAAAGGCAGTAATGGGTCAGTGTGGTTAATGCTCTCCCTCTCTCTCGGTGTATAGAGCTCTTAAAGGCAGTAATGGGTCAGTGTGGTTAATGATCTCCCTCTCTCTCGGTGTATAGAGCTCTTAAAGGCAGTAATGGGTCAGTGTGGTTAATGCTCTCCCTCTCTCTCGGTGTATAGAGCTCTTAAAGGCAGTAATGAGTGAGAGGTTGCAAGAAAAGGTAGCTAGAGGAAGGGCTATAGGAAAGGGAACAATGGCCTACTAGGTTTAGGGGAACTAAACAAGCAAAAGAAGCAAGTAGTCTATTCTAGTCTAGTTCATCCTATAGAACGCAGGAATTGACATTCAGGTCTCAAAGGCATTTGCCCGTCGGGCATGTCAGTCATATATTTTGGTTGCCCAAAGATTATGATTACTTGCCCGAAAATGTAAAATAACTATTTTTCACTACATACAGGGGATGCACACACACACAAACACACACACACTCACAGACATCACCACTCACGTGTGTGTTGAACCAGAAAGACCAGACTACTGGAATTCTTTGCATCTACAGTAGTTGTTATTAGGGAGAAAAAATTGCCTGCCACATGGGGCATCCACAGGCTCAACTTGCACGAATGCTCATGTCACTTGTCCTGGGAAATAGGGCAACCCCCGTAACAACAGCCATCTTACCAATGACATAATTGACATAATGGCTTTAGGCCTAGGTGTTTTGCAAGTGTGTTTTTGCGTGAATTTGCTAACATTTCTGTAAAATACATTCCTTGCAGAAAATAAAAGGTTGATTGTATTCTTTAGTATTAGTACTGAGAAACCAGAAAACAAACGATCATTACGGAGTGCGCAACAGGGTGAAACTAGATTGCCCAACATTGCCCCATGCCTTCACTCCCGCACAGAGAAGTCGAAGGTCCTGACGGTCACTCTGGCAACGTTCCTGTCCCTTGCGCTATGAATACGGAAGCGGGACCGACCACAGCACTGCAGCCTCGTTCAGAGCATTTGAATACCAAACAGGCCTAGCCTAATGTAGGCTACAACGAAAAGCCCTGATATATAGTATTTCTTCTCAGGAGCAGCCTAGAGAGGCATGTACTCTGAATTCTAATCTCTCCCTAGCCTAGTCCCTCCTGTAGCTGTGCAGGAAAACAACTCCGTGACTGATGAGTTTTCAAGTTTGAATCTTGAAATTATGCAGCGGAATCCAGCATGTTTTAGCATTGTTTTTTGTAGGGTGAGCAGCTTCTGTAGTTTTTATGCTAAATAGACAGTTACACTTTAATATGGTCCATATTAAACTATTTATAAGGCATTTACAAAAGGATGACACATTATTAAGGATTAGGGTTAGGTTAGGTTAGGTTAGGTTAGGTTAGGTTAGGTTAGGTTAGGTTAGGTTAGGTTAGGTTAGGTTAGGTTAGGTTAGGGTTCTGTAGAACCCTTTCTACAGAGGGTTCTACATGGAATCCAAAATGCTTCTACCTGGAACCAAAAGGGTTTTACCTGGAACCAGCAAGAGACAGTGGTGGAAAAACTACCCAATTGTCATACTTGAGTAAAAGTAAATATACCTTAATAGAAAATGACCCAGTAAAATACTACTTGAGTAAAAGTCTACAAGTATTTGGTTTTATATATACTTAAGTATCAAAAGTAAATGTAATTGCAAAAATATACATAAGTATAAAAAGGAAAAGTATAAATTATTTCACATTCCTTATATTAGGCAAACCAGACAGCATAATTTTCTTGTTATTTTAATTTATGGATAGCCAGGGGCACACTCTTAACACTCAGACATCATTTACACACGAAGCATTTGTGTTTAGTGAGTCTGCCAGATCAGAAGCAGTAGGGATGACCAGGGTGTTCTCTTGATAAGTGTGTGAATTGGACCATTTTCCTGTCCTGCTAAGCATTCGAAATGCATTGAGTACCATTGGGTGCCAGGGAAAATGTATGGAGTAAAAAGTTGCCAACATTATTTTCTTTAAGAATGTAGAGGTGTAAAAGTTGGCAAAAATATATAGTAAAGTACAGATACCACAAAAAACAACTTAAGTAGTACATTTAAGTATTTTACTTAAGTACTTTACACCACTGCCTATAGGGTCAACCGAAGAACACGTTTGAAACCCTTTTTCTAAGAAAATAGGTTTATAGCCTAATCTTGTGCCTGCATAGCATGCAGTGTTTTGGCTGCAGCGTTGTTTTATTGTGTGCAATATAGGCAACCTCTCATCGAATTCAAACTGGCTATCTGTAGTCTATTTCATTCCATCCTCCTTGAATCATATGGGAAGGACGTTTTGGCTATCTTCCTGTCACATTGACCGGGGGCGTTATCAGAAACGAGAGCTACTGCCGCCACATAACTCTTGCGCTTTCTCACTGTAATGTCAAGTTCTCTACCAGGAATGATCGCCGTTGCTATGGCAATGATCTGGTTGTGCCCGAGTTAATGGTTAATTCGAATAGGCGAAACAAGTTTATGAGGAGATAGATGAAGGTTTGTTCCTTCTGACCGAGCATAATATCATGTAGTTTATTTATCGTACCTGCTCTCGCTGGTGGATGACATGCGGCGTTTGAGGAAATTGTTAGATTTATTTCTCTCGCTGTCTTGATGCGAAGTGATACAGTTTTTGAAAGATGGGGGTGAAGTGATTTGCTCACTGGGTGGATTGACAATAGTGCAGCACGCGGACTGGTTTGAGGGCCAGGGCCGGTTTAATGCAAGGGCTTACTGGGGCTGAAGCCCCTTAGCCCAGGCCTGTGGGGGGCCCAAGAGGCCACAAAAAAATAATAATAACAAAACAAAAAAAACCAAAAAATTAATATATACATTGCTCAAAAAAATAAAGGGAACACTTAAACAACACAATGTAACTCCAAGTCAATCACACTTATGTGAAATCAAACTGTCCACTTAGGAAGCAACACTGATTGACAATACATTTCACATGCTGTTGTGCAAATGGAATAGACAACAGGCGGAAATTATAGGCAATTAGCAAGACACCCCCAATAAAGGAGTGGTTCTGCAGGTGGTAACCACAGACCACTTCTCAGTTCCTATGCTTCCTGGCTGATGTTTTGGTCACTTTTGAATGCTGGCGGTGCTTTCACTCTAGTGGTAGCATGAGACGGAGTCTACAACCCACACAAGTGGCTCAGGTAGTGCAGCTCATCCAGGATGGCACATCAATGCGAGCTGTGGCAAGAAGGTTTGCTGTGTCTGTCAGCGTAGTGTCCAGAGCATGGAGGCGCTACCAGGAGACAGGCCAGTACATCAGGAGACGTGGAGGAGGCCGTAGGAGGGCAACAACCCAGCAGCAGGACCGCTACCTCCGCCTTTGTGCAAGGAGGAGCAGGAGAAGCACTGCCAGAGCCCTGCAAAATGACCTCCAGCAGGCCACAAATGTGCATGTGTCTGCTCAAACGGTCAGAAACAGACTCCATGAGGGTGGTATGAGGGCCCGACGTCCACAGGTGGGGGTTGTGCTTACAGCCCAACACCGTGCAGGACGTTTGGCATTAGCCAGAGAACACCAAGATTGGCAAATTCGCCACTGGCGCTCTGTGCTCTTCACAGATGAAAGCAGGTTCACACTGAGCACGTGACAGACGTGACAGAGTCTGGAGACGCCGTGGAGAACGTTCTGCTGCCTGCAACATCCTCCATCATGACCGGTTTGGCGGTGGGTCAGTCATGGTGCGGGGTGGCATTTCTTTGGGGGGCCGCACAGCCCTCCATGTGCTCGCCAGAGGTAGCCTGACTGCCATTAGGTACCGAGATGAGATCCTCAGACCCCTTGCGAGACCATATGCTGGTGCGGTTGGCCCTGGGTTCCTCCTAATGCAAGACAATGCTAGACCTCATGTGGCTGGAGTGTGTCAGCAGTTCCTGCAAGAGGTAGGCATTGATGCTATGGACTGGCCCGCCCGTTCCCCAGACCTGAATCCAATTAAGCACATCTGGGACATCATGTCTCGCTCCATCCACCAACGCCACGTTGCACCAGAGACTGTCCAGGAGTTGGCGGATGCTTTAGTCCAGGTCTGGGAGGAGATCCCTCAGGAGACCATCCGCCACCTCATCAGGAGCATGCCCAGGCGTTGTAGGGAGGTCATACAGGCACGTGGAGGCCACACACACTACTGAGCCTCATTTTGACTTGTTTTAAGGACATTACATCAAAGATGGATCAGCCTGTAGTGTGGTTTTCCACTTTAATTTTGAGTGTGACTCCAAATCCAGACCTCCATGGGTTGATAAATTGGATTTCCATTGATTATTTTTGTGTGATTTTGTTGTCAGCACATTCAACTATGTAAAGAAAAAAGTATTTAATAAGATTATTTCTTTCATTCAGATCTAGGATGTGTTGTTTAAGTGTTCCCTTTATTTTTTTGAGCAGTATATATAGTGAGGGAAAAAAGTATTTGATCCCCTGCTGATTTTGTACGTTTGCCCACTGACAAAGAAATGATCAGTCTATAATTTTAATGGTAGGTTTATTTGAACAGTGAGAGACAGAATAACAACAAAAAAATCCAGAAAACGCATGTCAAAAATGTTTTAAATTGATTTGCATTTTAATGAGGGAAATAAGTATTTGACCCCCTCTCAATCAGAAAGATTTCTGGCTCCCAGGTGTCTTTTATACAGGTAATGAGCTGAGATTAGGAGCACACTCTTAAAGGGAGTGGTGCGATTGGTGCGATTATTCGCAAATGGAAGAAACACAAAAGAACTGTCAATCTCCCTCGGCCTGGGGCTCCATGCAAAATCTCACCTCGTGGAGTTGCAATGATCATGAGAACGGTGAGGAATCAGCCCAGAACTACACGGGAGGATCTTGTCAATGATCTCAAGGCAGCTGAAAATGGGTTATGGATGGGTATTCCAGCATGACAATGACCCAAAACACACGGCCAAGGCAACAAAGGAGTGGCTCAAGAATAAGCACATTAAGGTCCTGGAGTGGCCTAGCCAGTCTCCAGACCTTAATCCTATAGAAAATCTGTGGAGGGAGCTGAAGGTTCGAGTTGCCAAACGTCAGCCTCGAAACCTTAATGACTTGGAGAAGATCTGCAAAGAGGAGTGGGACAAAATCCCTCCTGAGATGTGTGCAAACCTGGTGGCCAACTACAAGAAACGTCTGACCTCTGATTGCCAACAAGGGTTTTGCAACCAAGTACTAAGTTATGTTTTGCAGAGGGGTCAAATACTTATTTCCCTCATTAAAATGCAAATCATTTTATAACATTTTTTACATGCATTTTTCTGGATTTTTTTGTTATTATTCTGTCTCTCACTGTTCATGGGCAGCTGTGAGGAGGAGGGTTTATTCTCCAGCTCTTTAACCATTTTCCCGAACTTCTTGGGGTTAGACCCATAGAGAGAGAACTGCTCCTTAAAGTAATTAACTTTGTCATTCCAGATCGCCTGAGTGCACTTATTTCTCATTTGCCTGAACGAGAGCCAGTCAGCATGAGTATGAGTGTGCCGAGCCTTTCTCCAAATGCAATTCTTGAGGTAGAGTAACTCTGCAAGATCACGGTCAAACCAGGGGCTGAACCTGTTTTTAATTCTCATTTTCTTTATGGGGGCAGGTTTGTTAACAATACCACTGAAAATATTGGAAAAAAAGAAGGTCCAAGCGTCTTCGACAGAGGGGATCATGTCACGGATCCCTCCGGAACTGTCATTACGCACACCTGGTCCCTATTCCCTTTGATTAGTAATTGTATATGTGTGCCCTTTGTTCACCATTGTCCTGTTTGATTATTATTCCCATGTTCGTTGGTCGTGTGAGTACCTATGCGTTGGTGCAGCTGTTATGTTGCGTGCTTTATATATTGTGTATTACGGGTATCGTCCTGTGTCGTTCAACGAGGTTTACCCTCGCTCTTTTGTTTGGGTACAGCTCAGTGTTTTTGTATACGTGTTTGTTTTGGGTGTATTAAAAAAACCTATTGTGTATTCCTGCGCCTGTCTCCAAATCGTACATACCAGCGTGAGAGATCAAGCTGATTCTATACCATTTTACAGAGGCCAGTTCATGAAGGAAGGCTTGCTCATTAAAGTTTTTTAGCCAGCGTCTATGACAAATCAGGACAGGTCATTTCACTGAGCAACCATTACGAACACAGGCTGTAAAACAGTGATCACTAAGGTCATTACAGAAAACACCAGACTGATACCTATCAGGATTATTTGTGAGGATAACATCAAGAAGAGTAGCCTTTTCTGGGTGTTTGGAGTCATACCTTGTGGGATTGGTAATAATCTGAGAAAGATTTAGGGAGTCCCATTGCTTTAGGACTTGGTCAGGTGGTTTAAGCATGTCCCAGTTTAGGTCACAGAGCAAGACAAATTCAGACTTAGTTTAAGGGGCCAGGAGAGAGCTTAGGGCAGGTAGGGTACAGGTCGGTGCTGATGGAGGACGATAGTACCTAGCAACAGTCAACAAAGAGCTATTTGAAAGTTTAATACTTAAAACCAGAAAATCAAATTGTTTGGGGACAGACTTGGTGGAGACAACCGAGCACTGAAGGTGATCCTTGGTAAAGATTGCACTCCCCCACCTTTGGAAGATCTGTCTTGCCGAAAAAGGTTATAACCAGAAAGGTTAACATCAGTATTAAAAACATTCTTCCTTAACCACGTCTCAGTAATGACCAACACATCTGGATTGGAGCTGTGAACCCACACTTTCAATTGATCCATTTTAGGTAATAAGCTTCTAGTGTTATCGACTTGGGGCTAGCCATTGTAAGTTCAGAGTCACTCGCCCCAACAGTGCCTGTGTGCTGGAGATGAGCAAAAGCTCGGGAGAGAGGAAGGGGGGGTGTGGTGGGGGTACCTGTACCAGATAGGGTGAGAAAACCAGGGCAGACAGTGAGCAGATCGCCAGCTGGAATCCAAGCAGCAGTGCAGCAGGCAACGGGAGTAGGTGTCACCATCCAATATACCATCCAAAGTGATACACCTTCCAAAGTGTAATTAATAACTTCACCATGTTCAAATGGATATTCACTGTCTGCTTTTTTACCAATAGGTGCCATTCTTTGTGAGGTATTGGAAACCTCCCTGGTCTTTGTGGTTGAATCTGTGTTTGAAATTCATTGCTCGACTGAGGGACCTTACAGATAATTGTGTGTGTGGGTTACAGAGACGAGGTAGTCATTCAAAAATCATGTTAAACTATATTATTGCACACAGAGTGAGTCCATGCAACTTATTATGTGGCTTGTTTTTACTCCTGAACTTATTTAGGCTTGCCATATCAAAGGGGTTGAATACTTATTGACTGAAGACATTTCAGCTTTTCATTTTATATTAATTATTTTTTTTAAATCCACTTTGACATTATGTGTAGGCCAGTGACACAAAATCTCAATTTAATTCATTTTAAATTCAGGCTGCAACACAACAAAATCTGGAAAAGACAAGGGGTGTGAATACTTTCTGAAGGCACTAAGATACTAAATACTATTTGCATATTAATATGTCTAATGGACATAAATTATTATGTACTTTTGTATTATTTATGTTTCCATCTGATACTGTTCCATACAGTTCACTCCAGCCTTTATGATGATGAACATGTGATTTGCAATTAAGCTCTACTAGCTGCCCCTGCATACACTACGTGGCCAAAAGTATGTGGACACCTGCTCGTCAAACATCTCATTCCAAAATCATGGGCAGTAATATGGAGTTTGTCTCCCCTTTGCTGCTATAACAGCCTCCACTCTTCTGGGAAGGCTTTCCAATGCATGTTGGACACTGCTTTGGGGACTTGCTTCCATTCAGCCACAAGTGCACTCGTGAGGTTGGGCACTGATGTTAGGCAATTAGGCCTGGCTCGCAGTTAGCGTTCCAATTCATCCCAAAGGTGTTCGATGGGATTTAGGTCAGGGCTCTGTGCAGTCCAGTCAAGTTTAGTCCGTCATTGTAAATAAGAATTTGTTCTTAACTGACTTTCCTAGTTAAATAAAGGTTAAATAAAAACTATTTAAAAAAAGTTATTTCACACCAATCTCGACAAACCATTTCTGTATGGACCTCGTTTTGTGCCCGGTGGCATTGTCATGCTGAAACATGAAAGGGCCTTCCCCAAACTGTTGCCACAAAGTTGGAAGCACAGAATCGTCTAGAATGTCATTGCATGCTGTTGCGTTAAGATTTCCCTTCACTGGAAGTAAGGGGCCTATCCCGAACCATGAAAAACAGCCCCAGACCATTATCCCTCCTCCACCAAACTTTACAGTTGGCACTATGCATAGGGGCAGGTAGCGTTTTCTTGGTGTCCATCAAACCAAGATTCGTCCGTTGGACTACCAGATGGTGAAGCGTGATTCATCACTCCAGAGAGCCCGTTTCCACTGCTCCAGTGTCCAATGGCGACGAGCTTTACACCACTCTAGCCGACGCTTGGCATTGCGCATGGTGATCTTTGCCTTGTGTGCGGCTGCTCGGCCATGGAAACCTATTTCATGAAGCTCCTGACGAACAGATCTTGTGCTGACGTTGCTTCCAGAGGCAGTTTGGAACTCGGTAGTGAGTGTTGCAACCGAGGACAAACAATTTTTACTCGCTATGAGCTTCAGCACTCGGCGGTCCCATTCTGTGAGCTTGGGTGGCCTACCACTTCATAATAACAGCAATTACAGTTGACTGGGGAAGCTCTAGTAGGGTAGAAATTTGATGAACTGACTTCCTATGACGGTGCCACGTTGAAAGTCATTCTACTGCCGATGTTTGTTTATGGACATTGCATGACTGTGTGCTCGATTTTATACGCCTGTCAGCAACGGGTACTTATCTGGTCGGCCGGACCTATCTGAATGAAATGCACATATATTTATTGATATATGCTTCATGCTTGTTAAAACACTATGATTGAAGTGTATATGTATTTAGGAAGGGTTGATTTATTGCTGGAATATGTTTATTGTGCATTTCATGCCTTTTTTAAAGTTAATTCTACAAGTGATTTCTGATTGGCTAAGAATGGTATGGTCCAGGTGAATGCCATGTTTGAAATGTATGTCTAGGCCAGAAAGAGGTACGGTGCCATGCTAGCAGTCTACAGGCATGATTGAGGCCTGGAACATTTTTTGAGCTCTATGTTTAAATTTACTTTCAGTTTTCCCCCAGTTTATGTTACCTGTCCAGTCTATGTCCTGTATGTTATTTTGTTGTACATACACGCACATAGTGTACAGTCTTCGATGCCATGATTTCACTTAAAAAGCCCTCATCACGGGCACTGCACTGGATCCATTTGCGTGCCTCCTCACTGAAGCCTCCACTGTAAGGGTGGCCTCCTTTACTCTCTTTTAAAGTTTAATTGGCGGCCATCTTGAAAAATCTGCCATCTTGAATTTTCAACTGGGTCCATTAGAAATAAAAAATACCCGTGTTAATGTCTGTTTTTATAGTTGTTACATGATTTAATAACCTACAATGCTCTCAAGGCTGACTACTATAGTTGCTTTATTGAATTATGGCGGCCATCTTGGATATTCATTGTATAGTTATTTTCGCTGTGTTAAAATTCTTCGTCTCAAAATTGTGAAAATAATTATGTAAAGGTTTCCAAACTTATAATACAGTGCATTCGGAAAGTAGTCAGACCCCTTGGCTTATTCCACATTTTGTTACGTTACAGCCTTATTCTACAATTAATTAAATAATTTTTTCCCTCATCAATCTACACACAATAATGACAAAGCAAAAACAGTTTTTTTGGCATTTTGCCTAATTTATAAAAAATAAACAACTGAAATATGACATATATTAGGACCCTTTACTCAGTACATTGTTGAAGCACCTTTAGCAGTAATTACAGCCTCGAGTCTTCTTGGGTATGACGCTACAAGCTTGGCACACCTGTATTTGGGGAGTTTCTTCTCTGCAGATCCTCTCATGCTCTGTCAGGTTGGATGGGGAGCGTCGCTTTTCAGGTCTCTCCAGAGATGTTCGATTGGGTTCAAATCCGAGCTCTGGCTGGGCCACTCGAGGACATTTAGAGATTTGTCCCAAAGCCACTCCTGCGTTGTCTTGGCTGTGTGCTTAGGGTCGTTGTCCTGTTGGAAGGTGAACCTTCGCCCCAGTCTGAGCTCCTGAGCCCTCTAGAGCAGGTTTTCAGTAAGGATCTCTCTGTACTTTGCTCCATTCACCTTTCCCTCGATCCTGACCAGTCTCTTAGTCCCTGCCGCAGAAAAACATATCCACAGCATGATGCTGCCACCACAATGCTTGGTGCCAGGTTTCCTCCAGACGTGACGCTTGGCTTTCAGGCTAAAGAGTTCAATCTTGGTTTCATCAGACCAGAGAATCTTGTTTCAAATCAAATCAAACTTTATTTGTCACATGCACCGAATACAACAGGTGTAGACCTTACCGTGAAATGCTTACAACCCCTTAACCAACTGTGCAGTTCAAGAAAGAGTTAATAAAATATTTACCAAATAAACTAAAGTAAAAACGAATTTAAAAAAAAGTAACACAATAAAATAACAATAATGAGGCTATACCGAGTCAATGTGCGGGAGTACAGGTTTGTCGAGGCAATTTGTACATGTAGGCAGGGGTGAGGTGACTATGCATAGATAATGGAGGGGGGGTCAATGTAAATAGTCCGGTTGGCTATTTTTTTAATTGTTCAGCAGTCTTATGGCTTGGGGGTAGAAGCTGTTAAGGAGCCTTTTGGTCCTAGACTTGGTGCTCTGGTACCGCTTGCTGTGCAGTAGCAGAGAGAACAGCCTATGACTTGGGTGACTGGAGTCTTTGACAATGTTTTGGGCTTTCCTCTGACACAGCCTAGTATATAGGTCCTGGATGGCAGGAAGCATGGCCCGAGCGATGTACTGGGTCGTATGCACTACCCTCTGTAGCGCCTTACGGTCAGATGCCGAGCAGTTGCCATACCAGGCAGTGGTGCAACCGGTCAAGATGCTCTCGATGGTGCAGCCATGCCAAATCTTTTCATATCTCCTGAGGGGGAAAAGTAGTTGTCGTGCCCTCTCCCCGACTGTCTTGGTGTGTTTGGACCATGATAGTTTGTTGGTGATTTGGACACCAAGGAACATGAAACTCTCAACCTGCTCCACTACAGCACCGTCTAAGTTATTAATGGGGGCCTGTTCGGCTCGCCTTTTCCTGTAGTCCACGATCCACTGTTCGGGCACCACACTCAGAGGTCTCTGACCTCCCTATAGGCTATCTCATCTTTGTCTGAGAGTCATTTAGGTGCCTTTTGGCAAACTCCAAGCGGGCTGTCATGTGCCTTTTACTGAGGAGTGGCTTCCGCCTGACCACTCTACCATAAAGGCCTGATTGGTGGAGTGCTGCAGAGATGGTTGTCCTTCTGGAAGGTTCTTCCATCTCCACAGAGGAACTCTGGAGCTCTGTCAAAGTGACCATCGGGGTCTTGGTCACCTCCCTGACCAAGGCCCTTCACCCCTGATTGCTCAGTTTCACCCCCGATTGCTCAGTTTGGTCTTGGTGGTTCCAAACTTATTCCATTTAAGAATGATGGAGGCCAGTGTGTTCTTGGGGACCTTCAATGCTGCAGACATTTTTTGGTACCCTTCCCCAGATCTGTGCCTCGTCACAATCCTGTCTCGGAGCTCTACGGACAATTCCTTCGACCTCATGGCTTGGTTTTTACTCTGACATGCCCTGTCAACTGTGGGAACTTATATAGACAGGTGTGTGCCTTTCCAAATCATGTCCAATCAATTGAATTTACCACAGGTGGACTCCAATCGAGTTGTAGAAACATCTCAAGGATGATCAATGGAAACAGGATGCACCTGAGCTCAATTTCGAGTCTCATAGCAAAGGGTCTGAATACTTATGTCAATTTGGTATTTCTGGGGGTTTTTTTTATACATTTGCAAACATTTCTGATCTCACTTTGTCATTATGGAATATTGTGTGTAATTTAATCCATTTTAGAATTAGGCTGTAACGTAACAAAATGTGGAAAAAGTCAAGGGGTCTGAATACTTTCCGAGTGTTGGTCATATGGCTTGTGCCATTAGATTAGTCATATTCCTGTCATGAAAGAACCAACCACGTTTCAGAGTGTATATTCAAGAATTTAGGACAAGTGATGTGCTTAGTAGGCCATAAAGCATAGGCTATAGGGAACTTTACGCATAGGCCTTTTGAGCGCATTGATCTGAACCAGTGTGAGTGAGCAAGGCCCGCACATCAAAGGGGATTACTCACCCCAAACCATTTTTTGTCACGTGCGCTTATAGAAAAGGGCGAGTAGTAAAGGAGTGGGTGTATAAATGCAAGGAAATTAAAAAGTCTTGTGGCTCCATGGAAACTGAAGTAGTGTCAATTAATGGAGCCCAATTGGAGCTCTTAAAAGCATTAAAAGCATGAATAAAAGACCCCTTATATGGGGTCAATAAGCGCACTAATGGCCATACTGTAATGCATGAGAGAGGCTTCATGGCAGTAGTTTACACTTTACAGTGACAGGAAGAGAAAAGCCACTTGATGGCTTCGACCCACACACCCTCACTCTGAGCTGGGCTGGGGCCTATACAATCACAACCCTTACTGCAAGGGGAGTGTAAGGCCTCCACTTACCAAGAGAAATGGAAATACAATCCAGCCATATAACAACACAATGAACACACACAACACAGGTTGGGGAAAGGAAGATGTGGAATTTACAGACACATCATCAAAGCTGCACATTCATCCATTTATCACACACTGACACTGAGTTATGACAGTAAATTGTCATGTGAGAAGGAGGAGCGAGACTGCAATAAAACTGAGAGGGGTATTTGCATCAGTTTCTCCAGTTTACAGCACAGAAAACATAAATACAGAAGACTGACCTCAGACCAGTCCCACCAGTACCATTCCTCATCTAATCATATACACAAACACTGAAGCAAATGAAAGACAGAATGTAAATACATGAAGACAGCATTGATGAAGAACACTTTAAAGAGAAAAAGGCATAGACCATCTGGAGTCAGCAATACATATACATTCTAGCATGATGTACATATATATTCAGTCCATAAAACCAGCCGTTTAACTGGGGGGCAGAATTAAATATTTTCAAGTAACGACAAAGATGGATATTCCAATCCAGACTAGGTGTCAGTGGTTAATTTGTTGTTGTTGTTGTTCATTGATGGAAAACACCTGCCATCCAGAGAGATTTGTGACCCCTCCATATCCTCACGCACCTTCACCTTTTCATCTGATTGGTCAGTCTTTGATTTGGCTGGAGACGCCCCCTCTCCTACTCACCCACTTTATGTTTATTACCATAGAAACTTTGTGATGCTGGACAGAACTCCTTCGTTAATCAATGACATAACAGGGGCACCTACTCCTTATTTACCAAACAAGCTCCTCTTGGTTAATCACATACTGGAAGGCACCTCATTAAGGACTAAAGCCCCCCCCGAGCATCGGCTTTTTAATTACTGCAGTTCGTGGCCTGACTTGATTACCAGTCTTTGCCATTGATGATTTCTATTCTATTTTATTTTATTCTATTCTATATTTATTCCTATTTGCATGTTTATTGTAGAGCGAACAGTACAGTGTCCCAGCTCCTCTCACAGTTCTCTTTCAGAAGGCTCTGCCTGTAGCAAGCATCTGGGGAGAAAACAGAATGGGCTCAGCAGAACAACTGCATCTCACAAACCTCTTCATGCGCCTCCCTTTCTTTAAACTCTCTCTCCCTCTCTTCCTGCATCTCCCCTACTTTCATCTTCCTTCATTTTCCTCTGTCTCTGTACTCCCTCACTCTCCTTCCGCTCTCCCTTCCTATGTCTCTTCACACTTCTCTCTCTCTTTTTCTACCTGCTTCCTTTAAATCTATTCTCTCTCTTAACTGAGCAAGTGTAGGAACAAGGATGGTTTGGCTGCATCTAGGGGAGGGTGACTGCCTGCTAAGGGAATTTTCGAATCCCAATGATAATAATTAACAATCAATAAGCCTTGACTAATCCCCAAGGTTTGTAAGACACTGGGTTAATAATAATTAGGCAAGGACTCAGCTTTCTGCAAAAGGTCTGTACAGTTTATTCAGAGAAAGTAAAAAAATAGGACTCAGTCCCGTTCTAAAGTCAAAAATTAGGACTCAGTCCTTTTATAATACACACACATATTCCTATCTTTAGACCACTCCCTTCTCAAACAACCAGTACTTTTCCACTCACCACAAAGAACCATAAAGTTTGCCACATTCTTCAAGGCTTTCACCTCCCCTCCCCCTTTATGACCCTCTTGGTTTGAAACCTCTCCAATGTTTTTCTTTTACCTAATCTACAACTTCACTCAGTTTACATCCCTACTAAAGAATATCACCTCAAAGTTTTACAATCCTAACCGATCTCCCCATATCCTGATTTTATCTTCCCATTATTCTTAAACATATCACCCTATTCTATAATTTCAGAGTGGAATAGTTAAGTCATTTTCCTAACACATACAAATTATTCTAACAATCCACCCTTTGACTAAATGTTACACTCTGATACTTCAATTTTTATTAAACAATAAAATCATACCAAATCAAACCATTAAATGTATATACATCATCTACTCATCAATGGCTGTTTACTACTACTACCAATCCTAACTCTTCTGTTCAGGATTATCATCATGATCTTCATTGAATAAACAGTCTCTAAACATTGAAAATCGTCTCATTAAGTTCTGGCTCCTCAGGATTGAATGTATCAGCGGTGTCCATCAGGTCTAGATCTGTATCTCGTTCATTCAATTGGTCAGACTCTGCGATGGGCCCGTACCTCACCATCTTTTGAGTCACTGCATTCTCCAACGCCTTACTCACCAAACCTCGGACACAGGGAATAAAACAACAACCACATAATACCAGCATACCCATACAAACAATAGCAGCCCCCACAATAGTAGCTACTATGGTTTTCCATTTGCCAAACATTTCATCAAACCATCCGATCACAGATGTATTAACCCCTAAGTTCTCAGCCCGTTCATCACTTAGTGCGGTCAACCCAGCCAAGGCTCTAGTTACAGTCCCCTCTGGTGATGTATTATTTGGAATAAAAGTACAGCAATGACCCCCCACCATTCTACAAACCCCGCCCTTCTCTGCCAATAACATATCGAGAGCCAACCTATTTTGCCAAGTCATGAGAGAGGTGGCGGATAATTGGTCAGAGATTCCCTTCACTGCATCTCTAGTCTGATTTACAAATCTTTGTTGATTATAATAGATATAGTTTATCCAATCCACATTCTTATTTATCGTAACCCACCAAAAAAAAGTAGTTGTGAACCCTTCACCTATTTGATTCAACGCCTTGTATTCATCTGGTACTCCTCTAGGGATCCCAATGGAATGGGGCTACCCTCATCTAGGACCAGACTTCTCTTATTTCTTACTATTTTACTCACCACTGGCCTTTGATGACTAATCCTCACTGATTGTACCAATAACACTGGGGCGCAAGTACCTACCCACCCTTTTGGTAACATCTGCCTTATGCGTCCTTGGTCGGAACATGCCCACCATACATCAGTTATAGGTGCTGTAAGGTTAAGAATCTTCTCCTGCACTTCTAAGTCTGTCACATTCACTACTGTCTTACCTCCATTAAAATCTCCCAAATCCCTACTGCCATTCCTGTGTCTATAACACTGATACTCTCCAGGAGTTAGAGTGAACTGAAGTGGATTGGCTGCACTCTTTAATCTGGCCAACCCCATTCCTGTACAGTTCACCTCCTCCTGATTAGATCCTAAGTCTAACACACAAGAGAGCATAGTCTGTGGCATTGGAGCCGTCAACATAGTTGGTCACCCAGTAGAGCATGCATAACAATTGGTTTGGCCCAGAGCCCTGGCCGTATAATTCATCCATCTTAACCAGATTTTCATCTGGTATTCCTTCTATCTCCCCTTGGTTCCTTTCTTGGAGAAGGAAGTCCTTCACATCAGGTAGACTAATGGATTTTCCACCTGAATTAGCAATTCCTAATAACGGATTTACTACGGTGTATTTTCCTGTAGTGTCTGTCAACTGAAATGATATGCAGGTATCCTTGCCATACTCATCAGCGCATGCCATATACTTAATTTGCATGTCATTCCTAGTCACATTTTGTATAGTTACATTTGTATAGTTATTCCGTTCAACACCCCACCGTGCACTCCATTTCCAGATATTAGTCTCATATTCCCTGCCCCATGTGTGTTTAAACACCTGTGACCAGGAACACATAGACCTAGTTGGTTGACACAGGTATAAGGGGGTGTTGTCGTCCGTTAGTCATATTTAGTACCCTCATCCTGAATCTCGCGTTTTGTTCTTCTCTAACCCCTATTTTATATGTTAGTCTTCCTTGCCTGTCCTTACTTTGAGTAGTTTGTCTTTTGCTTCTCAACCCTGGTAGAGATTCGGTACGATTTATGCCTACTGATGGTGGATCTGGATGTATCAAGAATATTATTAGTACTATGATGCAGTTTAGGGTCCCCCCCATATTCCCAAAAATCACCAACCCTCTCCTGCCTGCAGCCTATCTGCCCGGAACCACCCCATACTCACACTCTAGGAACACACACAGTGATGACAGGTCGGGTTAGGGAATCTTCGTTAAGGAGGTAACCCCCGAACCCTATTGGTACTCGGTTCTTCTCCTAACTCTGTGTGTGATCAGCAGTGCTTGTATGTGTTCCTACCTTCTTGCAGTGGGTAACGTAGACCCAAGTGGCTCTCTCAGCTATTCTAATGGCAAAGGCGGTAGTTAACAGAACCTGGTAGGGTCCTTCCCAACGGGGCTGTTTCCAGTCTTTTCTCCTCAGGGACTGGATCCACACCCAGTCTCCAGGCTATATTGCATGAATCACCTTCTCCTGTAATTCACCTGTTGGACACAAAATCTTGGACATGTGGATTTGGTTAACAAACAGTCTTCTCATGTGTTTTGCTAGTATATCTTCAACTTCTATGTCTATCTGTTGTGGTCTCTCTAACTCTGGCATTTCTATATGGTCTACCTGATTAGCTGAAATATAATCCATTGCTTAAAGAAATAGATCCTAGTAAACCAACTCTAGGGATAATATCTATCCTATTTTTTTAGCTACCATAATCATGTCCACCAAGTAAGTTGAGAGCGCTTCTACCCATTTACTATTCTTATCTATTATTGCTAAACACCCTTCTTTCCCTCACTCCGGAATAGGTTATAACATATATCAATGAAGTCCATTTCTAATTGTTGGAATGGATATTCTACCTGGGGGTTATTCTCCCAGTGGTGCTCTTCCTCTACCTTGATGATTATTCTATGCACATATAACACATCTTGTACAAAAATATTTTAAAGTCATTTTTAATTCCGTATGCTACAAAGTGTTTCCTAATTATTTCCATCATCCCCCCGTTGATACATGGCTCTGCCCATGTATCAACATAGCTGCATACCTAAACAGAGACTTTGGTAATATAGGTAAATTACCCTGATACCAAATACCATCTTTATTTACCACACCTAATTTTTTTCCCATTTAGAAATTTCCTTTACTGGTGCTCTAGACTGACTATCTTTTAGTAGGGTTTTATCTATGCTCACTTCCTCTTTCAAATATTGCCGTGTGGGAGTCTGTGGTTTAAGGCCTGCCTTCTTCGCTTCTTCATCTGCCTTTCTGTTGCCATTGCTAATTTCATTCGTTCCCTTAGAGTGAGCTTCACACTTACAAATTGCTATCTTTTCTGGCAGCTGTACAGCATCTAATAAGTTCAAAATCACCTGAGCATGTGTAATAGGTTTACCAGAAGTGGTTACCATTCCTCTTGTGGAAGAATTCCCAACTGGGGCTGCTCTCTTTGCCAAAACCTTGGAGAATTGCACTATGCATCACTTTCTCTAATTACACCCCCCTCTGCCAAGTCTTCAAAGGTGGGAGTAATCTCTTTTATGGCCTCGGCTTTCTGTGGGAGTGACAACCACATTCAACAGAATCATTCAACAGGTTATCTAGACATAACCTGGAGTTCAGGATTGGAATACATGCCTGCTCTCCTGACATCCCCTGTTTCATAACCAATGGAGCAGACAGTCTTTCCACTGTCGGATGTCCGGAAGCTGAACAACCAAAATCTTTTCCTCATTTGTTCTACCTCCTTCAGGCTTAAAATATATCCTAAATACTTAAAATAAGTATAGCATTATTAAACTCATTCTTGCTAACTCAATAACCTTGTTCAACAACAAAATATAATAATACTTATTATATCAATTTCACAGCCTTATTGTGTTCAATTTCTTACACTGCCTTCTCATGTGTTAAATTACAAATATGTCTAAGAACTTTAAACTCCATCATAATTATCAATTACACAAATTACCTTAAAATCAGTATCACAAATGACCTTAAATTCACTATCCAAATGGCCCTCCCATGAGGCTGATCAGACCACAAAGGAACACCATGATAGAGGTCAAGAGTCATACCACCCCTTCACAGAAGTGTTTCCTACTATCTTAGACAAATTAAAGTTTACTTAAAACTCAGAAAATAAAACTTCTAAAATTCCATGTGTGTATACCCCTTTAAGATATCGTGGCTCTAGGAAACTTTCCTAAGAGAGACAATGAAGCACTCATTTTCCTAGAGAAAAAAACCTCTTGGTCAACATTTCATTATACTACACCAATTCAGAAACCCAAACGTTGACTATAAACAAAACTTAATAATAATTCCACTGTAACCCCCTTAAATCATGAATCATTTGTATTAAACTTCCTCAATGGTTATGTGTACTTAATTGAACATGCGCTACCCTTGGATACAACATTTAACTTCAAATCTATGAAATTTCCCTACTTAACCTACTCCTTGACTAGTTTAGCCCAAGCTTGCTTTATAACCTTAAAACCCCTTCAGTCTGTCTTCAAACAGGCTCTCAAAGTGTTTGATAGGAATACTCTGCCATTAGACACACACAACTGTGATTGATGTGCACTGTCCCTGTAAAATAAAATGAACTCAACCTGAGGTCAGTGGTTGGCAATTCAACACTTCACAGTCTGTGTCCTCTGAATCCTCACTGTCATTCCCCTCATCTAGTCATGCCTGTTCTTCCTCATCCTCGGACTCCTCTCGCTCTCTCATTCGCCTACGTTCCCTCTTCTGTCTATCCCTAAACTGTCTCTGTCTACTGTTCCTTGGTGGGGCCTTACAATCCTCTGCCATTTGGCCTGTTTTATTGCAGTTGTAGCACTTTCTCTCCTTGGGTTCTATCCACTTTCTACTCCCCCTGTTTCCCCCTTTTTAAAATCATTCCTGCTCTTTCCTGCAATTTCCCCAAGAGTGGCGATCAAATTTTCTGCTCCTGTCTGTTCTTTCTTACTTTTCTTTTCCTTGCCATTATGCTCATGGTGTATAGCATACCTCTTTACTTCGGCCAATGTGGCTGTTCCCCACCCTATCAGAGTCTCTTTTATGATTTGGCAAATTTCAGGCTTCATACCACTCAAGAAGGCTATTTTTAACTGTTGGTGGTAAGGTCCGTCGTCTCCCTGTCTAGGATCTACCAGTCCACTATTAGCATTGAACACGTCTCAGTCTCTCTAAATACTGGCTAACAGTTTCCCCATCCCCTTGGTTACACTCCTGTATCTTTGAAAAGTCTGCATGTCTATGGTAATTGTCCCTAAGATTATTACAGAGCTGTGTCAATTTGTCTGCATAATCCCCATCTCCTGCCCATGGTAAAACCGGTTCTCCTCCTTGCCCTGGAACCCAGGCTCCCCTCACTGCTGCCCAGTCTTTCCCCACTATCTGTCGGACAGCCCTTTCCAATTCTCCTGTATTTAGTTTAAAACTCTCGGTCAGTCCCTCCATATCTCTCCTAAACCCTTCTATTCCTGTTTTTGGATGTACTATTCCCTCAACTGCTCTTGCTACATCTCTCTGAGTCCAGGATCGATACACTTATAAGGTATCCGATTGATCAGCTTCGCCTGCCCTAGGATTAGGAAACTCTATGAGAGGACTCTGATCCTCCTCCCAATCTGATTGAACCTCCCACAGCCCTGGCTTATTATACGGTGCTAGTCGCTTTTTAAGGTTAGACTCTCTTGGTTCTGGCTCTTCTTTCCTCTCCCTGGCTATGGCTTGCTCTCTCTAATCCTACTTGGCTCTCCCTTCTTTTCACTTTCCATTTTATTATTACCTTCTACTCTATTCTGGGCCTCTGACAGCCACACCCTGGCTGTATCCAAAACTTCTGCTTGTTGTCCCTGGATGTTATTACCACAGGTTTCATGCATCTGTTTTATTATAACCTCCAGCTTGTCCACATCTAGACGCCCCATAAACCCGTATTTCTTTCTCCATTTCGGACCATTATACACATTCCTCTTATCATCAGACTGCATATAGCTCTCGTTCCCGGTTAATTCCTGGTCCTCCTTTGAGGATTTACCATCCATGTTTATTAAATTACTGTTATGCTTATTCTCACAATATGTGTGTACTTACTCAATTACTACATTTATTTTCTAATATGCATTTTCACTTTCTATGGGTGTAACCTCCTTCCTCCTATTTGGAATAATCAGACCTATTTTGCGCGCCTCCGGTAGATCTCGATTATCCCCTCTAAAATGTATTTCGACAGGCGATCTGTATTCATACAAATTATGTCCCTGACCTACTTTCTAATAATTTTGTATTATTATATTTCGCCTTCTATATTACGTTTTCCGTCTAATATATTATTGACCAGTTATCGTTTAGGTCTCAATATTAGCTCCAATTCTCACAATCTATGTGTGTGCTCTACTGTTATCATATTACGTTTTCCGGCTACTGTACTTCAACCAGTTTTACTGTTAGGTCTTACTGTTAGATACTGTACTTCAACCAGTTTTACTGTTAGGTCTTACTGTTAGATACTGTACTTCAACCAGTTTTACTTTTAGGTCTTACTGTTAGATACTGTACTTCAACCAGTTTTACTTTTAGGTCTTACTGTTAGATACTGTACTTCAACCAGTTTTACTTTTAGGTCTTACTGTTAGATACTGTACTTCAACCAGTTTTACTGTTAGGTCTTACTGTTAGATACTGTACTTCAACCAGTTTTACTTTTAGGTCTTACTGTTAGATACTGTACTTCAACCAGTTTTACTTTTAGGTCTTACTGTTAGATACTGTACTTCAACCAGTTTTACTTTTAGGTCTTACTGTTAGATACTGTACTTCAACCAGTTTTACTGTTAGGTCTTACTGTTAGATACTGTACTTCAACCAGTTTTACTTTTAGGTCTTACTGTTAGATACTGTACTTCAACCAGTTTTACTGTTAGGTCTTACTGTTAGATACTGTACTTCAACCAGTTTTACTGTTAGGTCTTACTGTTAGATACTGTACTTCAACCAGTTTTACTTTTAGGTCTTACTGTTAGATACTGTACTTCAACCAGTTTTACTGTTAGGTCTTACTGTTAGATACTGTACTGCAACCAGTTTTACTGTTAGGTCTTACTGTTAGATACTGTACTTCAACCAGTTTTACTTTTAGGTCTTACTGTTAGATACTGTACTTCAACCAGTTTTACTTTTAGGTCTTACTGCAACCAGTTTTACTTTTAGGTCTTACTGCAACCAGTTTTACTTTTATGTCTTACTGCAACCAGTTTTACTTTTAGGTCTTACTTTTAGGTCTTACTGCAACCAGTTTTACTTTTAGGTCTTACTGTTCGAAATTTCTTACTTAGATCTGTGACCCAGTGACCCAACACTAACATAGATACTTTTGTAATTAGACTTTCTCTATGTTAGATTATATGGATGGTTATTCCAGATACCATTCAATCCCGTTTGATTTAAGAATCAAGCCCTTTCCCACTCTATTTTGACTAATGCAAAGTCCATTTTTTAAGCGATTTAATATATATATATTTTTTTACTTAACCCCCAAACAAATGAATAAAGATTACTGACCTTTTCTTTGCAGCTGAGGTATAATTTTGGTTAGGTCTCGTCACCGTTTACTGTTGTTTTCCAGTTCACCACCGGCCTGAAATGAACCCTCGATTATTAGAGGGCAGGACTTTGTTTTTTACGGATGATTCATCCGCCCGTGCACGGTTTTCAGTGTCCCCTGGAACGACAGTCAACAAGTATATGAGATCTGCTCGAAGGACCAATTGTTAAGGGAATTTTCAAATCCCAATGATAATAATTAACAATCAATAAGCCTTGACTAATCCCCAAGGTTTGTAAGACACTGGGTTAATAATAATTAGGCAAGGACTCAGCTTTCTGCGAAAGGTCTGTAGTTTATTCAGAGAACGTTCTAAAGTAAAAAATTAGGACTCAGTCCTTTTATAATACACACACATATTCCTATCTTTAGACCACTCCCTTCTCAAACAACCAGTGCTTTTCCACTCACCACAAAGAACCATAAAGTTTGCCACATTCTTCAAGGCTTTCACCTCCCCTCCCCCTTTATGACCCTCTTGGTTTGAAACCTCTCCAATGTTTTTCTTTTACCTAATCTACAACTTCACTCAGTTTACATCCCTACTAAAGAATATCACCTCAAAGTTTTACAATCCTAACCGATCTCCCCATATCCTGATTTTATCTTCCCATTATTCTTAAACATATCACCCTATTCTATAATTTTAGAGTGGAACAGTTAAGTCATTTTCCTAACACATACAAATTATTCTAACACTGCCTCTCTGTCCTGTTAATGTGTTGCTGTGTGTGTGTGTGTTTCAAGTTTAGCGTTTTATTAGTCGTATGTACAGGATACACATGGTATACACCGTTCAACAAAATGCTTACTTGCAGGTTCCTTCTTGACGATGCAACAACAATAAGAAAGAATAAAATAGAAGAATATGAACATAAAGTAATTGGCTCAGTAGAACAGAATAAACTTTTCAGCGTAAGTATAATACAGTAAGGCACAATTTATATATGTACACATGTGCGTATCAGGGAAGGGGGGATTGGGGGGCAAGTTTTTAAATTGTGCATTATTAACAATGGTAATTAAGAGTCTGGTAGCAGCAGTTGTGATATGTGTATCATGAACGAGCATATGTGTGTGTGTGTGTGTGTGTGTGTGTGTGTGTGTGTGTGTGTGTGTGTGTGTGTGTGTGTTTGTACAGATTGGGATTGAACAGAGCAGTGACAGAGGAACAAATTGGGAGCACTGAAAAGGGATTACACCCAATCACCTGATCAATCTCTATGTCTCTCAACAATTTAAGCCTATCATAACTCATTGTCATCTATCTCGCTTACCCACAAACACTCTCTATTTCACTCTCTGTGACATAAATTAATCTATAGTATATTACACAGACAGAAGTTAATCAGTAAACTCACACGGTCAAATGGACATTGCTTTTCCATGTTCAGTTGATGCCTTTGAAACTCTCCAAGCTATTGTTAGTGTGTCTGCGTGCCTGTGTGCATGCATGTGCACGTTTGTGTGATTCAAACTGTGATTTATTCAGCAAAGGCAATGTGTGGGTAATGACCTAATACCAGGTCAGTGCTTAAACTGTGAGAATGTGTGTGTGACCCTGTAGAACATTAGCCATCCATCATAAGGTTCACCATTTAGCCTCATCCACACAGCAAGATTCTGATAAACCAGACATAGAAAAAGACAAACACTATTCTCTGTTCTGCTGTTGCCTCAACACTCTCTCACCCGCACATTCTGATCTGAGTGAACCTGCAGAGGGGTGGCTTGTTACCCTCTCCTTTTCTGTTCATCCAGACATCTGCTCAGTCCTTCATTAGTAGTCGCTGGCATGTGAATTTTGCCAGGGGAGATGCTCGTTGTTCAAATATTACATAAAGCTGCCGATTCAGCTACTCCCCCCCCTCCAAACCCCATCTCTACCCTCATTCACAGATGGTGAGTGGATTTGGTTAATCGAAGCAAAAGCAGGGATTCTACTTGGAATCATTCAGTGGTTCCATTAAAATGATTCATTAGATCGCACTACACTCACTGAAGCCCTCCACTCCACAGCTATGGAAATCAACAGAGATGAGTTTGTAGTGGGGGAGGAGGGGGGGGGGGGGGGTGAGAAAGAGAAGGGGGAACAGACAGAGCGTGAGATAGAGGAAGAATGTGAAAATGACAAACTGAATGTGTTCAACATTATCAACCTATAACATGTACATTGTACTGTATAAACAACGCTCAGGGCTGTAGCTCAGAAGTTTGATTTATTGTGCTTTTGGATGGTTTTATAAAAACAAATTCAGAGCATAACAAAGAGAAAGAGGAACCATCTCCCAGTATTTTTCTTTATCCTGATTTCAGCAGCTTGTGTTCATTACAGAGCACCCCTGGGAGTTCTCACTCGCTTTGGTAAACCTTTGAAAACCCTCTTCCCGCAGTAGACATAAAGATTGTCCTGACAGCTTCTGCTAATGAAGACTTTTCTTGGTTTTCACAAATGGCTGTGTTCCAGGCTATTTGTTGTGAATATCTTGAAAAGAAATAATCAAACTCTCCTCCGTTTCTGTTCACTAAAGAAGACTAAAGTAAGGCAAAACGAGGTAAGAATTCAGTGAAGTCAATATTTTTTTATTGAGGGAACACCACCTGCACCAAAAAAATATAATCGCTTGAAATATTCAACAGCACATACATTTAAAAAATGTAATGTTTTGTTTGCCTTTGAAAAACTATGTACAAAACCAATACAAAAGTATATGTATAAAACAGATTTCGTGGACACATTGGCTTGCACAACATGTTCCCAAAACCCAAAGCACAACATTTCGGTCCAACCATTTTCTTCAATAAAGTATCTGACCACATAGGCTACCTGGTCTACTGGATGCAGGCTAGACAGATATGAGACATTTCAAGGCCAGCTGTGCGGTGGACATTATCAGATCCTACATATTCAGGTATTCATTTTTAGTTTAACACCAGGTGTAAATGGGGTCTAAGTATAGATGCCGTAGAGGCAAGACTACATTTTCTTCAAACCCCTGCAGAGTGAAACAGCGTATGCACTGCTAGCCTTCACAGCAGTCCCCAGGTAAAAACACAGTCACACAATCTACTGTATTTAGTCACTTCTGGTTAGACAGTGTCAGGAAAATGACACAAAAAAGGCTTTTTAAGTCCTAACAAACTGCATGATAATGTTTTTATTTTATAGTGAAACTAATATGAAAAGTATTTTTTACTTCAAATAACTTGAATCAGCAATACATGAGTTATTGTGCTGTCCTAAAAATACATTAGATCAGAGACCCAGGGAAATGTGACCAAATGTTGTCCTGATTTGAACAGATTAACTGTTGACAATCATGAAAAAAAATAATCACAGCACCAATCAAAAGATATCAAATAGATTTACTTCACCGCATTGCTTGTCTCTAATTTTCATCAAAGCAGGGACCAAATGTGCCCTTATTAAATAATGAAAGTTGCAAGGTCCAAAAACAACCCCATCCCACTTCTGTGATACAGATCTGAAGGGACCAGATGGGATTAAGTTTAGGGGGAGCTTCCATCCATCCACATCTGTCAACACTGATGGGGTAGGGGCTAGATAAATTAGCTAGTCAGTGCTTGTTTTCAGGCCAGGTTATGGTACAATCCACCCGAGACACCCAGAGCCCCTCTGTTGACCCCAGCTAAGCCTCATGGTCCACAGGAACTCTGTCAGCTCTCCTTTGAGCAGCTCCTCCATGGGAACAAACTGCAGTACCTGTCTCTGGCCTCCAGGAGGCAGACTGTCAGTGTCCTCCTCCCCCCCTGGCCAGGCAGCCCATATGCTCCTGTAGGTCACCGAGGTGGGGAAGGAGTCGAGCGGCAGCCTCTGGCCAGAACCCCACACATACCACCACCGCCCCCGCAGCACCTGGAGAAGGACACCTGAAGGTGATGGAGCGGAAGGACAGGTGGAGGCAAAGGATGGTTGCCGCGGTTACGCAAGTAAAGGCGGAGAGGATGGGCAGGAGGAGGGCGTCGCCAGGTCCCATGCGGTGCAGGGAGAGCAGGACGCAGGCCAGCAGGTCTCTCTGATACTGCGGCTCCCCGTCATGCAGAGTGGTGCGGGCCGTAGGTGGTAACGAGGGCTCCGAACGGAACTCCAGCGTCAACCCCACAGCCTGCTCCTCACAATCCCCCCACCACGACGCTCTGCCAAAGACTAGGCACTTTCTGTTTCCCTTGCCATTGCAGGGAGTGTTGTCACATAGGGCTGCCACCTCTGAGAGGATGGAGGTGTTACAAACCATTGGGCAGGAGCTACAGGGAGGGACCAGAGTCCAGGCAGCTGACCTGTCCATGCCTGAGCCTAGGGCAGCCTGCTCCAATGCTTCATTGAGGTGGTTCAACAGACCCCCATCACAGAATGGTGAGTTCCTGACTACAGGGAGGGCTGCCCCCACTATCACAAACCAGGTGTCCATATGATATTCTGCCAGCGGCCCTGCCAGCACACAGCATGCCCCCGGGGCCGTGCCCTTCCACCCAGGCAGCGTAGCGGCCCTTCCCAACACGCTCCTTCCAGCCCAGGGCCTGCAGCTCCCTCCGCTGGTTAAAGGAGCCCATCTGATTCTTCTTGCCCAGGGGCCTCCGACCCGTAACGCTGCAACACATTGGGGCCACTGTGCTACGAGACAACCAGCGAGCCCGTGGCAGAGAACTCACCTACGCACAGGAATAGGAAGAACAGCTCAAGCCTGGCTTGAAATTTTTATGCAGAAGTTTGTATTAAACAATTCACTGATACTAAATGACAGATCCACCAAAAATAAATCCAGGATGTGGCCATCAGTCACTGAATATCTCATATTATACTCATCAAATTATTCTGAAATTGTAGATCATTATTATCCTAGCACTTTATAATGTCTAACTAATGGTCAAAGGCCATCAGCAAACTTTTATCACGCTATAGGCTTCGCTATCTACTTTAATTAACTTTGCACATTTGCCACTCTTACCTGGAAGCGCTGAGGTACTCCTGAGCAGTGCAGTCCCTGATGTTTTCCAGTCGTTGCCTCTGTTTCTCATTCAGGCCCTCAAACAATTTCAGGTTTTCCCCAATCATCCCTGTCTGTAGGGCATGGAAGTAGGAGCACGCCTGCTCATGTTGCGCCAGGAACGACTGTGGGAGGAGCTGGCTGGGGAATAGGGCCTCCCAGACAGCCAGGTCTGGCCCGAAGTGACGGATCAGCTTGGACAGCAGGGACCTCACAGCCTTCCTACCATCGTAGTGAAGACAGACGACGTACACCTCAGAGTTCCCTGCTTTGCTGGTGGCCGGTTTGAAGACGCTGACGGAGCGGAAGCAGCAGTTTAACAGGTAGAGCAGGCAGACGGAGGAGTGCTCGTACAGAGTGAACATCTTCAGTACAAACGAGCCGCCTGGGCCCAGAAGGAAGAGTGCGGCCGCAGCCTCGCAAGTAGTGCAGCGATGACACCAGGGCCTCCTGCTCATCGGGGTTCCCCTGGCAGTCAAAGCTCCCGTCCGCCGTCACCACGTCAATACGGCGCATGTTACCCACAAAGCCCTTTAGATCCAGCAGGTGCCTCTGGCTCATGATGTCTCCTGTGTTGTCCGAGCCAAAGAACCACCAGGGCAGCGTGTTGGCAATGAGGCGGTTGTCTGTGATGGTGGTGCCCCCTCCGTTGGCCTCGTGATAGGGGTTGAGTGTGTTGGCTGCCCAACTCCAGTCACAGTAGCGCGTGTGCTGGCTGGTTTTAAGGTAGTGGTTCAGAGCGGCAACGAAAGCCCCTGGAGCCTCACAGATGAACAGTTTCGCACAGTACCAATGACCTTCCCGGCACGGTTGGTGGAATTGGTATGTTGGTGCCAGACTTCCAGATCCTTATCGCTAAGTCGGTTCTTCACCTCATTTAGTGACGTCTTCAGGGTCTGCAGGAGGACGTGGTCCTGGGCCGGGTGTCTCAGTGCTTCGCTGGGATCAGGGATACACCACTCCCCATTGGCCGGTTTGACGTATGTCCTGACTTTATTGAAGAGTTCTCTGACCTCCGCAACCACTTCCGGATCAAAGGCTTCCACATCGGTGGGCTGCTGCCTGCCAGCTTTCCTCCTCGCTCCACGGCCCCAACTCTTCCTCTCCACTGGACGCCCTGCAGCAAATAAAACAATGTGATTTGATGACATCTACAACACTATGCAATGCCTGCATACGTGCCCTGCATAATGTAGACTATATCAGGCAAATGTATTTTATTTACACCCGTATTTGTTGACCTTTTAGTTTATATGCATTGATGCCCGGTCCCAGCTCTGCGTAACTACTGCCGTCACTCTATATATGCATGGGCAGTGGTTGATTACTGATTCGTATGTCCAGCTACATTGTTGTTAATGTGATTTAACTATGATGGAATAGTAGGCCATGCCTTATGTTAAATGAGCATTTGGCAGCGTACATTAATCATTTTCTGGGGCGGCAGGTAGCCTAGTGGTTAGAGTGTTGGGCCAGTAACAGAAAGGTTGGTGGATCAAATCCCCGAGCTGACAAGGTACAAATCTGTTGTTCTGCCCCTGAATAAGGCAGTTAACCCACTGTTCCTAGGCAGTCACTGTAAATAAGAATTTGTTCTTAACTGCCCTGCCTAGTTAAAGTTTTTTTTAAAATCTCAAGCAACAGGGTGTGTTTGTAAATTCAATCTGGAGTGCCAGAACACGCTCTGAGCGTTTGTAAATTAAGAGTGTTTCACTCTTGTAGCGGTCAGAGCGCACACTGGACGCTCCGGCCAAAGAGTAGAGTTGATCTGAGCGTTCTGACCTCACAACCGCAGTCAATCACCCAAGTGAGCTGGCTAACGTTGGCTAGCTACTTCCAGACACAAATGAGAGAACACCTCACTGGTTAGGCTGTTTTCATATTATTCAGAGCTTTGGTGACTAACTGTGCTGCTGGCAACAATTTAATCACGTTTTTTTGCCGACGTTTGACACCGGCCATATTCAACGGGTGTTGAGCGTTCGTAACTTCATCACTTATTCTGCGCTCTGGCACACTCCGACGAGAGTGCTCTGAAATCGGAGTAATTAGATCGCCAGAGCGAATTTACGAACGCACCCACAGCAAGCAGGCAGGTCAGCTTGCTACAGCTGACTGACTAGCTAGCTAACCTCCTACTAAATAAAGCTAGCTAAACGTTAGGCATTTCATACAATGTGCCTAAAGGCGAAACAAGTAAGCGAAATCATTTATTTAATTGCTGGCTTTAATACATATTTAAGGGATACATAACTTAGCACGTTGTTTAAATGGTCACACACCCCTTGTGGTGACACATCACACGGGCCAGGACATGATTCTGTGAGTTGCTAACAGCACATGTGTGTCCCTCTCCTTGCAGGTGCACCGGCATAGTACAGGTTGCTAAACAGGAAACTACGGGTCGCCTTTTAGGCCTTAACGAATTTCGTTATCTAGCTACGCTAGTTTCTCTAGCGTCAAGGAACATCTCCACCTCTGAATAATATTAACTAGCTACTATACCTTGATTGTTTACTGTACAAACACTTCCATAACAGGCACACGATTACAACGCTTACGGTCGTTACCTTTAGTTTGTAACTTTAACACGTTTACCGCCGGTAATAATACTAACTTTGTTCCATGGTCGTTAACTACACAACTCTGATTCCTACCTAGCAAATGTTAAATCAGCTAACATCCTCTTTGGCTCAGCACAGCTGCCTTCTCAGCAGACACTTCACTGCAGCTGTGTGTGGTTTGTTCCGAGAGTGAGACATATGTACCCCCCGGAATACATTATTATTTTTTGTATTTTTTTTCCAGTCTTATTCTTCTTTGGTGAGGTTTAACGGCGGTTGGCATCCAATATGTTGCATTACCGCCCCCAATGAACTATAGCTCCATTACACTTTAGGACACGAGATTGAAAGGGGAATGAGAAAAAAAATAAAAACGTATTTTTTATTACCCCATCAACTAACTTCATACTCATTTAAACCCATCACCTTATTCCACTACTTTAATTCTCTCTGATCCTACTTGAGGCCAACAGCCTGGGAAGATGGGACACCGCCCCTCAACACAAATCAAATCAAATGTATTTATATAGCCCTTCTTACATCAGCTGATATCTCAAAGTGCTGTACAGAAACCCAGCCTAAAACCCCAAACAGCAAGCAATGCAGGTGTAGAAGCACGGTGGCTAGGAAAAACTCCCTAGAAAGGCCAAAACCTAGGAAGAAACCTAGAGAGGAACCAGGCTATGAGGGGTGGCCAGTCCTCTTCTGGCTGTGCCGGGTGGAGATTATAACAGCACATGGCCAAGATGTTCAAATGTTCATAAATGACCAGCATGGTCAAATAATAATAATCATAGTAGTTGTCGAGGGTGCAACAAGTCAGTAACACAAGAGTAAGTGTCAGTTGGCTTTTTCATAGCCGATCTTTGGGAGTATCTCTACCGCTCCTGCTGTCTCTAGAGAGTTGAAAACAGCAGGTCTGGGACAGGTAGCACGTCCGGTGAATAGGTCAGGGTTCCAGCAGGTCTGGGACAACAGGTCTGGGACAGGTAGCACGTCCGGTGAACAGGTCAGGGTTCCATAGCTGCAGGCAGAACAGTTGGAACTGGAGCAGCAGCACGGCCAGGTGAACTGGGGACAGCAAGGAGTCATCAAGACAGGTAGTCCTGAGGCATGGTCCTAGGGCTCAGGTCCTCCGAGAGAAAGAAAGAAAGAAAGAAAGAAAGAAAGAAAGAAAGAAAGAAAGAAAGAAAGAAAAGAAAGAAAGAGAATTAGAGAGAGCATATTTAAATTCACACAGGACACCGGATAAGACAAGAGAAATACTCCAGATGTGACAGACTGACCCTAGCCCCCCGACACATAAACTACTGCAGCATAAATACTGGAGGCTGAGACAGGAGGGGTCAGGAGACACTGTGGCCCCATCCGATGAAACCCCCGGACAGGGCCAAACAGGTAGGATATAACCCCACCCACTTTGCCAAAGCACAGCCTCCACCCCACTGGAGGGATATCTCCAACCACCAACATACCATCCCGGGACAAGGCCGAGTATAGCCCACAAAGATCTCCGCCACGGCACAGCCCAAGGGGGGGCGCCAACCCAGACAGGAAGACCACGTCAGTGACTCAACCCACTCAAGTGACGCACCCCTCCCAGGGACAGCATGGAAGAACACCAGTAAGCCAGTGACTCAGCCCCCGTAATAGGGGTAGAGGCAGAGAATCCGAGTGGAAAGAGGGGAAACCGGCCAGGCAGAGACAGCAAGAGCGGTTCGTTGCTCCAGCCTTTCCGTTCACCTTCACACCCCTGGGCCAGACTACACTTAATCATAGGACCTACTGAAGAGATATGTCTTCAGTAAAGACTTAAAAGGTTGAGACTGAGTCTGCGTCTCTCACATGGGTAGGCAGACTATTCCATAAAAATGAAGCTCTATAGGAGAAAGCCCTGCCTCCAGCTGTTTGCTTATAAATTCTAGGAACAATTAGGAGGCCCACGTCTTGTGACCGTAGCGTACGTGTAGGTATGTACGGCAGGACCAAATCGGAAAGATAGGTAGGAGCAAGCCCATGTAATGCTTTGTAGGTTAGCAGTAAAACCTTGAAACACACCCTGTAACTCTTCTGAAGTTAAATCTCATATACCCAAATACTTCTCTGCAGTTGCCACCACAAACTATATTTTCTGTGATTTACTTCCCATTTCTGCAGTACAGTTGATAACCATTACTATGAATGCTAAGAAGCTAACCTTACTGAAGTAAAACATACTGATTGGCCTATCCCTCTGTACTGGCACAAATCTACTACTCACTGGGATCCTCTCATGATCCCTCACCCTTGACACATCCTCCTCCACTTTCTTCACTGCCTCAGCATATGACACCTTCTGCACTACTTAGACCCTGGCCACCTCCACCTGCCTCTCTAGCACCGGAGACTCCCGATCCCCAGCAACATGAGCACCCCTACAGTTGACAAACAACTTTATCCACCAAATCTTCACAATCCTCTGTCACATGAATCTCCCTCTTACACACTGGGGCAACATGACCATAAGCGTTGCTCCTGAAACAGCGCAGTAGATTCTGCACAAAAGCTCTAACAGGATAACTGATATAGCCTAACATGACTTTGTCTGGTAGAGACTGACTCAAAAGGTCTGACAATGACTCCTCTGTTTCACCATGCTCCCCACTGGGTCTGCGTGGCACCAAACAGCAGGCATCACAAACACCAGGAATGTTCAACTTCAATTGCTACACCTCCACACTTAATGCTACCACATAAATCACTCCTTTCAACAGTGCCCTATTACTAAGAGCAAAGCAAGAAACAGATTTTGACCCAAGTTGCGTGACACGAAGCGCCTTCTCACTCTGGTCATAAGTAACACTAACAAATTTCACAAGTCCACTACAGGTTACCTTTAATTGATTTAATATTCTTCTTCTTAGGGATTGGGTTGGTGGATCACATCCGACTTTCAAGGTGCATACACCGCCACCTACTGTACTGGAGGGTGAAGCCAGGCACAGCCTAACTACACACAATTGTTCCTTAGTCCTGTTCCTCTAAGAAAGTGAAATAGAGACCTAAACACCACTTCCCTCCCCCCACTACACCACCCAAACCCCAACCAGCCTTTCACACAATCTCTCCCTATCTACGCTATATAATTCCCAAAATATCAACACATGCTCCACCATTTCCTCTACCAAACAGTCATCACACAGACCTGTTTCATGTCTCCCTATCACAATGTGGCATTCAAACCTGTATGCCCAAACCGTAGTCTACTCCACACAACTTCCTCTCACCTACATCCCATACTCCCCACTTCTTCCTTTACTGATTGTTGCACGTGATAAAATTGGCTCCCCTTATACTAGCATCCTACTTCCTTTGCCAAAAATCGAGCCCTTTTGCTCGGATCAAGGACTTGAATTCCCTGCGGCCCAGCGGGACTTGAATATATACCCCCTCTCGCCTCACAGCACTCTTAGCCAACACATCAGCCTTCTCATTACTCTCCACATGCACATGGGTGAGAACCCAGCAAATGCTTACCACCACTCCCATCCTCTCCAATCCCATTAACAGCAACATCATCTCCACAAACAAGTCTCCCCTATCTGACCTGCCCGTCTTCACACTACTCAACACTGCAGCCAAATCAGAGCAGATCACCACTCTGAATGTTTCACCTCCTCCACCCATTTCAAACCTATAATCAAGGCCATCAACTCGGCCGCATACACTGACACATAATCAGCTAACTGCTTGAATACTCAAACATTGTTCTTCTTCTTCTTTAAATGTGTATTGGCGGATCGCGACCGTGATGTGCATACACCGCTACCTACTGTACTGGAGTGTGAGGCCATTCAAGGCCTCCCTATTCATCTATTCCTCTTATTTAGCTCTGTGTTTCCACATACTGTTCTGGAGTGTGAGTTCATTACACTTCGTAGAAAAATTGCAATACCAACTTACCTTACACCCATTAACGCCACCCCAGTTATCACTCCTTTCAACAGCGCCCTGCTCTGGGGAGTAAAGAAAGTCCCAATATTTGTCCCTAGGCGCTTGGGAAGAAGCGTCCATTCCCTCTGGGTGATAGAAACACAAAAAAAATCATCATGAGTCCACTTCGAGTTACTTTCACCCAACAACAGTCCCCAACCTTTTCTCCACCCAACCTGACACCACATATGGATCTTCCAGAAGGCAAGGATCCATTCTCTTTAAAAATCTCAGTCTCAGAATATTTTCTGTTCAAAATAAAACAGATCTGATCCCTACACAGGCTCAAGGGGAGCCTAGGAGGGCGGGCTGTCTTCCGGCGCCAGTACATCTTCAAGTCTTCTGATGTAAACACCTGAAGTCTCAAAAACGTTTCTGCTGCAGCAATAGGTTTCTTTGACTTCTTTGACACTTGAGCCATAAAGTTTATAACTGTGGCGATGAATGCCACAAAATCCACCTTTATAACACACAGGGTATCTTTTGATTGGCAGCAAACATTTACGACAAGGTGTGGTGCATCCACTACCATATCTTCACAAGCATCACTTGTTTTCTCAACTATTTTAATTGCCTCCACATAGGAGATTCGATTGACCGCTCTAACTTTTGCTGCCTCAATCTCTTTCACCCTTACAGGACACTCAAATCAAATCAAATTTATTTATATAGCCCTTCATATATCAGCTGAAATCTCAAAGTGCTGTACAGAAACCCAGCCTAAAACCCCAAACAGCAAGCAATGCATGTGAAAGAAGCACGGTGGCTAGGAAAAACTCCCTAGGAAAAACTCCTTAGAAAGGCCAAAAACCTAGGAAGAAACCTAGAGAGGAACCAGGCTATGAGGGGTGGCCAGTCCTCTTCTGGCTGTGCCGGGTGGATATTATAACAGAACATGGTCAAGATGTTAAAATGTTCATAAATGACCAGCATGGTCAAATAATAATAATCATAGTAGTTGTCGAGGGTGCAACAAGCACGTCCGGTGAACAGGTCAGGGTTCCGTAGCCGCAGGCAGAACAGTTGAAACTGGAGCAGCAGCATGGCCAGGTGGACTGGGGACAGCAAGGAGTCATCATGCCAGGTAGTCCCGAGGCATGGTCCTAGGGCTCAGGTCCTCCGAGAGAAAGAAAGAAAGAGAGAATTAGAGAGAGCATATTTAAATTCACACAGGACACCGGATAAGACAAGAGAATACTCCAGATGTAACAGACTGACCCTAGCCCCCCGACACATAAACTACTGCAGCATAAATACTGGAGGCTGAGACAGGAGGGATCAGAAGACACTGTGGCCCCATCCGATGATACCCCCGGACAGGGCCAAACAGGCAGGAACTCAGATCACTCCAGGAACTCAGATCACGATCCCCACCACAATTGCAACACCGTTGTCCTTCTACACACCATTCTTCAATATACTCCATCCATCTGCACAAACCTGAAACATGGCCAAATTCTTTGCAATTTTCACACTGCAATGGTTTGGGGAAGAAAGCTCTTACAGCGAATCTTACATAACCAAGTTTCACATTCGTAGGTAGGTGCTCTTTATAAATGAATAAAACAGGATGACAGACTTTCTTATTTTTTTCCATTCACCCAGCGGTTAAGGTGCCGGACACCAACTACACCAGGAATTCTCTTCATGTATTCAATGTTAACATCCATCGTCACCCCTGAGATGACTACTTTAACGGGCTCTCTGCTCTGAAGTTCACAGCACGAAACTTCTGTTGTATGGATTATTTAGAGAATTACTGCAATCTTACTCTGTTCTACAGAAACCCAATTAATCCGAATAATAGCACTTCTGGTCACTTTGATAGATTCCACTTTTCCCAGCACATGCTTCACCATCTTCGACACCTCAAATGGGTCTCCCATGTATGCAACCTTAACATACACAAATATCTATCCTCCACTCCAACTTCAGATCATTTCCTTTTTGTTCCATTCTTTGACACGACTGTTGTCCATTCATCTTCACCAATTTTGAGGTGCCAGTACAGTTCCTGTGAGCTTGGGCCCGAGTTAAGCACTGGCAATGGGGCCATTAGAGAAATCCCACACTAAATAGAACTTATCCAGAACCAATTAAGTGAAGTCTGACCTAAGTCCTTCTCTGACTGTACCGAACCATTGGGAAACCAGAAATCCACAACTTCACCCCCATCCCCCAAAGTCTCAGCCTGAAGAGTGGAGCTGCGGGTGATGTAATGGCCTTAATTTGACATGATAATGGTTCGTTTATTAGTCTGAGAGAACAACATGAGAACTGTGTGCATTCTACCCATACTGCCCTGAGGCGTGTACATCTGTGCTCTGTCTCACACTATGTTCCCATATTACTATTGCTGTAACTGTGATAAGAGATAGACATCTTAGAAATTATAACCTTTAGAGACACTTATGCCACTAATGCCACACTGGTGTCGAAAGAGTAGGAATTATTGTACATCTCAAAATGTTTATTCACTAACCAAAATTATATTGTTTATTTGTGACATGCTTTAGCTTGAGGTAGTCTCAGCCTTTTCTTCACACTTGAAGATGCCATTCTCCTATTCAGACCATTTTAGAAAAGTAAACACAAAATTATTTGTGCGAAATTCATTTATTGCTAAAGTAGACCTGCTAACAAGTTAGTTGTCTGCCACTTTCTATTTTTCTTGCTCTATTGTGTTTCACTCTTCCTCTATAACAATGTGTTTGTTTGTAGTTGTCTATGTCAGTGATATCGATGTCTCTTCATGATGTCACTATCATTGTGTGTGTATGTGTGTGTGTGTGTGTGTGTGTGTGTGTGTGTGTGTGTGTGTGTGTGTGTTAGAGGGAGTAGTGTGTTGGTACTGTAACACATGACAACAGAGACACTGCTGCTGAATGTTGGGAACAGGGCGGAACTTTTGATGCCGTCATACAACTAACTATACACTACATGACCAGAAGTATGTGGACACCTGTTCATCGAACATCTCATTCCAAAATCATGGCATTAATATGGAGTTGGTCCCCCTTTGCTGCTATAACAACCTCAACTATTTTGGGAAGACTTTTCACTAGATGATGGAACATTGCTACGGGGAATTGCTTCCATTCAGCCATAAGAGCATTAGTGAGGTCGGGCACTGATTTTGGGCGATTAGGCCTGGCTCGCAGTCAGCGTTCCAATTAATCCCAAGGGTGTTCGATGGCGTTGAGGTCAGAGCTCTGTGCAGGCCAGTGAAGTTCTTCCACACCAATCTCGACTTACCATTTCTGTATAGACCACGCTTTGTGCATGGGGGCATTGTCATGCTGAAACAGGAAAGGGCCTTCCCCAAACTGTTGCCACAAAGTTGGAAGCACAGAATTGTCTAAAATGTCATTGTATGCTGTTGCGTTAAGAGTTCCCTTCACTGGAACTAAGGGGCCTAGCCCGACCCATAAAAATCAGCCCCAGACCATTATTCCTCCTCCACCAAACTGTACAGTTGGCACTATGCATTCGGGCAGGTAGCTTTGGGAAATATAATTAATCACTCCAGAGAACAGGTCTCCAGAGTCCAATGGCGGTGAACTTTATACCACTCCATCCAACACTTGGCATTGCACATGGTGATCTTAGGCTTGTGTGCAGCTGTTCGGCCATGGAAACCCATTTCATTAAGCTCCTGACGAACAGTTATTGCTCCAGAGGCAGTTTGGAACTCGGTAGTGAGTGTTGCAACCGAGGACAGACGATTTTTACTGTCCCATTCTGTGAGCTTGTGTGACCTACCACTTCACGGCTGAGCCGTTGTTGCTCCTAAACATTTCCACTTCACAATAACAGCACTTACAGTTGACCGGGGCAGCTCTAGCAGGGCAGAAATTTGACTAACTGACTTGTTGGAAAGGTGGCATCCTATGACGGTGCCATGTTGAATGTCACTGAGCTTTTCAGTAAGGCCATTCTACTGTTAGTGTTTGTCTATGGAGATTGCATGGAGGTGTGCTCAATTTTATACCTGTCAGCAAAGAGTGAGGATGAAATAACCAAATCCACAAATTTTAAGGGGTGTCCACATACTTTTGTATATATGGTGTATTTTAATGTAGTGGCAGCAAGAGACACACACGTTCCTTCTGCTCGGCAGTTTTCTTTCCCCCGATGATTGTGAACATCCGATTACATCTGATTAGGAAGAACCGAGCTTTAAGTGTCCTCTAACTGTCAACTCAATTACTGAATAACAGCCTGAGAGAGGCAGAAACAGAGGGAGAGAATGATAGAGAGGGGGAGTGCCAGTTGAAAACACTGCAATATCTTTGAGTAGTTCAAGTACACAATGGTTGTGTGTGATGTCTGCAATGTGCTGTACTGTAGTTGGGGCCCAGCTGGGCTCATTGGTGTGTGTCACACATCCCCATTAGGTGAGAATTTTGGCTCGGATGCAGAAAGTACTGGAGGCTGTGCGTGTGTGTTTGTGCGTGTGAGTGCTTGTATGTATCCTTGTGCTGTGAATACATGTACACTGAGTATACAAAACATTAGGAACACCGGCTCTCTACATGAAATAGACTGACCAGGTGAATCCAGGTGAAAGCTATGATCCCTTATTGATGTCACTTGCTAAATCCACTTCAATCAGTGTAGATGAAGGGGAGGAGACAGGTTAAAGATGGATTTCTAAGCCTTGAGACAATTGAGACATGGATTGTGTATGTGTGCCATTCAGAGGGTGAACAATTTAAGTGCCTTTGAACAGGGTATGGTAGTAGCTGCCAGGCTTTTGTGTCAAGAACTGCAAGGCTGCTGGGTTTTTCACGCTCAACAGTTTCCCGTGTGTATCAACAATGGTCCACCACCCAAAGGACATCCCGACACCTTGTAGAGTCCACCCCCCGACGAATTGAGGCTGTTCTGATGGGTGGTGGATCTCAATATTAGGAAGGTGTTCCTAATGTTTGGTATACTCACTGTACTTCATGCACATACTGTATATTATGTAATTTGTGTTTACCTCCTCTTATCCCAGCTTCCAGTTATTCCATAACTCTTAGAGAAACACTGATGAGCTTCCCGCAGGGACAGCAATCCCTCTCATTACCAATGATGGACGGAGTAGCAGTGAGACGATAATTGCAATATCTGCTACAGATTACAGCGTTAGCATTTTTTCTCTAAATTAACCTATTAACATACAGCCTTCAAAAAGAAAAACACCTAGAAATAGAAGTAGAGAGTTGCTCCTTGATGGTGCCTTCTATTGCATAATCAATCTCTTCATCTGCAGTACAGTCATGTTTTGAAAATGTACTTTATTCGAGCTCGGATGTGTGTTTTAGATACCTCAGGCAGTATAGAGCAATGCAGTGTAGGTTATGATAGCCTGCTTGTGCTTGGATCACAGGGCAATCTGTCAGCGACTAGGTACAGAATTATTGTATATTTGAAACACCCGTACAATCTTCAAATCACACAAACTTCAATACACACACACACCCACACTCACATGCACACTCACGTAGACACACACGTTGCAAGTATTCTCACACAGTCTGACAGCAAGATAACAAAGCAAATGATGTGTGACTAAGAGGATTAAAAGTGTTTCTGATTGATCATCTGAGCAGTGTTTCCCTCTCAGTCACTCCCTGCCAATAAAGATCTGGGGGGAAAAACGCACAAACTCCAATCTCCTCTCCTTCCGTTTGAGCCATAGTAATCATTAACATATTCTACCATCAGCTTGCGAGCTATCAGAGCTGTGTGTGTGTGTGTGTACGTGATCTTGTGCTGCCACTGTCACATTGATTAAATGCTTGACAGTCTGTTCCATTGTCTTCCTGTTTAATTTACATAATAGTATCCAGTAATTACTCAATTGTCTTCAAATAGTGCCACTTCATTGAATTTAAGGAATTTCATTTGCCTAGGGCAAATTAGGAGGCAGATGTAATGATGTTACACTGTTGTGAATGTGTATAAGGTTTAAAGGCTGTGTGCGTGTGTGTTGTCAGCAGCCTGATCTGTGGTTTCGGCCTATGTCTCTCTATGCATAGATACAGTACATCCCTCATTTCCACACTCTGTCACATAACTCATTCACACACCGACTCACACCTACTCACACACACGTGCTTCACACTCTGCTATAATTCCTGAGTCTGATGTTGGTTAACACTAAAACAGTCATATTCAGCATCTCCACTGTCAGCCTCTACACCGCACCATCACTGATATACCAGTACTCACAGCTGGGATAGAGGGAGGTCAGTGGGGAGGGAGAGCGGGAGAGAAGAAGAGATGCAGAGCAACAAAAAAGAAATACAGTACAAAGGGACAGAAAACGTAAGTGTTTCCATATGTTCTGTCATTCAGAGGAGCAGTCTTTATTTACAATGTCTCATTGTAGAAGAACTCATTCAGTCTTACTGCCTTCATCCCTATGAAACACTGCCCCCTGACACAGCTCTGCAACATGACACACTGCATGCTGACTGGACTGTAGCTGCATATCTGTTGTGATTAGTTGTGATGGCCACAAAGGAAGAATCATTTATGAATGCACGTACATGCCCATGCATACATAAATAGATAGCTCAACTTTCCCATCCGAACATACTATAGATACATTCATGTTGTGCTTTTGGATGAGTGAAGTACATCTCAAACTATTTCAGAAAACAACAAATCTGATAAACAAGGTCATATATGCTCCATACTGAATACATTTGAGATACAAGCAAATAAAATATAATTTGGTTATGTGCCTCACCTGCAGTGTTGATATAACAGCACTACATCAATATCTTATTCTAGACTTCTGACTCCCATAAACGTCAAATTTAAACGTCCCTGTAGCTCAGTTGGTAGAGCATGGTGTTTGCAACGCCAGGGTTGTGGGTTCGATTCCCACGGGGGGCCAGTACAATCATCATAATGATGTTGTTTTATTGATAATGACAGATGACAGTGCTGGTGATATTGGTGGTTCTGATGGTGATGGTCATCACAATTTGTGGAAGATCTCCATAATGGCAATGATAGTGCTCTGTCCCAAAATGAAGGCTCCAACAATTACAGTAATCACACCCCACACAGTGCACACTACCCTGCAGACAGGGAGAGAGAGAGATAGAGAGACAGAGGGACAAAGGAGAAAGAAATGGGTGCAATCAGGGACATTCATGAATGTTTACAATGGTAATGCAATTTATTGGACCAAACCTTCAGTTAACTTATGTTTTATGGGCAGTGTGTGATTAAATTCAACACCAACAGGTGATCTCATAACTTCAAACTACTCCACTCACCTGACTCTGGGCGACACAGGCTCTGACTGCATAGTGAATACCAGGCAAAGCCCTGCAACACATACCTCAATGTTAGTTGACACAAGTTTTACACAAACACAGGATCAGCTCAACACAGGAAGGCTTGTGAGTCACAAACAACCTCAGACACATGCCTACATACACATATACACACATACACACTTTGTTTCATACCAGGAAAGATAAAGATGAAGAAGGCACTGATTCCTCCGATAACACTGATGACCTCACTCATGTCAGGGACGAACATGGCGATGAGGAGGGTGACTGTGATCCAGATGACAGTCAGAATCACTCTGCAGCCGTTCTCAAATGAGTGTGTGACCCCACCGTGCCGACGGCGATGAATTTGCAACAGCAGGTCCAGAATGACAGATTTGTGCAATGAACATAAATTTACACACACAGACTCAGTTACATGGTAACACACAGAAACAACTGCTTGTGCTGTCCAAGTGGGGCCCTACCTTCCCAACAGAAGTGTAATTGGATAGATGGTGATGATTGATATTCCAAATAGCAGTCTGGCAATGATCATGACCACATAATTTCCAGGATATGACATCAGAATATCAGCCCCACTGTACGGCCAAATGTCAGGAAGCCAAAGATGCCTGAGAACAGAGAAAGAGATATGATTGCCTGTCTTGCCTGACAGCTCCCACAATAGCTCCTACAACAGCTGGACATCAGGTCCTGTTTGAATACTTCCTTGTATCCTTAAATCCATCCTTGTTTCCTTGAGGTATTCACTGCTCAACGCTAAAACCCTCCAACTTCACCAATCAACCACTTTGATCAGTGATTACTTCAAGGAAGGAGGGTTCCTTACATGATTGACAGGCCAGCTCATCTGTAAGGGTGTAGATGAGCAGGCAGAAGAACATAGAGATCACAGACATGATCACCCAATGGGAGAGCTTCTTGTTCTCCATGCTGCTGTAGATGGCTATACAGACCTCATGGCCCTGCAACACACATTCATATACATTCTAATAATATACAAACAGAGTATAGGTGCTGTGGCAGTGTAACACACACACAAGCAAAATGCATAACCCTATAGTACAGATACTGTCTCCAGACCTCAAACAGTTAAAAGCTTGTTCTGTACCTAGTGGCAAGTATAGGAACAGAGGAGTGCGGTAGATAAAGGGGCATGTGCCTAAAAGTGATACTAGTGATATTCGTCTAGAATTCGGGTTGACTCTGACTACACAGAGGCCCACTAAGAGTAAAATACGCTCAAAGGAATTCGGCGTTAGAATGACTGGTGCCAACAGCATGCTGACGGCGCACCTGACAACTGCATGGTTTAATGTGGCTTATTTGGACGATCTAGTATCCTGTTGCCATCAAAATTAAATTAATTGTATGATCAGCAGGTAAAAGTTTGTGATTTACAAGTACAAGTTGTAAGTTTTGACAGATGGAAAACCCTCCTTGTTTGTAATGTAAACTTTAGGATCAAGAGCAGGTCAGAGTGTCAACTCTCAGGTGCAGCTCACAAATGGCATGCAGCAGAGGTCTGTCAGACAATAGAGAATGCATTCTCTCAGGTTCTCCTCTTTCATTGTGTGTGGTATGCAATGTACCTGAGAGGTGAAGATGCAGGTGCTGTCTGGAGCTTCAACATCTACATCGTCCAAGTCAGGGAGATCATGTGGAGGGTCAAGTGACCTTTAGTCAAGGGACAAGGCTTTAGTGCTCTAAATTAAAGATAGAATCAAGATCAACATTATATGAGTCTGGGGCAGTCTGTGCTTTTGGATAAGACGCTGATGGAGAGGAACAATCTTTTTGCTGATAATGTAAATGAGTACATTAGCAGTTTAAAACAAATCACATGACATGTAATCAGTTACTCTCCAACCCTGATCTATGATCACCTCAGCTGTCAGATTTTGGCTGGCCACGTACTGACCACTCTCTCTAACGTCTCCCTTTTTTGGAGTTGATTTCTTTTGCAATGCTACCGTACCTGTAGACTTCCAGTCATTGTGCTAACACTAGTTAGCATTGACTTGCGAATCTACCTGCTCTTCATACTGCATGCAGAGACATAAAAATTGTATCTATGAGTTCGTCTGACTCTGGTTAAGGAGGAGAAGGGCTTAAATGCCGTTATTTCGCAGTATCATTACTTTATTCTGCTGCTGTGCTTGTTCTCCCTCTGGCTGACCTCCCACCCTCTTGTTGCTAGCTCTCTAGCTGATCTCTATCCAGATCCTCTTTCTGGATGCAAGATTTTGAGTGTGTGTGTGGTGTGTCTGTGTGTGTGTGTGTGTGTGTGTGTGTGTGTGTGTGTGTGTGTGTGTGTGTGTGTGTGTGTGTGTGTGTGTGTGTGTGTGTGTGTGTGTGTATGGCATATATATCCAACAGTGCATAAAGTTTAACTTTGCATCTTTTATTAAGGTTTGCATTTTTCATTCAACTCTTCCATTTCTGTCTCCAATGGGAGACAGGTCCCTCGGGATCGGAGAACCCCTTGTTCACCATCTGCACGCGTGTGTTCTTCTTGTAGGGAGCCTCCAGGGGCTTGTCTACATGCCAGCTGTACATAGACGATGAGAGGACAGGCACCCGCCTACCCCTTTCCTGGTGCAGCAGGACAAAATGCTTAATCAATCATTGACATCAATAATGGGCAGTAAGAGTACTAAGTGGACTGGCAAAAATGAAGGGACATCTTCAGAAAGATTATGGCCCAGAGAAGAAGCTTTGTAAGTACTTACCTCTGCCCCAACCTGGGCTCGAACCAGGGACCCTTGCACACCATCAACAACTGACACCCCACGAAGCATCGTTACCCATCGCGCCACAAAAGCCACGGCCCTTGCAACGCAAGGGGAAACCCTACTTCAAGTCTCAGAGCGAGTGACGTCACTGATTGAAATGCTATTAGCGCGCACCACCGCTAACTAACTAGCCATTTCACATCGGTTACATAAGGTTCACAGCCTTGTCATCACGTGACACTTTGGGCTCATACCCCTCCCTGAGATGGAACACTGCATCATAAACCCTTCCTTGCTCCTCACTCTGTGTATACAAAAAAACTGTGATTAACAGTTGGCTAATGCCATCATTGGAGGTAGTAGCATCCCTGGAAGCATATTTTAAAGGAAGTAGTGCCATATAGCTTAACTACAGGAGTACTGGTTCAAAACAAGACCTGCCTCGGATGTAATCTCCCTAGATGACTACCGCCACGTAGCACTCATGTCGGTAGCCATGAAGTGCTTTGAAAGGCTGGTCATGGTTCACATCAACACCATCATCCCGGATACCCTAGACCCACACCAATTCGCATACTGCCCCAACAGATCCACAGATGAGGCAATCTCAATCGCACTCTACACTGACCTTTCCCACCAGCTCAGTGTTCAACAACATAGTTCCCACAAAGCTCATCACTAAGCTAAGGACCCTTAGACTAAACACCTCCCTCTGCAACTGGATCCTGGACTTCTAAAAGGGCCGCAGCCAGGTGGTAAGTGTAGGCAACAGAACATCTGCCACGCTGGTCCTCAACACTGGGGCCCCTCAGGGGTGCGTGCTTAGTCCCCTCTTGTACTCCCTGTTCACCCATGACTGTGTGGCTAAGCACGACTCCAACACCATCATTAAGTTTTCTGACGTAAAAACAGTGGTAGGCCTGATCACCGACAACGATGAGACAGCCTATATGGAGGAGGTCAGAGACCTGGCAGTGTGGTGCCACGACAACAACCTCCCTCAGTGTGAGCAAGACAAAGGAGATGATCGTGGACTACAGGAAAAGGAGGGCCGAACAGGCCCCCATTAACATTGACAGGGCTGTAGTGGAGTGGGTCTAGAGTTTCAAGTTCCTTGGTGTCCACATCACCAACAAACTATCATGGTCCAAACACATCAAGAGGACAGGACAACACCTTTCCCCCTCAGGAGACTGAAAAGGTCCCCAGATCCTCAAAAAGTTCTACAGCTGCACCATCGAGAGCATCCTAACCGAATGCATCACCGCCTGGTATGGCAACTGCTTGGCATCCGACCGTAAGACGCTACAGAGGGTAGTGTGTATGACCCAATATATCACTGGGCCCAAGCTTCCTCCTATACTAGGCGGTGTCAGAGGAAGGCCCAAAAAATTGTCAAAGACTCCAGTCACCCAAGTCATAGACTGTTCTCTCTGCTACTGCACGGCAAGCGGTACCGGAGCGCCAAGTGTAGGTCCAAAAGGCTCCTTAACAGCTTCTACCCCGAAGCTAAAAGACTGCTGAACAATTAATCAAATGGCCACCCGGACTACCTACATGTACAAATGACCTCGACTAACCTGTACCCCCAAGGAACCGGTACCCGTGTATATAGCCTCATTATTGTTATGTAATTTTATTGTGTCCATCATTTTTTTCTTTATTTGGTAAATATTTAACTTTATTTCTTGAACTGCATTGTTGGTTAAGGGCTTGTAAGTAAGCCTTTCACGGTATTTTAAGGGCTTGTAAGTAAGCCTTTCACGGTATTGTCTACGTAAGGTTGTATTCGGTGCATGTGACAAATACAATTTCATCCAATCTCATAGACCTTTGTTGGAAATGTGCTCCCTTTTACATTGCGTTTTGTATTTGGCCATGTCTTTAGAGAGGGGCAATAGACCAGCATCTGTTCATTTTGCCTACAGCCTTTGACCTTTTTGGCACAGAGGTAAGGCTAAGGAACTGACTTTCCCATGTTAACTGCAACTCATATCAGATGAGAATAATACAATGTGGTGCAATTATGTAGGCCTAGGTGGATATTCTATGTTTCATAGCAATGCATTTGATTTACCTCCGGTAACATGTGCTGGAAGTAAGAGGAATGGGACACTGCGTCAAGCTCCCTTTGAGTGAAGCTTCGCCCACATGCTCGTGTTGCCCCCTTCTGTCTTGCTCATGTCACTGCACTAGCGTGGAACAACGGGTTGCAACGGTAAGCCTTGATATAGGTGTCTTCATAGAAAGCTAAGCTTTTAAAATAGACCTCTCAATTAAAAAGGTTCACACAACTCTCACTATGTAGCCTATGACGTCAGTTGTAAAAAAAAGTTTAGTTGATTCTGTTACAAATGTTGTGTGCTCAAGCGTTAAAAAAAACATTTTTCCTGCTGACTCTATTTTAGCCTACAATAAATGTAGTTTAGACAGTACAATGATTCTCTACACTATACTGCTTGTCCAAAATTAAGCAAACTATTAGAATTTTAGCAACAAGCAAATGGCGGAGCGATTTCTGCACATTGAACCTTTAAAACGGCAATCAGCAGTTCAAACATTAACAAACCGTCATCCCCACCCCTGTTTCAGTAAAAAGCTGCGGGATAGGGCTGGAGAAATTTAACCACTGTCACATTCATAGACAGAGCTATGGAATCAAGGACTGAGCATCCATGTCAACATTATAGTTCTTAACATGTTTATAGGCTATATAGTGTTTGTTTACATTTACTATGTTTATAAACATTGGATTGAAACAAGCTTGCATTTTGGGTTTTGATGGGGTATGACAGTTGAACTAAACTCATGTAGCATTTCTAAGTTATCTTCTTCAAGAAAGCAATCTGGTTTCCGAGCTGGTCATGGGTGCACCTCACCCACGCTCAAGGTCCTAAATGATATCATAACCGCCATTGATAAAAGACAGTACTGTGCAGCCATCTTCATCAACCTGGCCAAGGCTTTTCGACTCTTGTCAATCACCATATTCTTATCGGCAGACTCAATAGACTTGGCTTCTCAAATGACTGCCTCTCCTGGTTCACCAACTACTTCTCAGATAGAGTTCAGTGTGTCAAATTGGAGGGCCTGTTGTCCGGACCTCTGGCAGTCTCTGGGGGTGCCACAGGGTCCAATTCTCGGGCCGACTCTTCTCTGTATACATCAATGATGTCGCTCTTGCTGCTGGTGATTCTCTGATCCACCTCTACGCAGACGACTCCATTCTGTATACATCTGGCCCTTCTTTGGACACTGTGCTAACAAACCTCCAAACGAGCTTCAATGCTCCTTCCGAGGCCTCCAGCTGCTTTTAAATGCAAGTAAAACTAAGTGCATGCTCTTCAACCGATTGCTGCCCGCACCCTCCCGCCCGACTAGCATCACTACTCTGGACGGTTCTGACTTAGAATATATGGGCAACTACAAATACCTAGGTGTCTGGTTAGACTGTAAACTCTCCTTCCAGACTCACATTAAGCATCTCCAATCCAAAATTAAATCTAGAATCGGCTTTTTATTTCACAACAAAGCCTCCTTCGCTCAGGCTGCCAAACATACCCTCGTAAAACTGACTATCCTACCGATCCTTGACTTTGGCGATGTCATTTACAAAATATCCTCCAACACTCTACTCAGCAAACTGGATGTAGTCTATCACAGTGCCATCCGTTTTCTCACAAATGCCCCATATACTACCCAACACTGTGACCTGTATTCTCTCGTTAGCTGGCCATCACTACATATTCGTCGCCAAACCCACTGCCTCCAGGTCATCTATAAGTCTATGCTAGGTAAAGCCCCGCCTTATCTCAGCTCACTGGTCACCATAGCAACACCCACCTGTAGCACGCGCTCCAGCAGGTATACCCCCAAAGCCAACACTTCCTTTAGCCGCCTTTCCTTCCAGTTCTCTGCTGCCAATGACTGGAACGAATTTCAAAAATCACTGAAGCTGGGGTCTTATATCTCCCTCTCTAACTTTAAGCATCAGCTGTAAGAGCAGCTTACTGATCACTGTACCGTCGCGGATCACGATGCCTTGCTCCCAGACAGACTAAACAACTTTTTTGCTCGCTTTGAGGACAATACAGTGCCACTGACACAGCCCGCTACCAAAACCTGCGGGCTCTCCTTCACTGCAGCCAACGTGAGTAAAACATTTAAACGTGTTAACCCTCGCAAGGCTGCAGGCCCAGACGGCATCCCTGGCCACGTCCTCAAAGCATGCGCAGACCAGCTGGCTGGTGTGTTTACAGGCATATTCAATCAATCCTTATCCCAGTCTGCTGTCCCCACATGCTTCAAGAGGGCCACCATTGTTCCTGTTCCCAAGAAAGGTAACTGAGCTAAATGACTACCGCCCCGTAGCACTCACTTCCGTCATCATGAAGTGCATTGAGAGACTAGTCAAGGACCATATCACCTCCACCCTACTTGACACCCTAGACCCACTCCAATTTGCTTACCGCCCCAATAGGTCCACAGACGACGCAATCGCCATCACACTGCCCTAACCCATCTGGACAAGAGGAATACCTATGTAAGAATGCTGTTCATCGATTACAGCTCATCATTTAACACCATAGTACCCTCCAAACTCGTCATTAAGCTCAAGACCCTGGGTCTCGACCCCGCTCTGTGCAACTGGGTCCTGGACTTCCTGACGGGCCGCCCCCCAGGTGGTGAGGGTAGGTAACAACATCTCCACCCCGCTGATCCTCAACTCTGGGTCCCCACAAGGGTGCGTTCTCAGCCCTCTCCTGTACTCCCTGTTCACCCACGACTGCGTGGCCATGCACGCCTCCAACTCAATCATCACGTTTGCAGACGACACTACAGTGGTAGGCTTGATTACCAACAACGATGAGACGGCCTACAGGGAGGAGGTGAGGGCCCTCGGAGTGTGGTGTCAGGAAAATAACCTCACACTCAACGTCAACAAAACAAAGGAGATGATCGTGGACTTCAGGAAACAGCAGAGGGAGCAGCCCCCTATCTACATCGATGGGACAGTAGTGGAGAGGGTGGAGAGTTTTTAGTTCCTCGGCGTACACATCACAGACAAACTGAAATGGTCAACCCACACAGACAGTGTGGTGAAGAAGGCGCAGCAGCGCCTCTTCAACCTCAGGAGGCTGAAGAAATTCGGCTTGTCACCAAAAACACTCACAAACTTTTACAGATGCACAATCGAGAGCATCCTGTCGGGCTGTATCACCGCCTGGTACGGCAGCTGCTCCGCCCATAACCGGAAGGCTCTCCAGAGGGTAGTGAGGTCTGCACAACGCATCACCGGGTGCAAACTACCTGCCCTCCAGGACACCTACACCACCCGATGTCACAGGAAGGCCAAAAAGATCATCAAGGACAACAACCACCCGAGCCACTGCCTGTTCACCCCGCTATCATCCAGAAGGCGAGGTCAGTACAGGTGCATCAAAGCGGGGACCGAGAGACTGAAAAACAGCTTCTATCTCAAGGCCATCAGACTGTTAAACAGCCATCACTAACATTGAGTGGCTGCTGCCAACATACTGACTCAACTCCAGCCACTTTAATAACGGAAAAATTGATGTAATCAATTTATCACTAGCCACTTGATATAATGTTTACATACCCTACATTACTCATCCCATATGTATATACTGTACGCTATACCATCTACTGCATCTTGCCATCTTGATGTAATGTATCACTAGCCACTTTAAACAATGCCGCTTTATATGTTTCATACCCTACATTACTCATCTCATATGTATATACTGTACTCTTACCATCTACTGCATCTTGCCTATGCCATTCGGCCATCACTCATTTATATATTTGTATGTACATATTCGTATTCATTCCTTTACACTTGTGTGTATAAGGTAGTTGTTGTGGAATTGTTAGGTTATATTACTTGTTAGATATTACTGCATGGTCGGAACTAGAAACAAAAGCATTTCGCTACACTTGCATTAACATCTGCAACCATGTGTATGTGACAAATAAATTTGATTTGACCTGTACACAGCCAATCTGTAAATTGCACACCCAACTACCTCATCCCCATATTGTTATTAATCCTCGTTTTGCACCCCAGTATTTCTACTTGCACATCAGCATCTGCACATCTATCACTCCAGTGTTAATGCTAAATTGTAATTATTTCGCCTCCATGGCCTATTTATTGACTTACCTCCGTACTCTAATACATTTGCACACACTGTACATAGATTTTTCTATTGTGTTATTGACTGTACGTTTGTTTATGTGTAACTCTGTGTTGTTGTTTTTGTCGCACTGCTTTGCTTTATCTTGGCCAGGTCGCAGTTGTAAATGAGAATTTGTTCTCAACTGGCCTACCTGGTTAAATAAAGGTGAAATAAAAATAAATAAAATAAAAAATAATCAATGGGTACATTTCATTAATTCAGAAGTCCAAAAATGGATGAAGCAACCATCGTTGTATCCTTGCATAGGCATACTGTAAAAGTTAGTTCAAATAAGTGCATAGAATTACATAACTAGAAATAAAAATTGATTTATAGGATCTCTGCCTTTTTGTGGTCGACTATACATTTATTATTCAGAATAGGCTACATTGATTACATACACGTTTTATTTTGGAATCGCTGTATGCTGTGTAAATATTCATATTTTTAGCTCCGGGGAAAAATACATTGAATGTCAGTCCTTTTGACCAATGAAAATGTTTAAGCGTAAAAACGGCTCGGCTACAATAGTTTATATCAGAGCCATGGAGGGGGTTCGATTAATCCCGCCCGGAGACGGACAACCGTGTAAACGTGTTTTGCATCGCCTGAAAGTTGATTGTATTCCATTTGGAACCGGGCTGCCTCCTGGTCGTGAGCCAGGCGCCCCGATCAAAGTCCATGGCGAAGTCGGTTCAAAACAAAAGTGACTTAGTTAAGCACGTGTAATAATTACTAGTATTCTGTGTTTTCCCAAGCTAAAGGGATTGCTTTTTATTATAACGGTTTATCTGCCTTCCCAATAAAAAATAGTTATAAAAAGATACGTTGTATGTTTCTGGACGATGCACCATGCTGCATGGGGTGACAAAATGACCGAGCGGTTTCGCCCAATGACGTACGTGACATACCACGATGCCCCGCGGTTTAGCATAATCGAATCCGCACATTAATACTGACGAATTTCTTAGTTTTTTATATAATGTATTTCCTTTAATTTATGTAATTCAAGGCTCATCTGTAAAAGAGACATTGGTCTCAGTATGACTCCCTGATAAAATAAAGTTTAAATTAAATATGACTCTGTCTTGCACAACCAATAATGAGAGGAGGGCGGTCGTCGTTTGACGTTTCGCCGTTGCTATGGAAACACAGAAAAGCTTTACCGGAAAATAGCTGACGGAGTTTATGACAAGTTATTACAACTGGCTAATACGTTAACATAAATTGTTAACTGAACAAGTAAATAGTATATAGAAGTAGTAATCACTTAACTATCGACGATGCATCCTAAACCCCTCGAATCCGGTGAGGTGGAAGAAGAGAGTGGCGAGGAATCCAGTATGACCCTGCAAGCTGGAGATGCAGAAATATTGCTGAACGCGATGTCAACAACTTCCAGTAAACTAGGTTAGACAGTTCACTATAATTTAGCATAATAGTCAGCACATGGCAACATGTTAAATAATCGCATGAGTCTAGCCATGTCTAAAGTTATCCTCCTCTCTCACTTCAGAAGAGGCCCCCACGGCGAACTGCAGCCCCCTGCCAAACGTTGTTATCGAAGGAGACCGTTGTGTGTCCTCACATACAGAAGTCGACAAACTCATACAAGCCCAACAACAAGAGAAAAAGGAAAAGGACTCGGGTCCAAGGTCATCTTAAAAGCTAGGAATTGGCTGTCAGTCGTCTTCTAGCATTATTGTTCATTCTGTCTAGCATTCTAACTAGTGACGTTTTATGTTCCTCAGAATGACAAAGACATTTCTGAAGGACCACTGCAAGCAAAATAAACTCTACATGACACCTCGATTGAATGACACACTGTATTTGCACTTCAAAGGTGTGTGTGGAATTGTTGTTGTTTATGGATGGGTTAGATATATTGTTGCATGAATAATTTATAGAAATTAAAATCATAAGCGTTGTGTGGTCTATATAGAATTGTAGGTGGAATACAACTGCACTGTTAGAGTTCTTTTAGTATTCTAATGTTGTTTGTTTTATGTTTTCCCCACTTAGGCTTCTCCACCATAGAGAATCTGGAGGAGTACACAGGGCTGAAGTGTCTCTGGCTGGAGTGCAACGGACTGCAGCGCATCCAGAACCTGCAGGCCCAAACGGACCTACGCTGCCTCTTCCTCCACCAGAACCTCATACACAATCTGGAGAACTTAGAACCACTCAGCAAGCTCTGCACCCTCAATGTCTGCAACAACTACATACACACCATCGAAAACATTGGTGAGTCTGTCCTCACTCTACGTACCGCACCTATCTCAGTGCGTGTGTGTGTGACTCCATCTATCTGATTTGTGAGTATTTTCCCAGCCTGCCTGCCTGATCTGGGCACCCTGCAGATAGCCCATAATAAGCTGCAGACAGTGGGAGACGTGGAGCATCTGAGTCAGTGCCTCTCCCTCAGTGTACTGGACATGTCCCACAACCTGCTGGATGACCCAGACATCCTCACTGTGCTGGAGAGAATGCCTGAACTGGTGAGAAGACATGCTCACACAGATAAACAGTACTGTATGCTAATAGAGATCATATCATCTTTATTCATTAGTATGCCCATGCGCATGACACACTGACTATAAAATGCAAATACTCTTGCTTCATGCTGATAATATAGCCAAACCTGTGTATGTGTGTGTGTGATTACACCCTTGTTGTTCCCTCCTCCTCAGCGTGTGCTGAACCTGATGGGAAATGAAGTGATAAAAAAAATCCCATACTACAGGAAGACAATGATCATACGTCTAAAACAGCTCACATACCTGGATGACCGACCTGTGTTCCCAAAGGACAGGTGCATTAGCAGTTTGTCTCTGTTTGCCTGTGCATGTCGTACTTATGGTTGAGTCATTGTGTGGTCTGTGATGTTGGTCTTTGGTTGCTGTATGATTGTCATGTGGTTGCGGTATGAAGGGCGTGTGCGGAGGCGTGGGGGACAGCGGGTCCGGAGGGGGAGCGCAGGGAGAGGGAATCATGGCAAACACGAGAGAGAAGGAAGATCCAGGACAGTCTGGACGCCATGGCAACCATCAGAGACCAAGCCAGGGAGAGACTGCGACTCAGAGAGCTGCAAGAGAGAGGTACGCACACACGCACTCATATACACACACACACACACACACACACACACACACACACACACACACACTTGGAAACTCCTTACACACACACAACGTAGGGAGTTTGATAAGGGTGTGTTGACCTTTTCTAGGGGAGTATGAGACCATTACAACTCCAGAACTTGAGAGCCCCAGTGAAAAGAACCAGAGGCAGAATCAGAGCCCGGGCAGGGAGGAGAGGATCCAGGCGTTTGTGGAGGACAGTCTGGAGGCGCATGAAGAGTTCCTACAGACACAGAGAGAACAGACAGAAAAGGAAGAGCTAGGGAATGAACAGCCACTGAAGAAGCAGCTAGACAGAGAACAACTAGGAAGAGAGGATCCGGAGAGAGATCGGCTAGAGAGAGAGCACCAAGAGGGAGATCAGCTAGAGAGAGAGCACCAAGAGGGAGATCAGCTAGAGAGAGATCACCAAGAGGGAGATCAGCTAGAGAGAGAGCACCAAGAGGGAGATCAGCTAGAGAGAGAGCACCAAGAGGGAGGTCAGCTAGAGAGAGAGCACCAAGAGGGAGATCAGCTAGAGAGAGAGCACCAAGAGGGAGATCAGCTAGAGAGAAAGCACCAAGAGGGAGGTCAGCTAGAGAGAGAGCACCAAGAGGGAGATCAGCTAGAGAGAGAGCACCAAGAGGGAGATCAGCTAGAGAGAGAGCACCAAGAGGGAGATCAGCTAGAGAGAGATCACCAAGAGGGAGATCAGCTAGAGAGAGAGCACCAAGAGGGAGATCAGCTAGAGAGAGAGCACCAAGAGGGAGATCAGCTAGAGAGAGAGCACCAAGAGGGAGATCAGCTAGAGAGAGAGCACCAAGAGGGAGATCAGCTAGAGAGAGAGCACCAAGAGGGAGATCAGCTAGAGAGAGATCACCAAGAGGGAGATCAGCTAGAGAGAGAGCACCAAGAGGGAGATCAGCTAGAGAGAGAGCACCAAGAGGGAGATCAGCTAGAGAGAGAGCACCAAGAGGGAGATCAGCTAGAGAGAGAGCACCAAGAGGGAGATCAGCTAGAGAGAGAGCACCAAGAGGGAGATCAGCTAGAGAGAGAGCACCAAGAGGGAGATCAGCTAGAGAGAGATCACCAAGAGGGAGATCAGCTAGAGAGAGAGCACCAAGAGGGAGATCAGCCAGATGGAGAGCACCAAGAGGGAGATCAGCTAGAGAGAGAGCACCAAGAGGGAGATCAGCCAGATGGAGAGCACCAAGAGGGAGATCAGCTAGAGAGAGAGCACCAAGAGGGAGATCAGCTAGAGAGAGAGCACCAAGAGGGAGATCAGCTAGAGAGAGAGCACCAAGAGGGAGATCAGCCAGATGGAGAGCACCAAGAGGGAGATCAGCCAGATGGAGAGCAAGCAACAGAAGAAAGCTTAAAGGAAGAACTGTTAGAGTTAAACCAGTCAAGTAGAGAACAACTACAAAGAAGGCAGCCGAAGAGAGAGATGTTAGAGGGAGAGCAGTCAGTATGTGGCCAGCCAGAGTCTCAGACAGCTGGGGTGATTGTAGAGCACGGTCCTGGACCAATGGTGACTGAGGTAGAGGAGACAGAGGACCTGGAGACCATCCACCTGGGGCCACACCCACCACTTCGTATTGACGTGAGTCAGACTGAGCACCACAGCCAAACATTACCAGTCACTATCACTATAATAGAGTGATTATCACACTGTAATAATGTTTTATTGTTGTTATCTAGTCCCTTTCCATCAGCGTCTTATCCAAAAGCACAGACTGCCTCAGACTCTTTATCATTTAGCTCTTGACTCTAACCTTCATTTAGAGCACTAAAGCCTTGTCCCCTGACTAATGGTCACCTGACTCCACAGGATCTCCCTGACCTGGAGGATGTGGATGTTGAAGATCTAGACAGCCCCTGCATCTTCACCTCTCAGGTACATTACATACCATACACTAGGCTGTAACTTTTATTACCCAAAATTAAGAATAGAATACCTTTAGCATTTATTGTACAATAGTCAGCAGGCATATTCCAAATACACACAATTAGTCTCTAAATGACTCACATGCTAATATTTTATTAGGTCAACACAGCATTTAAGTCAGTACAGAGTGTATTTGTCAGCTGTGTTATGTCTGAATCGACCACCTGTGTTTCCAGCGAGTATTCCGGCCAATGATAGAGGTCGTTTCAGGAGACAACAACGATGTAGATCCAATCATACATCAGAGTGGGACAGTGTGGACCACAGAGACCACACCTACCTCAGGTCCATGCTCATCTTCACTGTTCAGGGTCTGTGACAAAACGTCAAACAAATCGCCCACCAATCACCTAGTAGCATTGGACCCAGAGGCGGGGGATGCCCCAGAGCTGGTGATATCAGAACCTCCTCAGGGAGAACCCAGACAGAGCCCTGAAGCCAGCAAACCAGGTTGTCTCATTGAGGAGCTGGACTAACCCTGCAGAAGGCTGTGATAGCATTAACAACCATAGGTTTAGGTGTTCAATCTGGGAAAGACAGGTACAATGTAAGCACAGAGAGCTGCTATGGAGCTATTTCGCAGCCACGGGTTTACACCCAACACATTTTCCGCTCAAAACAATGTTGTTTTTTTTGTTCGTTTTTCGTAGCTGTTTTGTTACTGGTTATACTTTATATTCTGTATTCTCAGGCTCAGTGTTCTGAATTAAGTGTTCATGAACTGCATTCAAGTCCATTCCAAGATAATCCCGGTCAGATTATTGCCAGGGCTCATAAAATAAAACGTTATAATACAGTATGGGGAATTTGTCTCAGTGCTTGTTGTTACACAAATACTTAAAATATACCACTAGGTGGCACTTAAGTACCAAATATGCACCTCAGATGTGCAATACTCTGGCTCATTATTACAGAAAATAAAACATAAAAAACAAGTTTAGAAAATAGAGTAATGATGATGATGATCATGCATAAATGTGAACCTAAAGAGCAGTTATTTTGTCAAAGTCTTTGCGTGTTTTAGCAGTAGTCTTATTACAGACCTGCTAATGCAAAAACACGTGGAATCTCTTCTGTATCATTTAATCTACCCTGGACTGAGGGTGTGATTTCAGGACTCCCTGAAAGATAACATGGCCCGGTGCCCAGGTCAAATACTGGTCACAGGGAGACTAGAGAATAGATTTTAATAGATTGGGTCTTTAAATAAAGGTACCAAAAAGAGGATTAACAAAAAATATATCCACCTGTCTACTCATCTGTCTTGTCATAGCCACACACATGCACAAATGGTATTGTCTACTGTTCTCTAAATCTTTGTTTCTGTTCATGACCATGTTCACATTGTAATTCACCATCTCTTCATGTTTTCTCCTCCCTCTTCCCCTCCTCCCTCCCCTACTCTGACACATGGCTAGGATGTGCAGTGTATCCTGGTCTGTCAGGGTGCATCGAGGGATGCAGGGCAGGAACAAAGACAGATTAGATTGATCTGCTCATGACCTTCTGTTATGAAAGGATTTAAGAGCAAAGATTACAAACACACACACACACATACAGGATACACACACATTGCACGTTACATGCTACACCATACATATCCTTGTTAATATATTTTATTACAAATCTAACTGTCTGGATTAATCAGCTGTGTGTCTGATTTCACATTTTACAATTGAATGAAACAAAGCATGCACCCCTTAAAGCAACTGCTCTGAGCAATCTCACATGAAACTATGAAAACAAACATGTATCTAAGTGAAGTGCAGCTTCTGATATCATTTTTACATTATGATGAATCATTACATATTAAGTCCACAGGCACACTGTGTGTGGTGGCTATTCCATGCCCAGTGCCCACACAGGCAATGCACGAATCAATGATTGGGGAATATAGGGATTTAGTCAGGTGGTGGCTGAGTAAAATACATTTTACAGGTGAACTCTTTTATAGCTCATATAAAAACACGAAAGTGTATACAGGTGTAGGGCGGGCCCGCCCCCAAAGTGACTTATCAACTGTGCAAGGATTCCTCTGTGTTGTCTTAGGAATTTAGTATTCTCTGTTGATCTCACCAACCCCCGTTGTCACACCTCTGGGTAGCAGAGGTTCCGTAGGTCTGATATCTGATATCTAATTTTACAGTAATACTATTGGTCAACAACTCAGATTCTGAATCCAAACAACTCAGACGTTATAAAAGGTCTTAGATTCTTTTTTTCTATTTTTTGTTCCTGAACTGCTGTGGTGAGATACTCTGTCTTTCTTTCTTACTTTCTCCCATGAGCTATGTGCCATGGCTCAAGCTATGGTGTCTTTGTCTCTCTCTCTGACCATGCCTAGAATAATGCTTGTTAATGCTTTAGCTTAAGCTTTATGTCTTGTATGTGAATCCATTCATTTTATAAAGTTATTCAGTAATACTTGCTTTGATATTTGCTTCTCGTGACAATTCCTTGATATTAGTCAGCATAATACTTGATTGCACATAGTATAACTGTAGTCTCTTGCATATTGTTATTTATCTTATGAAGTCAGATAATTCATTTAATGGGCTAATTGCTTAGTCTTATTTACAAGTTGCATGTGAGGTATTTATCTCTTAAATAATTATGAATAGATCCACCATTGAGCACAAAAACAACACTTGTTACAGAATATTTTACATAGATGTTATTTCTATCAGACAAACCATGCCTGACAACATGATCCAATAAGACAGAAAAATAGTTGCCCCACATGTCACATATAAAAACAGAGTTCACATAATGTGTAGATTATAGAGCACCTCTATCAGTAATGTCAGTACTTCCCTCTTATCACTGATCGGTGGTATACAGAAAATTGCACAGAGAGGTTGACATGGAAACGTTATTTTACATAATATGCATAAAAATGACGTCCATAACGCTTGGGAGTGCTTTCTTGCGTTTCTGTGTGTGTGTTTGTGTGTGTACATGTACATGCCTGTGTGTGTATGTGTGTTGGAGGAGGTATGCTTTTTGGAGTGAGGGGATGTGTGCTTGCGTATGTGTTGGAGTGAGTTTTTTTTTACCGGTGTGTGTTGGTTCATTTTATGCTCAGTCCAGTAAAACACAAGGCTCACAGAGAACCTATAGCAGTCTGAGGGAGGCCAAGGCTACATCCTGAGCAGGAACAGTAGAGAGATGCATGCTGAGAGCAAAAGCGTGGTGTAGGCAGGTCCAAGGTGAAGTGTGTACCCTTTTAGAGTTTCTTGATTGGTCTGGTCTGATGCTGGTGGGCTCTGGGAGGGTGGCACGGGCACTGTATTGGGTGCCAGTGTGGTGCGGCTGGCACACATGTCATAAAGGTTTCCAGAAAACTGTGTCTTCCTGGACTCTTGCCTCAGAGACTCCCACACAGCCGCTGCGTCTCCAGGACAACCGGCAAGTGCCGCATTCGCACACACATGGAATGCATCCCATGATCTGTAAGGGGGCAAATATGACAACATGAGAGAGTGTGTTTTTTGAAAGTATGTGAAAGGAATACTCCAAGAAAGTCTGAAGGTTGTGAATGAGGGACGTGGGATGTGTGTGTGTTTACAATTGTTGGAGCACATACAGTGAGGGAAAAAAGTATTTGATCCCCTGCTGATTTTGTACGTTTGCCCAATGACAAAGAAATTATTAGTTTATCATTTGAATGGTAGGTTTATTTGAACAGTGAGAGACAGAATAACAACAACAAAAATCCAGAAAAACGCATGTCAAAAATGTTATAAATTGATTTGCATTTTAATGAGGGAAATAAGTATTTGACCCCCTCTCAATCAGAAAGATTTCTGGCTCCCAGGTGTCTTTATACAGGTAACGAGCTGAGATTAGGAGCACACTCTTAAAGGGAGTGCTCCTAATCTCAGGTTGTCTCAGTCTTCCCTGTGGCTCAGTTGTTAGAGCATGGTGTTTGCAACGCCAGCATGGTGTGTGCAACGCCAGGGTTGTGGGTTCGATTCCCACGGGGGGCCAGTACAAATAAATGCATGAAATTAAATGAAATGTATGCATTCACTACTGAAAGTTGCTCTGGATAAGCGTGTCTGCTAAATGACTAAAATGTTAATGTTACCTTTATAAAAAGACACCTGTCCACAGAAGCAATCAATCAGATTCCAAACTCTCCACCATGGCCAAGACCAAAGAGCTCTCCAAGGATGTCAGGGACAAGATTGTAGACCTACACAAGGCTGGAATGGGCTACAAGACCATTGCCAAGCAACTTGGTGAGAAGGTGACAACAGTGATTATTTGCAAATGGAAGAAACACAAAAGAACTGTCAATCTCCCTTGGCCTGGGGCTCCAAGATCTCACCTCGTGGAGTTGCAATGATCATGAGAACGGTGAGGAATCAGCCCAGAACTACACGGGAGGATCTTGTCAATGATCTCAAGGCAGCTGGGACCATAGTCACCAAGAAAACAATTGGTAACACACTACGCTGTGAAGGACTGAAATCCTGCAGCGCCTGCAAGGTCCCCCTGCTCAAGAAAGCACATATACATGCCCGTCTGAATTTTGCCAATGAACATCTGAATGATTCAGAGGACAACTGGGTGAAAGTGTTGTGGTCAGATGAGACCAAAATGGAGCTCTTTGGCATCAACTCAACTCGCCGTGTTTGGAGGAGGAGGAATGCTGCCTATGACCCCAAGAACACCATCTCCACCGTCAAACATGGAGGTGGAAACATTATGCTTTGGGGATGTTTTTCTGCTAAGGGGACAGGACAACTTCACCGCATCAAAGGGAAGATGGACGGGGCCATGTACCGCCCCGATGGACGGGGCCATGTACCTCCTTCCCTCAGCCAGGGCATTGAAAATGGGTCGTGGATGGGTATTCCAGCATGACAATGACCCAAAACACACGGCCAAGGCAACAAAGGAGTGGCTCAAGAAGAAGCACATTAAGGTCCTGGAGTGGCCTAGCCAGTCTCCAGACCTTAATCCCATAGTAAATCTGTGGAGGGAGCTGAAGGTTCGAGTTGCCAAACGTCAGCCTCGAAACCTTAATGACTTGGAGAAGATCTGCAAAGAGGAGTGGGACAAAATCCCTCCTGAGATGTGTGCAAACCTGGTGGCCAACTACAAGAAACGTCTGACCTCTGTGATTGCCAACAAGGGTTTTACCACCAAGTACTAAGTCATGTTTTGCAGAGGGGTCAAATACTTATTTCCCTCAATAAAATGCAAATCAATTTATAACATTTTTGACATGCGTTATTCTGGATTTTTTGTTGTTGTTATTCTGTCTCTCACTGTTCAAATAAACCTACCATTCACATTATAGACTGATCATTTCTTTGTCAGTGGGCAAACGTACAAAATCAGCAGGGGATCAAATACTTTTTTCCCTCACTGTATTGGGTTACAGTCTGATTCTGTAGGAGTGACTTGGTCTGAAAATGAACATTTACAACACTTATGTGTGTGAGGAGATGGGAGAATATGCAAGGAGAAAAAGAGAAAAAGAGCTGGAGTGATTCAGAGTAGGTGTCAAGTTGGACTGAGAGAGAGAGACTCACCTGCAGACTGTGTCAATGTCCTGTGTGCTCTGCTCTTTCTGTGTGTCACCCAGACTGTCCCCCAGAGTGAGGAGACACTGAGCAAAGCTCTTGTAGATGACACCACAGGAGCTAGGGAGTGCAGCAGCCCAACACACAGGGGCCAGATCTGAGGGAGGGGAGGGAGTGAAGAGTATGAATGTGAATTACAGTAGATACATAAGCTCTGTTGTCCGCTGCTATTAATAGATTACTTTTCATTTGTTTATTTACGTCTGGGGTTTTAGCATCGGAGTAAGGTAATTCATCAGCCTGCATTAGTTACACTGTATGTTACAGTTACATCATGTGTGTGCGTGTGTGCGTGTGTGTGTGCGTGTGTGTGTGTGTATGTGTGTGTGTGTGTGTGGTGTGTGTGTGTGTGTGTGTGGTGTGTGTGTGTGTGTGTGTGTGTGTGTGTGTGTGTGTGTGTGTGTGTGTGTGTGTGTGTGTGTGTGTGTGTGTGTGTGTGTGTGTGTGTAAACTACATGTACACACACATTGGCAAACATACAAACAAACAACCACATAATCACACACAAACACACACACACATTAGCGCTGAGAGAGGGTGGAGAAGGAACATGAAGATGAGCATCACCACAGGGGGAAGGTTGGGGTGAATGCAACAAACTCAACAAATGAATCGCTTGCTCTGGTGTCCTAGCACAACATACATGATGTCTCTCTCTCAACGTAACATTCTTATAGCCTTTAGTAACTCCGTAAACTACAGGAGGTACCGCCCCTATCCTCAGCACTAACCTCAGTGGGATAGTATTCTCCAGCTGTCCCACAACTCCCTGAGAGACGACAGTGGGAGGCACACACACACATAAACACACACACACACACACACACACACACACACACACTGCGCTGTTCGGAACAAGATAGAACAGCATGAATTTCATTAGGATAAGTGCTTCGTAAAACCTCTCTCCTTCATATCCGAATGGATTCAGAAAGAAATACCTTTTCACCCATACCATTGCTCTCCTCTCCTGACCAACTCCTGCTCTGCTATTTATGCCATCCCTTCAGTTTCAAATATTCTAACAAACAAAAACAGTTGAACAGAAAAAATACAGGAAACTAGTAAGAGCAGAGTGAGATAAAGGCTGCCTTTGAAGCATCAAACTGCGCTCACCACACTAAAGTAACATCACTACAACACACACAGACAGACACACAGACATACAATACATAAATAGATAAGGGAAAGGCATCCTTACAGAGGTAAAGAGCAACAGGCAGGAGGAAAGTCACGGTGCAGGCATGGGACCTCATACTCAACTGGCCCAACTGAGTCCAGTGGAGCCCCAGCATACAATTAATGGGCTCTGATCTGATGACGTTCACAGCAGTGTTATAATCCTGGACAGAATTTTGGTGTCTTCTCAGAGTGAGGTGTCCTGTCATTCATTTGTTGGATCATCAGAGCTCAAGAGCAGAGCAGAGAATACAGGCAGATCATAGTGAGTGTTCACTGGATTAACAGAGCAAAGGGCCGACGTGCTGCATCCAGGGGATGTGTGTGTAGGGGAGGGGTGGAGGGGAGGGGAAGCTGTGAAAAGCTTGGGGGCAACGGACCAGGGACGTCACATCATAGCACACTGGATTAGAGCATTCTCATTTCCGATCTCAGTATTAAGGGCATTTAGTGGAGGTAAAATAGCACATGGCACAAACTCACAATGCAGTGTGTTTGTTGGTAGAGCGATAGAAGAGAAAGCGGAGCTCCTGAGAAATATGGGCTTTATATAAACTCAGCAAAAAAAGAAACGTCCTCTCAATGTCAACTGCATTTATCTTCAGCAAACTTAACATGTGCAAATATTTGTATGAACATAACAAGATTCAACAACTGAGACATAAACTGAACAAGTTCCACAGACATATGACTAACAGAAATTAAATAATGTGTCCCTGAACAAAGTGGGGGTCAAAATCAAAAGTAACAGTCCGTATCTGGTGTGGCCACCAGCTGCATTAAGTACTGCAGTGCATCTCCTCCTCATGGACTGCACCAGATTTGCCAGTTCTTGCTGTGAGATGTTACCCCACTCTTTCACCAAGGCACCTGCATGTTCCTGGACATTTTTGGGGGGAATGGCCCTAGCCCTCACCCTCCGATCCAACAGGTCCCAGACATGCTCAATTCGATTGAGATCCGGGCTCTTCGCTGGCCATGGCAGAACACTGACATTCCTGTCTTGCAGGAAATCACGCACAGAACGAGCAGTATGGCTGGTGGCATTGTCATGCTGGAGGGTCATGTCACGATGAGCCTGCAGGAAGGGTATCACATGAGGGAGGAGGATGTCTTCCCTGTAACGCACAGCATTGAGATTGCCTGCAATGACAACAAGCTCAGTCCGATGATGCTGTGGCACACCGCCCCAGACCATGACGGACCCTCCACCTCCAAATCGATCCTGTGCCAGAGTACAGGCCTCGGTGTAAGGCTCATTCCTTCCACGATAAACGCGAATGCAACCATCATCCCTGGTGAGACAAAACCGCGACTTGTCAGTGAAGAGCGCTTTTTGCCAGTCCTGTCTGGTCCAGCGACGGTGGGTTTGTGCCCATAGGTTACATTGTTGCCGGTGATGTCTGGTAAGGACCTGCCTTACAACAAGCCTACAAGCCCTCAGTCCAACCTCTCTCAGCCTATTGCGAACAGTCTGAGCACTGATGGAGGGATTGTGCGTTCCTGGTGTAACTCGGGCAGTTGTTGTTGCCATCCTGTACCTGTCCCCCCGGTGTGATGTTCAGATGTACCGATCCTGTGCAGGTGTTGTTACACGTGGTCTGCCACTGCGAGGACGATCAGCTGTCCGTCCTGTTAAAATATCGAAACACACTCTGAACCAATGTCATTAATTTGGGGACAGGTCGAAAAGCATTAAACATGTATGGCAATTTAGCTAGTTAGCTTGCACTTGCTAGCTAATTTGTCCTGGGATATAAACATTGAGTTGTTATTTTACCTGAAATGCACAAGGTCCTCTACTCCGACAATTAATCCACACATAAAACGGCCATCCGAATCGTTTCTAGTCATATCTCCTCCTTCCAGGTTTTTTCATCTTTGAACTTATATGGTGATCGGCATCTAAACTTTCATAGCATTACCACGACCACTGGCAAAACAGTTTGTCTTTCACTCACCCACGTGAGTATAACCAATAAGGAGATGGCACGTGGGTACCTGCTTCTATAAACCAATGACTGCACCCCCCACAGCAACTCGCCCAAGCCTTCCCCATTTCTCCTTCTCTCAAATCCAGTCAGCTGATGTTCTGAAAGAGCTGCAAAATCTGGACCCCTACAAATCAGCCGGGCTAGACAATCTGGACCCTTTCTTTCTAAAATTATCTGCCGAAATTGTTGCAGCCCCTATTACTAGCCTGTTCAACCTCTCTTTCGTGTCGTCTGAGATTCCCAAAGATTGGAAAGTAGCTGCGGTCATCCGCCTCTTCAAAGGGGGGTATACTCTTGACCCAAACTGCTACAGACCTATATCTATCCTACCCTGCCTCTCTAAAGTTTTCGAAAGCCAAATCAACAAACAGATTACCGACCATTTCGAATCCCACCGCACCTTCTCCGCTATGCAATCTGGTTTCAGAGCTGCACCTCAGCCACGCTCAAGGTCCTAAACGATATTAACCGCCATCGATAAGAAACAATACTGTGCAGCCATATTCATTGACCTGGACAAGGCTTTCGACTCTGTCAATCACCACATTCTTATCGGCAGACTCAACAGCCTTGGTCTCTCAAATGATTGCCTTGCCTGGTTCACCAACTACTTCTCTGATAGAGTTCAGTGTGTCAAATCGGAGGGCCTGTTGTCCGGGCCTCTGGCAGTCTCTATCGGGGTGCCACAGGGTTCAATTCTCGGGCCGACACTTTTCTCTGTATACATCAATGATGTCGCTCTTGCTTCTGGTGAGTCTCTGATCCACCTCTACGCAGACAACACCATTCTGTATACCTCTGGCCCTTCATTGGACACTGTGTTAACCACCCTCCAGACGAGCTTGAATGCCATCAACTCTTCTTCCGTGGCCTCCAACTGCTCTTAAATACAAGTAAAACTAAATGCATGCTCTTCAACCGATTGCTGCCTGCACCTGCCCGCCCGTCCAGCATCACTACTCTGGACGGATCTGACTTAGAATATGTGGACAACTACAAATACCTAGGTGTCTGGTTAGACTGTAAACTCTCCTTCCTGACTCACATTAAGCATCTCCAATCCAAAGTTAAATCTAGAATTGGCTTCCTATTTCGTAACAAAGCATCTTTCACTCATGCTGCCAAACATACCCTCATAAAACTGACCATCCTATCGATCCTCGACTTCAGCAATGTAATTTACAAAATAGCCTCCAATACCCTACTCAATAAATTGGATGCAGTCTATCACAGTGCCATCCGTTTTGTCACCAAAGCCCCATATACTACCCACCACTGCGACCTGTATGCTCTCGTTGGCTGGCCCTCGCTTCATACTCATCGCCAATCCCACTGGCTCCAGGTCATCTACAAGACCCTGCTATGTAAAGTTCCCCCTTATCTCAGCTCGCTGGTCACCATAGCAGCACCCATCTGTAGCACGCGCTCCAGCAGGTATATCTCTGTGGTCACCCCCAAAGCCAATTCCTCCTTCGGCCGCCTCTCCTTCCAGTTCTCTGCTGCCAATGACTGGAACGAACTACAAAAATCTCTAAAACTGGAAACACTTATCTCCCTCACTCGCTTTAAGCACCAGCTGTCAGAGCAGCTCACAGATTACTGCACCTGTACATAGCCCATCTATAATTTAGCCCAAACAACTACCTCTTCCCCTACTGTATTTATTTATTTATTTTGCTCCTTTGCACCCCATAATTTCTATTTCTACTTTGCACTTTCTTCCACTACAAATCTACCATTCCAGTGTTTTACTTGCTATATCGTATTTACTTCGCCACCATGGCCTTTTTTGCCTTTACCTCCCTTATCTCACCTCATTTGCTCACTTTGTATATAGACTTATTTTTCTACTATATTATTGACTGTATGTTCGTTTTACTCCATGTGTAACTCTGTGTTGTTGTATGTGTTAAACTGCTTGCTTTATCTTGGCCAGGTCGCAATTGTAAATGAGAACTTGTTCTCAACTTGCCTACCTGGTTAAATAAAGGTGGAATAAAAATAAATAAATAAAATGACGAGATGGGAGAGGCAGGACTTTCAGCACGATCTGCATCAGAAATAGAAAGGAGTTCTAATTTTGCCCTTGGCATCGCAGACGCTCATTGGCGCACGCAAGCAGTGTGGGTGCAATAATTGAATAACATGGATTTCAAAATTTATTTTGCGACACTCGCGCACACGACTGGTCCGGTCAGGTCAGCATGTTTTAAGCGTTTCACAGTACGGACATTGCAATTTATTGCCCTGGCCACATCTGCAGTCCTCATGCCTCCTTGCAGCATGCCTAAGGCACGTTCACGCAGATGAGCAGGGACCCTGGGCATCTTTCTTTTGGTGTTTTTCAGAGTCAGTAGAAAGGCCTCTTTACTGTCCTAAGTTTTCATAACTGTGACCTTAATTGCCTACCGTCTGTAAGCTGTTAGTGTCTTAACGACCGTTCCACAGGTGCATGTTCATTAATTGTTTATGGTTCATTGAACATGCATGGGAAACAGTGTTTAAACCCTTTACAATGAAGATCTGTGAAGTTATTTGGATTTTTATGAATTATCTTTGAAAGACAAGGTCCTGAAAAAGGGACGTTTCTTTTTTTGCTGAGTTTAGTTTGCAGAACAGTTTCTTACAAAAGAGGGGAAATACTCCCTAACACAGACCCATAAATTCCAGATTTTTGGACTTACTATTTCTCAATGAACAGAATTTATTCAGTAAATCTGTCCTATCCACCCCCACACACATATACTGTATATTTTGACAGTTTCTGCCTGTGTGGGGCTATGTCTTGTTTTCTAGGGCGGTGAGGTGGGCTGTGCTGGGTTAAATAATCAGATTTTTGGGAAGAAGCGGGCAGATGGATGAGATCCCAGTGAGGATTAGAGAATCCGGCCCACCTGGGAGAGATGAGCTCGGAATCACAGGATCCTCTGGGAAACTCAGCCCCCAGAGGACAGGGAGGGGGGGACAGGGTTCAGTCAACATTAGTTACCCACACACAGATCATATATGGAGTTTCCCTCTGCCCCCTGTCTAATGACAGCCCTTCCTTGTTGAGCCTTTGTATTATAGACAGTTACAGACAGTTATAACAACCCACTTCCCACTGTATGCCCCCTGCTCCACCCTCCATGCCCTCCTGATGGCTGGCGCTGGGTGCATTAGTAGATAAGTCCTGTTTCACATCTGTAGACAGTCACACATGGGAGGAACGATATCTCAACAGTAATCTGCGGTTTAATACAACCATTAACTTCTGAATAATCTGACTGCTTGTCTGCCTCTGGAGATACCTGCTATGCCCCTCTGTGTGTGTGTGTGTGTGTGTGTGTGTGTGTGTGTGTGTGTGTGTGTGTGTGTGTGTGTGTGTGTGTGTGTGTGTGTGTGTGTGTGTGTGTGTGTGTGTGCGTGCGTGCGTGCGTGCGTTACCATCAGAAAGACAATCAGAATGACAACTGGAAGCAGGGATTGAGATTAGGTCCTATACACAATATCCCTGACTATCTGATTGCAGAATAAGGGTCTCAGCATGGCAGGAAGCTGAGAGCCATAATCGTCACACTGCTGTTTAATCTCCCACAGTTCAATGGATGGCATCTTCATATAGATTTGAGGGTCGGGATTGTTTGATAGAGGATTTCATGAATTGTTTGTTTTGTAAAAAATATATAATTCACAGACATTCACATCAAAACACAGTGTTATACTTTAATCTTGTAATACTCTTTAATGACATAGGGTTTCCTCTTGAAAGTACCATGATAGGAGAGTGTAATGGAAATTATATGATTAAAGGTTTGACTAAATGATTTCACCCTGAAAATGTATAACCGAGTGATTATAAGATGAATGTACTAAAGTGTGTGTGTGTAGGAAAAGTTTAAGCTTAATGATTTAGCAATGTTAGACATTCAAGGAAAAGGGGAACTGTTAACAGACAGCAGACAACTTGTGACCACTGTGAAACTAATAACAGGAAAGAGGTCTCCCCACCCAGGGAGGGGAGAAACCATTGGGCTTGCAGTAGATTATGTAACATGGGACAGGATATGATAAGCAATGTATGTGATGGAGAAGACTTGTAAGTAAGCATTGACAGTGTTAAAGAAGAGGAGGGGCATTTGTGAGTATGACATATGGTATGACCAAATGTTAGGTATAAAAGGCTGTGTACATTGTATGATATTCAGAGCTCTCTGAATAAAGAACTAACCTTTTGCAGACTTCTGGGACTTTGTCGAATTCTTCTATTAACCGGGGCCTTACAACCCCCGGGGAATTGGTCAAAGCATATAGTGAGTTTTGAGTTAATAACATTGGGATGAAAATTCTCGTGACAGAGAGGCAGCGGAGTCATGCACATTGTTTTAGGGAATTTGATTCATATTATATAATCAAGAGGCACTAAGGAATAGACAGTGAAATGATTAGACATGAGTGGCTACGCTACGCAGATACTGTGTGTGGTGAAAGCAAGAGAGGGGGGAGAGAGAGAAAGAGGGGATAGGGAAAGGGAGAGAGAGAGAGTTGTGTAAGTTTGATTGACAGGCCTAGATTAAGTCATTACATAACTCTACTGGGACCTGGGGTAGAGAATAAATCCAGATTAGGATCTGGAACCTCCCTCTCTCCATTCATCTCTCTCTCTCTCTCTCTCACTCTCTCTGTCACACATATAATTCCTGTACCCATGTCAGCTGAAAAGGTACATTATTTTGGTGGCAAACGTATGACAAATATACATATATACACAAACTACATAGTGAGTCATCCAGTTTACACACATCATTGATCTTAAAACTCCAAAATAACTAGCAATGCAATGTACACAGAATATTCACACACACACAATTTACACACTCTCTAACAAACATACACACATACAGGTTACCTACCCTGGGAAACAGCTCTGAGCTTTCATGTGAGGGGTCAGCCCTCAGACAAACCCTTTGCTAACCAGCAGTGGAGCCTCAGAGTGGTATGGTCAGATGACTGAGGGTGCATATCAATACTCTTACTTGGCCTCCTCGTCTCCTTTCCTTAATCTACACTGTTATAATTTGACATCCCTCATAGTGGTTTTGACTGTCCAGTGCTTTTTAATCCATACAAATTAAGGAGGTTTCCATTAAACCTTTTTATGCTAGTAAAGTACATGTAGGATAAAACATTTCATGAAGAGCCAGATGAAAACATTCCAAAGGTTGACAAAACTCAATTCGCGAGACATAATGGTATCGTTTTGTGTCGGTAAAATGAATTATGCGAGATATGTCGATGGAAACGCTTTTATGCGCGAATATTTATACAATAACCATCATATCAAAGTAAACTTGGAGTCACGCGATGACATGTGCAGTCCTCCAACTACGATTTGGGAAACCATGCAGTTTATTAGACTACAGATTAAATAAATTATGCTGAATTTCACAGGGTGGTGAAAGTGCAAGGTGATTAGCTTGATGCTCCTTTCCAATAAATATCGAGGGTCTTGTTATGGTGACATGATAATCGATGTTTGGCTGCCATTTGACAAATAAAAATAATCTCGCTCTTTCGTCCATAATAATAATCTCGCTATGTAGGCTATATGTGAGCTCTAGCCAACACCGCTAAAGCGCACGTCCCAAGAGTGCGCACACTCGCTATATAACGCAACATAGTTTGTGATAAAACCATCAGTTGAGTTGAAAATGCGGTGGAAACCTATTTAACTTCTCCTTTTTATTTGGTGCATGGTCATTTAACCACAAAGGGTATTTTTACGTGTATTACGTCATCACACACAACCTTTTATCAGTGACAAGTTAATTTGATGGAAACATCTCTGTTGGGAAAATGTGCGTATTGTTTTTATGCGATTTTAGAATATTCGCATGAAAATCTGTCGCCACGCCCCCTACGTTGCAACGCTAATCACATCTCTCTCTCTCTTTAATTTTTATTTTTTTAATTTAACCTTTATTTAACTATGGTAAATGGATTTGAATTAGTCTTTGCTAAAGATAAGTCACTCACTAATAGATAGAATCTACAACAAAATAATACAATAGAAAGTAACAAAGATTCTTATAAATGTACAGTTTACTGATGCTAAGGACAGGGGTAAGAATGCATAAGGTCCCATATAACAGAGGAAGGTAAGATAGTGGACCATGATCCGCCAAGGGAGATGCAGAAAGATAGAGAAAAGGTGACCTATAGGGATGCTCACTAGACAGACAGAATGTGGAGGGGAAAGTCCAGTGACATTGATGTCCAAGCTGTTGTGTAGTGCCATCTATAGTCTCTGTAGAGTGCAGCAGGTCTGGTGAGAGGATTCAAACTTGATTTTGAAAATGAACTCCCCATACCAGATATTCCTTAATGTGAGCTAGTCATTTAATTTGATTTATTAGGATCCCCATTAGCGACAGCTAGTCTTACTGGTGTCCGACGCTTACCGACGCTTAACGAAAAATACATTACAGACAAAAGACTTTACAATTTACATTTAAAAACATTATCATGTAGTGTGTGTATCTATCAGTTACACATGAATGTCAGTACAAACACACACAAGTAGGTCACATGGGGGACAGGCATTGTGCCATCAGGTGTTGCTTTATTTGTCTCTTGAAACCAGGTTTGCTGTTCACTTGCGCTATATAAGATGGAAGGGAGTTCCATGCACTCATGGCTCTGTATAATGCTGTACATTTACTTGAATTTGTTCTGGACCTGGGGACTGTGACTCCTAGTGGCATGTCTGGTGGGGTAAGTGTGTGTGTTAGTGCTGTGTGTAAATTGACTATGCAAACAATTAGAAATGTCCAACACATTTCTTATAAAAACAAGAAGTGACCCAGTCAGTCTTTCCTCAACTCTTAGCCAAGAGAGACTGACATTCATAGTATTAATATTAGCCGTCTGATTACAATGAAGAGCAAGACGTGCAGCTCTGTTCTGGGCCAGATGCAGCTTAACTAGGTATTTCTTTGCAGAACTTGACCATACCTCAGGCCAATAATCAAGATAAGATTAAGTCATGATTCTAGATCCCTTTGATGTTCACTATAAGTGGATTTCTCTAAGAGAAAGTATGCTTCAATTGAAAAGGGGAATAGAAATGAGACATCAACTGCATGATATGATCACTGCACCAATGTCACTATCCAGCCTACTGAGCTATATCCAAGAATAACACTCATGCATCAATTTAAACAGATAAAGAAACAACTCAGGATATATTATTTCAAAATGAAATTTACTTCAAATGGATATGGTTTAAGTTTCAGAACAGTCACTGCTGTCAGGTCAAAGTTCAACAGTCAGAGGTTAACATAATATCCATATGTGAGTGGCAACTGCAGATACTGTATCAAACCATTTGGGAGAAGGTTGAGACACAGTCACAGTGAACCTTTAGGTGGTGTAAAAGCCTTGCAACCAGATAGAGCCATTGATCAAGACAGGTCTCTTGTGGAAATAGGCACCTCATAAGCACACATACTTTTATGATGCCCAACACATCTTCCCACAGTTAGAGTCACAAAGCAACCTTGTTTTGGAGGATGGCCTCTGAGCTGAAAAGCTGGTGTTTAATATATACTGCAATGAGAATTCAACTGCAGACACTGACATACAAACAGCTCAACAACAACAACAAAAATGGCCTAATAATTTCCCCATCTCCCTGTTCTGTCGAAAGTAGGCTACAGAGTTGCAGCCAGGCAATCCACAAGAACGCATTCGTCAATGTTTTTACACTCCCCTAAAAGGCTGCTTGCACTTAGCAAACACACGGGTGGACTAAATTGGGCAATGTTTTATAGGCAACTATGGGATTATTACTATCAACTAGCTAGGCAAAAATAGCATGAGTAGACCAACAAGTTGCTATCTCTTCTATTGAAAATAAATTGTCATCGCTTTCGTAAAAAAAAGAGGGTTTGCTCTGTTCTCCACGGACCCCCTTCATCTCACGTTAAAGTCTTAGGTCGCGACGGTCTTTAGCTATCCATCCTTTGGGTGGGAATGATGGTCACATTTTCTTTACCGCTGCTCCTGCCGACAGCAAACGGTCCCGCTCTCGCACCTCCTCCTGTAGCTTGGCCTCGGTCACGCGCAGCTGGCGGATGGTTGCCTTCATCTCCTTCATCTTCACTTCCATGAGTGCGATGATGTCCCGCTGCTCGTTCAGCTTCCGAAGTAGTTCGGCCGAGGTGGTCCCGGTGGTCAGCGAGTACGCGTGGTCCAGCGGGTTGCTGACAACGCTGTAATACTGCACCGTCTGCTGCTGGGCAGCGGCGTCTGTAGAGGGATCGTCGCCCCCAGCCAGGTCAGTGGAGCTGGAGACGATTGCAGTAAAACAGGACCCGTCACCCTGCGCGCCTGGATTTACAGGTCCGATGTATTCGCCGTCCGGGCCGATCTGCACCACGATAGGGCCATCAGTAGCAGCTGTGTAGGTGACTGCATCGCTCTGAGCGGTCTCAGCGGCACCTGGGGCTGTCGAAACAACGTTTGTGATGACAATACTACCTGGACTGGGGGCTGTAACAGGAGCAGAGGCAGACGCTTTCCTGTTCCTGCCCCTTCGGTTCTTGCGTTCATTCACTCCTCTCAGCGGGAAGAGCGTCGGTACTCGAACGGTATAGGTCTTTCTGCCACCGGGAAAGTGTACGCTACAGACGCGGTGTCCAGTAGTGGGTTGGAAGGTACTAAAACAGCCGCTCACCCCGGCCCGGGAGATGTTCTTGAGCCAAATTTCCCTTTGCGTGGTATCCTTTGGAAATGTGTAGAACCGTAGCTCTCTGTCCCGATGAGAGTTGTTGTAGCAGCCAGGGACACAGCAGGTGAATCCAGGCATATTTATTCCAACGAAAATATGATAAACTTGTTATTCTATTGAAGTTTTATGTAATTTATTTTTGTTTCGTTCTTCCTCGCGTTGATATCAAGCCCATCGGCCTCGAAGCGGAACTACACGTCCCACAATGCTTCCAACTTCCTGTTTTGTGTCCTAAGCAGGCAGGTCCCAAAAAGATGACATTTTGTTTAGTGTTGCGCACAATTAATATAGTTTTAGACGTATTTGTGTATAATATCTCAGAAGTTTATTATGTTGACAGATGTTTTACTATTGTATCCATTATTACTGCTTTCCAAGCAAGCGTGTATCAGACCTAAGACCTTAAATAAACTACAAGTCCCATAATGCATACCCGAATAGCGCTTTGGCTTCCCCAAATTCTCATCTCGCGAGTTTTCACTTAAATTTTAAACGCGGGAGCCATCCGCTAAAAGGTAAACACTAGCTAGCAAGCTTTTTATTGTATATATAGTTTTTCATAGTATCCTAGCAAGCTTAGGATACTATCATAAAGTAGCACATCAAAACGTTGTTTTTCCACATAAAGAGGCGACACGAATCTAACGTATCGTGAACACGACTCGGTAGAATTCCTTGATTGTGTCAGTCAGTATATGATATATCTAACTTTAGCTTAGCTTGGATAGCTAGCTAGGTTAACTACGCTAACGTACCAGGTTAACGTTTACGCGTTAGTCGCCCCACTTACTTACTTTCAGAAGTAGTAAGTTATGTGTTTATTTGCATTAACGTTAGCTAGCAAGTACTAAGCCGGTAGTGAGCTAGCTAGGTAATTAAAACTGACAGCATGTCAATTATTTCCAGAATATCGATAAGACGTTGACTTCTTCTGTTTCGACAGACTGAACGTTATGCCATGGATTCTGTAGACGAGGACGTGTCTGCTCGAATTCTCCTGCAAGATGTAATTCAAACGGAGTATTCCAGGTCCCCAATTACCCGCAGGTAAATCAACACTGTCGGAAAGTGACCCACAGTACCTACTACTATCGATCAACTAAACTTGCTTTGGCTAGCGGTTGTCCACTGTTAGGTTGACAGGCTCTCTCTTGTCAACTGGGATATCTCCAGATAAAATTTGTAATTTTAATGGAATAAGCCATGTGTGTTATGTCCTCTCTAGTGCCTCCCAGGCTCAGTTCCAGTCCCCTGGGTCCAGAGTCAGACATAGTATCAGACTAAGGAGGAGTGATGTTGGGGCCCTTACCCCACAGGACGCCCTCAAACAGAGCATGAAAAAGAAGCTTCGTGAGGTCAGGTTAAGCCGGATGTACACTATGTGATTTAGGCCCCAATTTTAGCTGTCGCAGGTAAGTTTTTGAGATCGGAGACAAAATCCCCATGTCCTTGCCTACTCTGGGTGAGCGGCCATCAGCTACGCTTGATTAATGTGAGCGGGTCAGAGATGAAATCAGAGGGCTACCGATCCTGTCTTTGAGCAGTCCCAGACATCCCAATATTTTTTTATTATTTTGATTTTATCTGCACAAAATCTGCAATGCTCTTGTAGTGTGACATATGTAATGACAAGATTTGAGAACGGTGATCAGCAATAGTGTGTGTGCGTGACCTCCCCTCGTTTGTGCCACATCGTTTAGTTTGCGCACCACTATGTTGGCAAGACAACTACAGGAAAGACGGACATTTAATGTGAGAGGCTCAGGGATGTTAGGATTTTAAAGTTGTGTAGTGTCCGCCCGGGATTACTTTGAAGATCTGTCTTTCTGTCTGTTTGTCTGTGTTGGGCAGAGGAACTGTTTTAAACAAGGCTTGTGTTGAGTTCATCAGCATCTTTGTCTTTTCTTTTACAGAGCACTTCCAGGTCTTCCCTGCCAGAGCCACCCAGTAAGAGGAGGGCTGTATCAGAGGGAGTCAGGAAGATAAACACGCCTGCACCAGCCACAGCCTCACTTCTCTATGATGATGACATCACACCTAGATACCTACTCAGGGGGATCCTGCAGACAGGTGAGTGTTGTCATATCACAGTGAGAGTGTGTGGGTCAGCGTTTTTATTATTGACTAGCGGTAAGATGGATGTGTTATTATATGCTCATCATGGGCACATTATGGCCCGTTGTTCAGTGATCTTTGTTTTTGTTGCTCTTCTGTCTCCTCTCTGATTGGTCAGAGCCGGAGACATCCCTTCTGGTTCAGGACCGGCCAGTCAGGAAGGAGCCAGAGCTGCCCTCCACAAACTCCAGTTTTCACAGCAACCGCCCAAGGTATGCTGACAGACAAGGACGATATCCTCAGAGGTGCACTCAGGACACACAGCCCTCTGCATTATTGGTGTGGTGATTAGTTTGTGCGTTCACACCTTGTTTTTGTTTGTGCCTCCTAGTACAGGGCTATCTGAGTTGGATCTCCCTGACATGACCACCACAGTAAACCTGTCAAATACGGTGAAGGGACTAAGCAGGAAGCGACCACGTCGGAGTCTCAACATAACAGCATTCAACAGGCAGCTTGAACATGAAGGTAAGGTCATGGTCGGCACTGTACAGTGTGTGCGCATGGTTGAGTTTGTGTGACATCTGTAACTGGAGCATGTTCTGAATGTGCTACAGGGTGTGATTAAACATACTGGTTAACTGCTCTAAATGAAGACATTTTCTGTTCCACTCATTTTGACCAAGTGACAATCCCACTTTTCATGGGTTCAAGTTTAAATGAAATTGTATTTTCGGCAAATACAACGGGTGTAGTAGACTTTACCATTAAATGTTTGATTACGAGCCCTTCCCAACGATGCAGAGTTTTAAAAAAATAATACAAATAGTAACACGAGGAATAAAATACACAAGAATGGAACTATTAACAGGGAGTACCAGTACCAGATCAATGTGCTGGGGTATGAGGTATTTGAAGTAGATACTGTATGTACATGTAGGCAGGGTAAGTGACTAGGCATCATAATAGATAATAAGAGTAACATATGATGTGTGTGCGCGCGCGTATGTAGTGAATGTGTGTGGGTTTTATGTGAGAGTCTGTGTATATAGTATTGTGAGTGCATAGAGTCAGTGCAAGAAAGGATCAATGCAGATAGTCTGTGTAACCATTAATTAACTATTTAGTAGCCTTATGGCCATTTAGCAGTATTATGTCTTGGGGGTAGAAGCTGTCTCGGAGCCTGTTGGTTAGGAGTCTGATGGATGTATTCATTTTCTGATAGAATTTTATGTGTGTGGATTCCTTGTTTGCAGATGGAGAGGGTGAAGGTGGCAGTGCAACAGAAAAAGACCTCTCATCCCTGTCTTCTGCCTCTCCAAGGTAAAGAGCTGCAAATTAGAAAAACTTCTGCTCTCGCATTGAATTTCAGTAGTGAATGTCAGAAATGTAAATGAGGCTGTTTTTTCATATTTTCTAGCTCTATCACCTTCTCTCTGAAAACACCCTTTGTGGACGTTCGGACTGAGAAAAGGGGATTTCAAAGGAAGGTAGCAAATCGTAAAAAAATTTGCCTTGAGGAGTTTGACGAGGCCCTACGGAATCGACAGGCGGCGATGGGTGGAGACCCTGGTAAGCCCTTTCCTCTGCATCCTTTCTCATTTCTTGCCCCTTATATCTCTGCTTGTCTTTTGTTCGGTGTATTCTATTGTTTGATATGTACTTAAATTATCTGGAACGATATGAGAGAGACTCTCTTATGTAAGACTACATTTTGTGTGAAGAGTAGAACTTAAACCTAGTACTTCCACCTCTTTTTCTCTTCCTACGCCCACCTCCCTTTCCCTGTTTTTTTTAGAGCTGAGTGTTAGGGAGGATCAGCAGGGTCTCAGTGAGACCGTTCGTTCTGAGGGGTTCACCTTGGGACTGAGTGACCTCACCGCTCCTGACATCACCCATGACATCATCACCAGCAACACAGCGCTCTACGCCCCGCCTGATGACACAGCAACAACCTACATTATTGCCACCCAGGACAAAGACACCATCACAGGAACACAGATCCAGCGAGAAATGGGAGTAATGAAGAATGAGAAAGATATGGAGGAGGTAGGGGAACAAAAGGAGGACAAGATGGAAATAGGCAACAAAGATGGAGAGGATTTGGCTGGAGATGCTGGGCAGAGAGAGGCCTCGGTGAGACAGGGGGAGTCCAAATCACAGACCGAAGAGGTAGCTGACTCCCAGACAGGAGAAGATGAGGAGCTGGCTAAATCAGAAGGAGAGGTGTCCGAGTCTCAGGCAGAAGGAGAGGTGTCCGAGTCTCAGGCAGAAGGAGAGGTGTCCGAGTCTCAGGCAGAAGGAGAGGTGTCCGAGTCTCAGGCAGAAGGAGAGGTGTCCGAGTCTCAGGCAGAAGGAGAGGTGTCCGAGTCTCAGGCAGAAGGAGAGGTGTCCGAGTCTCAGGCAGAAGGAGAGGTGTCTGGGTCTCAGGCAGAAGGAGAGGTGTCCGAGTCTCAGGCAGAAGGAGAGGTGTCCGGGTCTCAGGCAGAAGGAGAGGTGTCCGAGTCTCAGGCAGAAGGAGAGGTGTCCGAGTCTCAGGCAGAAGGAGAGGTGTCCGGGTCTCAGGCAGAAGGAGAGGTGTCCGGGTCTCAGGCAGAAGGAGAGGTGTCCGGGTCTCAGGCAGAAGGAGAGGAGGAGGAGATGACTGAATCTCAGACAGAAGGAGAGGTGTCCGGGTCTCAGGCAGAAGGAGAGGTGTCCGGGTCTCAGGCAGAAGGAGAGGTGTCCGGGTCTCAGGCAGAAGGAGAGGTGTCCGGGTCTCAGGCAGAAGGAGAGGTGTCCGGGTCTCAGGCAGAAGGAGAGGAGGAGGAGATGACTGAATCTCAGACAGAAGATGTAGCAGATGAAGGGGGACAGGTAGTGGAAGAAGGGCAGGAAAAAGGCTTGACATCACAGAGTTTAGCACACAATGCGATGCACATCAGTCGGAGAGCTTATTGCTCAGAGGGCGGTGTCAAGGTTGCTGGAGTGATGGAAGGAGGGAGGGGCTACAAGAGCATGGGAGCAGAGCTCCATCCTACAGAGACTGGTGAGTCAGGTTGGTAATGAAAGCCTGATGTGATAATGAAAGATGTGACATTGGCCGATGTGGACAGTATTCCACTTGGCTCAAATACTGCTTGTCAACAAGACTGTTCAGTCTTTTTTAAGTTTGAAAAATAATCTTAGTGGGTCTATTCTATTTTCTATTCTATTATTTAATGTAGTATTTGTGAGACTGTTTTATTGATGTCTTTGTGTGTGTTTTGTAGGGTGGGCAGGCAGAAGGTCAGAGGGGGACACTGCTGGTGAGTGGCACAGTGGGCCGGTGGTGGGAGCTAGTGAGAGCGCCCACACTCGCACAGTAACCCTTGGCAGCGCCCCTCCCTCCCCGTTGCCCCAGGAAGATGAGCAGGAGCTGGAAGGTTTGAGTAGAACAGGCACCAGCCTTGGAAATGAGGAGATGGAGAACTCCATGCCTCCTTTAGAGATTACCTTTGAACCTGAGAACAACGCCCCTCACAGCACCATCTCATCCCTGCACCCCATCACTGCCCAGAGCCCAGCTGACCATGAGGAGGACTGGGATGATGTGGAAGAGGGGGATGGTATCCAGAGTGAAGGTTAGATCCACAAAATCTGTATTCAGGTGTGTGCGAGTGCGTATATGTTGTGATGACTAACCCCTTTCCTACAGAGCTGTCCATGAAGACTCCTGCGTTTGTCAGAGAGAAGAGGAATGCTCTGCCTATTGACCCCCTGGCCACACCCACTATTCTCAAAGACCTTCAACCAAGGCAAGTCACACACAAACACATGCAATAATTTTAGTAGTAGTACTGTGTGTTTATAAGTGTGCTAGTTTGTGTGCAAGCTTGTGACCTAATCTGTTGTCTTTTGGGGCCTCAGTTTTTCGGCTGGTGCTGCAGCGGCGGTGAAGCCCAAAGCGGTGAGGGGAAAGCGGGCTGGATCAGCCAAGAAGGATCCTGGTCTCTCTAAGAGCTACATCATGAGCGTGTTCAAACACTTTGCTAAGACCAAGGTGTCTACAGATGTCTACCCTGTCCTAAAGGAGATGTAAGAATCTACATCCATCTTAGGGAAAAGTGCTTATGTTCATTAACCTGCACATTAAGTGATTTAGTGATGTACCGATCTGTTTAACTTCTATGGGCTAGTCCCACCTGCGGGACACAGCCAGTGAAATATCAGGGTGGAAAATTCAAAAACAACAAAATGTCATAATTCAACTTTCTCAAACATACAACTATTTTACACCATTTTAAAGATAAACTTCTCGTTAATCTAACCACATTGTCCGATTTCAAAAAGGCTTTACAGCGAAAGCAAAACATTACATTATGTTAGGAGAGTACATAGACAAAAATAATCACACAGCCATTTTCCAAGCAAGGACATGTGTCAATAAAACCCAAAACACAGCTAAATGAAGCACTAACCTTTGACGATCTTCATCAGATGACACTCCTAGGACATTATGTTACACAATACATGTATGTTTTGTTCGATAAAGTTCATATTTATATCCAAAAACAGCATTTTACATTGGCGCGTGATGTTCAGAAAATGTATTCCCACAAAAACGTCCGGTGAATGTGCACATCAATTTACAAAAATACTCATCATAAACGTTGACAAAATATATAATAATTATTTTAAGAATTATAGATAGACTACCCCTGGATGCAACCGCTGTGCCAGATTTTAAAATAGCTTTACGGAGAAAACACATTTTTCAATATTCTGAGTACATAGCTCAGCCATCCCGGTGAGCTATTCAGACACCCGCCAAGTTCGGGGCAACCTAAACTCAGAATTAGTATTAGAAATATTCTCTTACCTTTGCTGATCTTCGTCAGAATGCACTCCCAGGACTGCTACTTCCACAAGAAATGTTGTTTTTGTTCGAAATAATCCATATTTATGTACAAATACCTCCGTTTTGTTCGTGCGTACAGATCACTCATCCAAAGGCATAACGCGCGAGTGCGGAACTTGAGACAAAGTCAAAATGTTCCATTACCGTACTTAGAAGCATGTCAAACGCTGTTTAAAATCAATCTTTATGGTATTTAACGTAAAATTGCGATAATATTCCAACCGGACAATAGCATATTCATTCAAGAAGAAAAAGGAGGGGCGTGCTCGTGGGACCAAGCATATCCAATCCCTTTGTTGCCAGGCAGACCACTCAGTGAATGCTCCTATTATCTGCCCAGTGACAGGACAATGCTCAAACCACTTTCTGAAGGCTTTAGACAGCCAATGGAAGCCTTAGGAAGTGCAGCGTCCCCCAAAGACACTGTAGTTTCGATTGAGAATTGTAGTTCTTCTTTTGATTCTGACTTTCCACTTCCTGCTTGGAATTTTCTCAGGTTTTTGCCTGCCATTTGAGTTCTGTTATACTCAGACACCATTCAAACAGTTTTAGAAACTTCAGTGTTTTCTATCCAAATCTACTAATAATATGCATATTCTAGGTTCTGGGCAGTAGTAAGTAGTAACCTGTTTAAATTGGGTACGTTTTTCCCCCTAGCCCAGACAGGTTAAAGACAGGAAAGCATCAGAATGCAACTGCTCTTTTATCATTGACGTTAAATTATATGTATTAGTGACAGAATAGAGGACTTACTTAATGATAATGTATTGATGGATGAATGCATGTGTAACATTTACTTGCCAGAATGGAGCTCTACTTTGACCGACTAGCTGATGACTTGGAGATGTTTGCTGCTCACGCCAAGAGGAAGACCATTGAGGTGGAGGACGTAGAGCTGCTGATGCGGAGGTTTGTTTATAGCTCTGGTTCGTCAGGTGTTTAAGTGTACAGTAGGTACTATAATCTCCTTGTCATGTGTGTGCCTGCATTCTTCTTTCTTTAACTCTGTTTTTCTCTCCAGGCAGGGGTTTGTGACTGACAGCATGCCAGTGAATGTTTTGATTGAGAAATATCTCCCAATGGAATCTCAGAAGCTCCTCATTCCTGTGGCAAATAGTGGTAACTACGTCATTCCCAAACCGAGGAGAAAATGATCAGCCTATACTCAGAATGATTAGCCCAAATCATGTGTGCTCATGTTGTATATTTGATTGAATATCTATTAATAGCTGTTCATTTATTATTTGTACACTCATTCAAACACAGCCAGGACAAGACCATGTAACCTGGTGTAAATGTGTTGTTTTTGTTGGAATATGGCTTCGTCTTTTGTTTTGTTTGTTTATATTTGTCAAATATTACTGCAATAAAATTGATTTGATTTATTCAGCAGTCTGGACTGGCATTTGTAAGGGCCTTTGGATGAGAAAGGAGACTGGAGTTAAAGCCCTGAGGTTAGGAGTGCCTTTGCTTCCATCAGAGAATCCTGAAAGACACAACCAATACAAGCACTATAGTTTGTAGACACTAATCTAATGCCCTCTGTCCTCATGCTGCCCCCAGTTTTCACAATCGACCCAGCTAATCACAGTACAGTCAGAATAAAATAAAGCAATCATTCAAACTTTCGCATTCGTTACTTTGGGGTGTGATCATTAGGCAGATTCTGTTTCAAAACATTTTGCAACAAACCGTTTACACCAAACAGAAAGCAAACGACCGTTTCAAATTCAGTTAGGCCCATTTTCGTTCGCCTTGATTGCTTCCGTTTGGTTCTTTGCTAACGGTCAGCTTTCAAGCAATATGCTTCGAACACACTGATTGTGATTTGCGTTTTGGTACACCAGAAGTACATTCATTTTCAATGGATCGCTGCGTGTGCCTTGCAGCATTGCGTTGCAGAGGCAGTTGTAGTGCGTTGTGTGGTAAATCAAATTGTATGCGTAGACTTGACAGAAAGTAGAATGTTGAATTTTTGTTGCACACATATCCAGTAAAAAGGTGGGATTCCATAAAAAAGTTTGATTGCATAATTTTACATATTTTATTCATTTGCCAAGTAGCATACATATTTATTCGATGACATCTAAAAATGTATTGTGCGAGCCTATAATATAATTTCCCTCCAAAATGCATAGTTAATAAATAGTCAAGATAGCAGAGAGTAGGCTCTTTCAACATTGAGACCAAACGGTGAGGAAGGTGGTCTTGATCGCGCTGTTGGGCGGGTGTAAGGGACCAGCCCTGCCGAAAGCGCATGTCTGTGTGGGTCCAGAGATGGTTGAAGTCCCGAAAGCATGGAGGGGAGTTCCACCGTCTCATTCAAGAGCTTCAACTGTTTGGAGAAGAATTTCTAAGTTACTTTCGTCTGGACGGAAGCCAGTTCGATCACCTGCTCCAGATGGTTGGAGCCAGGATCGCCCGGATGGATACCAACTACCGGGAGTCCATCAGCCCAGTTAAACGCCTGGCGATATTGTCTCCGGTCAGCTAAATTCTAGTCAATTTTTAAAGCCTTTGATACCGTAATTGATTTATATTAGATATATTTTATGTGCAACCTAGCTAGCTAAAGGGCTCTCTAGTTAATAGCCCCTATGTGACATCAGATTTACTTTTACAGAATGTTCATTAGGACTATAACTTTTCCCAAAGTTGGTTTCAAATAATTTTTTAATGATGCAATGTTACCAAATGAAAATAAAGTTGGGGTGCCTTCTGCCCTGATGAAGGTGGGATAGTCTTCTCCAGGACCCCTTGTTGTTCAAGACAGTTAGTCATTCATTAAATTCTTATTGGAATTACTTACACTCTTAGAAAAAAGGGTTCCAAAAGTGTCCTTCTGCTTTCCCCATAGGATAACCCTTTTTGGTTCCAGATAGAACCCTTTGGGGAAAAGGTTATACATGGAACCAAAAATGTTACTTCAAAGGGTTCTCCTATGGGGACAACTGGAGAACTCTTTTAGGTTCTAGATAGCACCTTTTTTCTAAGAGTAGAGTTGGCCTGGGCTACAGTTAATTGATACAGTCATAGACTGAATTGTACCGCTTCAAGGCATTGTTAATGATGGTTGATGACTATTACAATATAATTAGTAGAGCATAATAAACTGTAATGAGGTAGGAATATGAGTAGGTAGAATGTGGGTGGAATTTTAAGTTACACATTATATTGAGAATTATATTTCAGATTCTTGGCGACAGGGGACTCCTACAGGACCATCGGATTCAGCTTCGGAGTTGGACGGTCCACGGTGGCAGGCATTGTCCCCTCTGTGGCACAAGCCATTTGGGACTGTCTGGTTGGTGAATACATGCCTGTCCCCAAGGAGGAAGACTGGAGGGCCATTGCTACCGAGTTTCTGGAGAGGTGGAATTTCCCCAGCTGTCTTGGCTCCATTGCTGGGAAACATGTAGTCATCCAGGCTCCACTAAGCTCGGGTTCGCAATTCTACAAGGATACATATTCAGTTGTACTCTTGGCTGTTGTAGATGCCATCTACTGTTTCCATGTAATCGATGTTGGTGCTTAAGGGAAGTGATGGTGGGACCCTCCTGGACTCTGCCTTCGGCCAGGCACTTCAGGATGGCACCCTGGAGATTCCACCACCTGCATCACTCCCTGGGGCTGAAGACCTGGGACCCGTTCCCCATGGCTTCGTCGGTGACGAGGCCTTCCCTTGAGACCTAGCCTCATGAGGCCCTACGCTGGACGCCAGCTGCCATTGCCATAGTCTGTAAGGATCTTTAACAAACGACTATCCAGGTAAAGGTTAGTTGTTGAATGCGCCTTTGGGATTCTGGCAGCCTGGCGGAGAATTTATTGGAGAGTGCTTGGTCTCAGCCCCTCAAATGTTGATGCCTGCGTGAAGGCCACGTGTTCTCCACAACGACCTGCGGAGGTCATTCCAGGAGCCGGTACGGGTGGAGACGGGCTCGCTAAATAGTCACCTACCTGATGTCACCAGGGCACGTGCCAACAACGCCCCCAGACAGGCACTCCAGGTGAGGGAGAAGCTGACCACCTACTTCTCATCACCAGCAGGTGAAGTCCCATAACACCAAGGTTATTTTAAGAACCATCCACCGTTGTCTTGCATGGTACATCAGATCAGCAGGACCTCTAAGGTTATACGACATACAGTTAGTATGATAATGGGAAAAGTTAACCGAGGGTCCATACAAATGGTACAGTTTACCACCATCTTCACTGCTCTGACAAAATGCAGGTGGACAAAAACAAATTAGGAAGAGAATGTGTTTTTACTTTCATCTCGTCTTAGATCTGCAAAGGTGCAGGGAAGAAATAAGAAGATTAAGTCTAAATGAGATATTAATAAACAAATGAAACACCTGACTATGAAAACAGAATTTAATAAGTATTCAAGTACAGGAAAGAACATGACAGGTATGTGTTAAAATGTTATAAAAACTATTGAAAGAGGTGTGTGCATGTAAAAATACAACAATTAATGTGTAGCCTGTAATCTGTAAGAGAACAAAGAGAGGATGTATTTTTGGCACAACTGCAGACAGATACAGGGACTACTCATAAAGCCTAGAGGTAGTAGGGGAACTTCAGACATGGCCAAAAAGAGAGAAAGGGCAGGGCACTGGAGATCTGAGGGACAGAAAAGAGGGGAGGAGAGGTGTGTGTCTGAAAAAACTAAAAGTGAATGTGTAGCCACAATACAGGTAAACACACATTTCACCTTAAGTCTTGTAAAAGAACAAGAGAATCGAAATTCTCCGGTGTGTCAGTTTTCATGCAATCTATGTACAACTAATAATGAACGCTATCCTAAGTATTGAGAAACGATTTACTTTATGAATTCCATGAATTTTATTCTAAAAAAGCCTACTAACAAGGAGATAGTTATCGGAATAAGGACAGTTGGAAAATCTCAATTGAGGACAGTTGGAGTATCTCAGTTGCATTTCCTTGATTCCTCGTGTCCTCTCTCCTCACCTCCCGCTCAAAACCCATTGGAGGAGGTGGTCAAAACAACAACCAGACAAGTCTCCTCTTCCTGTCCTTCCTGTGAGCTGGTCGGCTAAATTGACTATCTCTGGAAGGGAAGAGAAAAACCACACATACAAGCATTACATAATAACACCATAAAATGTGAGATTTATGATAACTAAATACTACTTGTGTAGTTAGTGGCATAAATATTGGCACAGTGTGGTAAAGTTGGTAATTCTTGCTGTTTACTCATGGAATTTGTATTTTAGATCAAAAGATGAATATGACAGGCAAATATTTAGACAGCAAACTGTTTTAGGATATTTTCTAAAACAGAAACAGCTATACATTTGCCTCAAGTTAATCGACATGGCAGCCACAGGACACCACGGCAAACAGCTGTAAGGTCTATGTGTCCACTGACATCAACCATGGGCCCACCTCAAAAGTGTGTATCATCAGAAAGATGCTGGAGCACAAGGGCCATGAGAATTCCCACTCTGAGAATGTGACAAACTGCATCCACCCAGACTTAGTCACATATATTGAGATCTTGTCTCTTCAATGCAAGGCATGCCACAAAATTGCCAACAGCACCATGAACTGGGCGAAGAGCAGGGGGTACACTGACATGGGGGACAGGAGATTCTTCCCATCTCTCGGGGAAATTCTGTACCTAAAGAATCGAATGAAGCCCCTGGACAGGCATCATGAAAACGACTCCTGGAGTGTTGACTCGCTTGTGAAACCAGACCTTAAGAGTGAGACATTATACTATCAGCCTCTGCAGAGCAACAGCTCAACCACTGATACTCATACTTCAAAAGGCAGAAAATATTGCAGTGTGGCAAGAATCTACTTTTTATGAACGCTTCATATTCTGGTGAGTATGGCAATAATGTGAAACCTAAACTTAAAGATATATACAGTTGAAGTCAAAAGTTTACATACACCTTACCAAATACATTTAAACTCAGCTTTTCACAATTCCTGACATTTAATCCAAGTAAAAATTCCGTCTTAGGTCAGTTAGGATCACCACTTTATTTTAAGAATGTGAATTGTCAGAATAATAGTAGAGAATGATTCATTTCAGCTTTCATTTCTTTCATCACATTCCCAGTGGGTCAGAAGTTTACATACACTCAATTTGTATTTGGTAGCATTGCCTTTAAATTGTTTAACTTGGGGCAAACGTTTCGGGTAGCCTTCCACAAGCTTCCCACAATAAGTTGGGTGAATTTTGGCCCATTCCTCCTGATAGATCTGGTGTAACTGAGTCAGGTTTGTAGGCCTCCTTGTTCACACACGCTTTTTCAATTCTGCCCACACATTTTCTATAGGATTGAGGTCAGTGCTTTGTGATGGCCACTCCAATACCATGACTCTGTTGTCCTTAAGCCATTTTGCCACAACTTTGGAAGTATGCTCGGGGTCATTGTCTATTTGGAAGACCCATTTGCAACCAAGCTTTAACTTCCTGACTGATGTCTTGAGATGTTGCTTCAATATAATCACATAATTTTGCTTCTTCATGATGCCATCTATTTTGTGAAGTGCACCAGTCCCTCCTGCAGCAAAGCACCCCCACATCATGATGCTGCCACCCCCGTGCTTCACGGTTGGGATGGTGTTCTTCGGCATGCAAGCCTCCCCCTTTCTCCTCCAAACATAACGATGGTCATTATGGCCAAACAGTTCTATTTTTGTTTCATCAAACCAGAGGACATTTCTCCAAAAAGTACAATCTTTGTCCCAATGTGCAGTTGCAAACCGTAGTCTGGCTTTTTTATGGCGGTTTTGGAGCAGTGGCTTCTTCCATGCTGAGCGGCCTTTCAGGTTATGTTGATATAGGACTTGTTTTACTGTGGATATAAATACTTTTGAACCCGTTTCCACCAGCATCTTCACAAGGTCCTTTGCTGTTAATCTGGGATTGTTTTGCACTTTTCGCACCAAAGTACGTTCATCTCTAGGAGACAGAACGCGTCTCCTTCCTGAGCGATATGACGGCTGCGTGGTGTTTATACTTGCATACTATTGTTTGTACAGATGAACGTGGTACCTTCAGGCTTTTGGAAATTGCTCCCAAGGATGAACCAGATTTGTGGAGGTCTACCATTTTCTTCTAAGGTCTTGGCACAGTTTGAAGGTAGGCCTTGAAATACATCCACAGGTACACCTCCAATTGACTCAAATGATGTCAATTTGCCTATCAGAAGCTTCTAAAGCCATGGCATAATTTTCTGGAATTTTTCAAGCTGTTTAAAGGCACAGTCAACTTAGTGTATGTAAACTTCTGACCCACTGGAATTGTGATACAGTGAGTTATAAGTGAAATAATCTGTCTGTAAACAATTGTTGGAAAAATGACTTGTGTTATGCACAAAGTAGATGTCCTAACCGACTTGCCAAAACTATAGTTTTTTAACAAGACATCTGTGGAGTGGTTAAAAAACGAGTTTTAATGACTCCAACCTAAGTGTATGTAAACTTCCGACTTCAACTGTATATCAATAATATTACAATGATATTTCAGGCCTCACAACTTATGTTTATGCAGTCTACGCACTAGTTGTCAGGGATGAAAGTGGGCATGGCTTCCAAGTAGCTACGTTCATCATCAGTGAATAGACCTAGCAAAACATTGCTCATGACTTTGAGACAAGGTATTTGTACAGCTCCTCCTTGACAACTGTTTCTAGTGAATAACTATGACTTTCCATAACCAAGTCATTTTCTATAGTTTATGAATCTAAATTTAACATGTTATACCTCTTTTCTTTCTTATTGTTACAGTACATTTAGGGCCTTCATGATTTACAAAGATATGGAGGAGGTGGGGGCCATAAAGGAAGTCTTTCCAAATGCTCATGTTCTTCTGTGCTGGTTCCACATCCTGCAGGTAAAATATGATTGAAATTATGTTTGACCTAATAGATGTGTATAACATTTATGAAGTTTTTCTGGTAATAAGATAGACATTTCTTCAGAGGACTATATATTTTGAAGGCTGTAAACGGTTGGATTACCTCCAAAGACTCAGGAATAACAGGACAGGTTAACATCAAAGACAGGAGAAAAGTGATTGACTTCATGATCCAAGTGAAAAACCCACAATCAGTGAGTTGATGAGTGTTTATAAAAAAACACATGAAGGTATTTCGGGCTTCATTTAGTCAGATTAGGCAATTTGATAAATGACATTAAAGGCAAAATAATGTTATCACAGGAGATTATTACCTCATAAAAGTAGATTTGTGTAGCAACGAAACAGAACACACTACATACAACCCTCATGGGGGTAAAGCTCTCTCCTGAAAAGGAGAGCATATTCCAAACATGGAATGCTATGCAATGTCCTTTACAGGAAAATAATTATGAAAATAAAAACTGAAACATAAGGAGGATTTAAAAAAAACTAAACGACTAAAAAGCTTAAAAAGTTTTAAACTCTTTTTTTATTTATTTTTTAAAAATATGTCCAGTTTCGGCCCCCTTCAGGTTCTCTGCCAGGCTATTCCAGAGGCCGGGGGCATAGTAACTAAAGTGCAAGAGGACCAGAGGGATCTACTGGGTACATAACTTAAAAGCATGTCTGACATGTACTGGGGTGAACAATCGTGGATTGACTTACAAACCAATAGAATAATCTTAAAATTAATTCTAAAACTCAGACCTTAAAACCAATGTAATGTGTGCTCTTCGTCTGGTCTTTATTAGTACCCATGCTGCAGCATTCTGTAAGTTTTGCAGTTGACCAATGGCTTTCTTGGGTAGACCAGAGAGGATAGCATTACAGTAGTCAAGCCTGCTAGTAATAAAAGCATGGATGAGTCTTTCTGTATCAGCTGGAGAAAGAAACAGACGCACCTTGGCAATGCTCCTCAGGTGGTAAAACGCCATTTGATCACATTCCTAATGTGTGTTTTGAAATTCAGTTCAGAATCTAAAATAACACCAAGGTTTTTTGCCTGGTGTTTTATCTTTATTGCCCGTAAATTAAAATGTGCGGACAGATTCTCTCTCTGTGCTTAAGCTCCAACAATAAGTACCTGATCTTGTCTTGCTTTAGCTGGAGGAAGTTGTGAGCCATCCAAGTATTTAAATCACTAATATAGTCTAATAGTTTATCCGTGGAGCTAAAATCCTCTAGTGACACAGAAAATGTCAACTTGTATTGTCTGCGTAGCAGTGAAAATTAATGCTGTGCTTTATTATAAAGAGGTCAAGAGGTAACATATATAAACTGGGGTGCCGTTCCCTGTCACAGTTACATGGCAATGCCTTGCCTGTCCTTTGTTTGGTTTTTACATTCCAATTGATGTGCTAATCTGATGCTTATCTGAAAAAGAGATGGTTAAAGGGACAGGGCAGTAAAAAAAAAAATGTTTTGTGTTTTTCTGTGTTTCATATACACCTAGTGTACAAAACATTAGGAACACCTGCTCTTTCTATGACAGACTGACCAGGTGAATGCTATGATCCCTTATTGATGTAACCTGTTAAATCCACTTCAATCAGTGCAGAAGAAGGGGAGGAGACAGGTTAAAGAAGGATTTTTAAGCCTTCAGAGATGGATTGTGTATGTGTACTAGAGGTCGACCGATTATGCTTTTTCAACACCGATACCGATTATTGGAAGACCAAAAATGCTGGTACCGATTAATCGGACGATTATTATTATGATTTTTATATATATATACACAGCTCTGAAGTGACAACGATACTGAAGAGTCTGCTTAGGAGACAAATACTCTCAACTGTTTGAATAATAAAAATAGAGTTTAAGTTACCTGTGATGAATGCTGAAAACAAAAACTGTAATTTCTATATGCAGGAAATCCTATTTTAATAATGGGCATGGTAAGAATTGACTACCAAAGTGCGAGTCATAATTCCCATGACACCTTCTAGCAAAATCTGAAAAGCGGTTCCTTCATTTATTCCATAGGATATTTTTAGATGAACTTCAAATAAGGTCTGTGTTTGGTTTAGGCTTACACCACCTTGCCAATTTTATAACTGTGTAGATATCCATAGGATATAACTCTGATCAATATAAGCGAAGATCATTTTTTTTGTAGAGTGGATTTATGAAAATAAATTGACAAATGTCACCTAGTGAGATTTACACGGGTATCAAAACGCCAAGGCGGTTTAAGCACAAAACACAGACCTTAATTGAAGTAGATCAAGACATTCTCTATGGAAGACATGAACGGTAAAATAACGAAGGAACCCCTTTCAAGTTCAGCAGCAAGTTATTATAGGAATTATGGCGCGTCGACTATTTCTCTCTAAACCATATACCTTTGACTACTACGAGCCTGCTGCTGCCTACCACCGCTCAGTCAGACTGCTCTATCAAATATCAAATCATAGACTTAACTATAATATAATAAACCTTAGGTCATTAATATGGTCAAATCCGGAAACTATCATCTCGAAAACATTATTCTTTCAGTGACATACGGAACCGTTCCGTATTTTATCTAACGGGTGGCATCCATAAGTCTAAATATTCCTGTTACATCGCACAACTTACAATGTTATTTCATAGTTCCGTAAAATTCTGGCAAATTAGTTCACAACGAGCCAGATTCTGTATACCCTGATTCTGCGTGCAACGAACGCAAGAGAACTGACACAATTTCACCTGGTTAATATTGCCTGCTAACCTGGATTTTAGCTAAATATGCAGGTTTAAAAATATATACTTCTGTGTATTGATTTTAAGAAAGGCATTCATGTTTATGGTTAGGTACAGTCGTGCAACGATTGTGCTTTTTTTCCCCCGCAAATGCGCTTTTGTTAAATCATTTGGCGAAGTCTGCTGTCTTTGTTAGGAAGAAATAGTCTTGTTAGGAAGAAATAGTCTTCACAGTTCGCAACAAGCCAGGCGGCCCAAACTGCTGCATATACTCTGACTCTGTTTGCAAGAGAAGTGACACATTTTCCCTAGTTAAAAGAAATTCATGTTAGCAGGCAATATTAACTAAATATGCAGGTTTAAAAATATATACTTGTGTATTGATTTTAAGAAAGACTGATGTTTATGGTTAGGTACACGTCGGAGCAAAGACAGTCCTTTTTCGCGAATGCGCACCACATCGATTATATGCAAAGCAGGACAGGCTAGATAAACTAGTAATATCATCAACCATGTGTAGTTAACTAGTGTTTATGATTGATTGATTGTTTTTTATAAGATAAGTTTAATGCTAGCTAGCAACTTACCTTGGCAACGTAAAGCAGGTGGTTAGAGCGTTGGGCTAGTTAACGTAAGGTTGCATCCCCAAGCTGACAAGGTAAAAATCTGTCGTTCTGCCCCTCAACAAGGCAGTTAACCCACCGTTCCTAGGCCGTCATTGAAAATAAGAATGTGTTCTTTAACTGACTTGCCTAGTTAAATAAAGGTTAAAAAAAAAAAAAACACACATTCTAAAAAAATATAAAAATGACAATTAAAAAAATAAATAAATAGGCAAATCGGTGGCCAAAAATACCGATTACCGATTGTTATGAAAACTTGAAATCGGCCCTAATTAATCGGCCGACCTCTAATGTGTACCATTCAGAGGGTGACTGGGCAAGACTAAAGATTCAAGTGCCTTTGAACGGGTATGGTAGTAGGAGCCAGGAGCACCGGTTTGAGTGTGTCAAGTACTGTAACGCTGCTTGGATTTTCACACGCAACAGTTTCCCTTGTGTATCAAGAATGGTCCACCATCCAAAGGACATCCAGCCAACTATTTATTTTTATTTCACCAGATAGGCCAGTTGAGAACATGTTCTCATTTACAACTGTGACCTGGCCAAGATAAAGCGACAAAAACAACACATAAACAAACGTACAGTCAATACAAAAATGTACAGTGTGTGCAAATAAATAGGCAATAAATAGGCCCTAGAGGTGAAAATAATTACAATTTAGCATTAATACTGGAGTGATAGATGTGCAGATGATGTGCAAGTAGAGATACTGGGGGGCAAAAGAGCAAGAGGATAAGTAATAATATGGGGATGAGGTAGTCGGGTGTGCTATTTACAGATTGGCTGTGTACAGGTACAGTGATCGGTAAGCTGCTCTGACAGCTGATGTTTGGCGACGGATATGTAGTGAGGGCCAGCCAACGAGAGCATACAGGTCGCAGTGGTGGGTAGTATTTGGGACTTTGGTGATAAAACGGATGGCACTGTAATAGACTACATCCAATTTGCTGAGTAGAGTGTTGGGGGCTATTTTGTAAATGACATCGCCGAAGCCAAGGATCGGTAGGAAAGTCAGTTTTACGAGGGTATGTTTGGCAGCATGAGTGAAGGAGTCTTTGTTGCGAAATAGGAAGCCGATTCTAGATTTAATTTTGGATTGGAGATACTTAATGTGAGTCTGGAATAAGAGTTTACAGTCTAACCAGACACCTAGGTATTTGTAGTTGTCCACATATTCTAGGTCAGAATCGTCCAGAGTAGTGATGCTAGACGGGCGGGAGGGTGCAGGCAGCAATCGGTTGAAGAGCATGCACTTAGTTTTACTAGCATTTAGAAGCAGTTGGAGGCCTCAGAAGGAGTGTTGTATGGCATTGAAGCTCGTTTGGAGGTTTGTTAGCACAGTCTCTAAAGAAGGGCCAGATGTATACAGAATGGTGTCGTCTGCGTAGAGGTGGATCAGAGAATCACCAGCAGCAAGAGCGACATCGTTGATATATACAGAGAAAAGAGTCGGCCCGAGAATTGGACCCTGTGGCACCCCCATAGAGACTGCCAGAGGTCCGGACAACAGGCCCTCCGATTTGACACACTGAACTCTGAGAAGTAGTTGGTGAGCCAGGCTAGGCAGTCATTTGAGAAGCCAAGGCTATTGAGTCTGCCGATAAGAATGCGGTGATTGACAGAGTCGAAAGCCTTGGCCACGTCGATTTAGACGGCTGCACAGTATTATCTTTTATTGATGGCGGTTATGATGTCCTTTATGACCTTGAGCGTGGCGCACCCATGGCCAGCTCGGAAACCAGATTGCATAGTGGAGAAGGTACGGTGGGATTCGAAATGGTCGGTGATCTGTATATTAACTTGGCTTTCGAAGATTTTAGAAAGGCAGGGCAGGATGGATATAGGTCTGTTACAGACCATTGGGTCTAGAGTGTCTCCCCCTTTGAAGAGGGGGATGACCGCAGCAGCTTTTCAATCTTTGGGGATCTCAGACGACAACTGTGGGAAGCATTGAGGATTCCTGAGTGGCGCAGCGATCTAAGGCACTGCATCTCAGTGCTAGAGGCGTCACTACAGAACCTGGTTTGATTCCAGGCTGTATCACAACCGGCCGTGATTGGGAGTCCCATAGGGTGGCACACAATTGGCCCAGCGTCGTGTGGGTTAGGGTTTGGCTGGGGTAGCCGTCATTGTAAATAAGAATTTGTTCTTAACTGACTTGCCTCATTAAATAAAATCGAAGTCAACATGGGCCAGCTTTCGAAACCTTGTAAAGTCCATGCCCCGATGAATTGAGGTTGTTCTGAGGCCATATATATTGTATATTTCGACACTGAGGTTGGAATAATATAGTGAAAATTATTATAATGCCCTTTTAGTGTAAGAGCCGTTTGACCAGACTGCATGGAATTTCATCCTGCTTTGGTGGGATGGCGTTTCGGCCTAGTGACATCACCAGGCGGTAAATTAGTTAACAGACCAATAAGAAATAGAGTTCCAAACCTCTCAGACAAAAACACATTTTCAGTTTTCCCCTCCCCAATCAGACCACTCCGACAGTCCTTGCTAAATTCTTGCTTGATAAATCGCTCTTTGCTAAGAATTGTTTTGTTTCTTTTTTTACCATTTTAATTGAACACAATCACAGTAAGGTACTTCATATTTTACCCCAGGCCAGAACTGATTTGATTAGTAGATAAAAACAGCTGCATTGGACCTTTAACCAACCCCCTTAACCTAACCTTATTTTAACCAATTCGGAAATAGATCATGGTAGATCATGACTTGACCATTTATCTGCATAAATATCCCATATCATACATCTAACTCTCCATTTTACCACATCCAGCTCAGGTTTTATATAGGCCTACTCTGCTAACTCCTCCTGCCCCTCCTTCACTGACCTCACTCCCACTTGGACCCTCGACATATGGGAAAACAAAGGACAGAAATGTTGCCAGCATGTAAGAGCAATTAGAAATGTGTCTTATCCATAAGTAAATAGCCTGTGGCAGAGGTAAACAGCAATCCTGTTGCAGCACTCACGTGACAAATGGATTCAATATTCAAGTTACGGCTATTGGAAACACATAACAAAACATAGCATGTATGACTAACTTTATTTTCACAGAGGGAACTTAATTTGTGGTGTCAGATACATCAAGGACACTTCAATTTAAAACACACATAGCGTATTTGTATCAAATATCTATTTTCATAGTGTGAATAGGTTTGATTGTAATAATACTCTAACATCATAGCTTAGGCTACATTTTATTATATAATAAGCCCCTTTTTTTAATAGGGAAGGCGATGAGAGACAAGTATTTTAAGATAAGATAGGCCTAAAACTACTTTGTTCTGTTTTGGGCAGCCCTGCCATGGTATGCCAGCTGTTTCCCACCTGGATCTGAGGTGGCAGAGACAGGCAGTTGACACCGGAGGTGGTTGAACTCTTCTTCCAGTGGGGTAGTCTCCAATTGGCATTGATAGTCCAATGTGCAGACTATAAAGGGGCAATCAGAAGTTGCTACAGTACATACATATAATTAACTTATAAGTCCAAAAACGTATCCATTGATTATTGAAGAATATAACTTATAAATGACTCATGAGCTTAGTTCAACTGTCACACCCCATCAGAACACAAAGTACAAGCTTGTTTTACTCCAACGTTTGTAAACAAAGTAAATGTAAACAAACACTATATAGCCTCAAAACATGGTTAAAACTATACTTTTGATATCATGGATGGTCAGACCTTGCATCCATAGCGCTATCTATGAATCTGAGATCAGTTATATTTCTCCAGGCCCATCCCTCAGCTTTTCACCCTACCAGGGGCGAGGCAGACACTATGTTATTGTTTCTACTGCTGATTGACGTTAAGACAGGTCTTGGAATTATTTAAAAATATATATATATATTTTAACCTTTAACTAGGCAAGTCACTTGACGGCCTACCCGTCATTGATGGAAACAAATGTAAAAATGGCATTAATATAATAACTAATACTTTTGTTTGCATGCCATACGTTACAATTTTTCTGAATTAACATTTACCATTAGGTCGATTACCTATTACCTTTCATGATACTGGTGCGTGCTGTTTTATATGTAACGACATGCACACGTCATTGGAATAAAAGTGTACAGACATGTTGTACTTTCAGAGTAACACATCATCGACAGAGATACATTGTAGTTACTAGCTACCTTACTGATGTGTCTTCACTTTCTTCCAGTGTAAGTTACTGCTCAGTCTGTCAAAGTCGCCAGTTTTTTTCTTGATTTCATGAAGTGCAACGTGGCATACCAATGTGTGTATGTCTTTGACAATGTCAATGATGCAACTTACACTATTTTTGTATCTGAAAACAAGCAATTATACTCGTAAACCATATCTAATTCGTTAGCTAGCTTGCTTCATTTACATGTAGCGTAGCATTTAACTCGCTGTCAGTCAATCAAACTAGCTGGTTGGACGCGGCACTGCTGCAGGCAGACTGCTTCTCATCGAACGCGGAGGTGAAAGCGTTGCTGAGAGCCCATTGGCTATCGAACGGCCAATGGCGTGGGCTTGATGGCTTGGGCGCTTCCCCCCCTCCTCGAAACCAGTCCGGGCGTTGCTCAGATGGGCGTGACTGGAATTGTGTCTCTCGGACAACACTGCGCAGACGCATCAGGACAACTTCGTGAAGAAAGACGGATGCTGGGCGAACGCGGATGCCCAAAGTGAACCTCGAAAAGTCAACTGTGGACAGAATACAGAAGTGTGAGTAAATTGAGAGTCTTGCTCTGATACCATGAACTTTTGACCTGAATGGTGAGTCTCGCTGCCACAGATTAAACGGCCACCGGGAGTCTGACCGAGGTGGGGGACGTCATCGCATCAGCAGGTACAAGGCATAGCCTCCTAACAATCGGCGGAGTAAAAGTCATCGAGCTAAACGAAGGTACCCCAGCTGACCACCAAAATATATCCTGGTCACAATAGTGGTTATAAAGATCTAATCGATTTTCAAAATCCTTATCCAGGACCCCTGGGCTTCAGCCTCCCCAGCCACTGGTTAGTTAATGTTAGCTAACAAGCTAACCTATCTATACTGAACAAAAATAAACGCAACAATTAACGATTTTACTGAGTTACAGTTCATATAAGGAAATCAATCAATTGAAATAAATTAGGACTTAATCTATGAATTTCACTTGACTGGGGATACAGATATGCATCCGTTGGTCACAGAACTTAAAGAAAAAGGTAGGGGCGTGGATCAGAAAACCAGTCAGTATTTGGTGTGACCACCATTTCCCTCATGCAGCAAGATACATCACCTTCACATAGGGTTGATGAGGCTGGGGATTGTGGCCTGTGGAATGTTGTCCCACTTCTCTTCAATTGCTGTGCGAAGTTGCTGATGTTGACGGTAACTGTCGTACACATCGATCCAGAGAATCCCAAATGTGCTCAATGACTGACATGTCTGGTGAGTATTTGGGCCATGGAATAATTGGGACATTTTCAGCTTCCAGGAATTGTGTATAGATCCATGCCATTATCATGCTAAAACATGAGGTGATGTCGGCAGATGAATAGCAGGACAATGAGCCTAAGGATCCTGTCACAGTATCTGTGCATTGAAATTGCTAACGATAAAATGCTATCGTTTGTTGTCCGTAGCCTATACCTGCCCATACCATAACCCCACCACGGGGCACTCTGTTTACAACGTTGACATCAGCAAACAGCTTGCCCACACGTCTTACACATCTTCTGCAGTTGTGAGGCTGGTTGGACGTACTGCCAAATTCTCTAAAATGACATTTGAGTCAGCGTATGGTAGAGAAATGAGCTTTCAATTCTCTGGCAACAGCTCTGGTGGACATTCCTGCAGTCAGCATGCCAGTTGCATGTTCCCTCAACTTGTGGCATTGTTGTGACAACTGCACATTTTAGTGGCCTTTTATTTCCCCCAGCACAAGGTGCACCTGTGTAATAATGATGTCTAATCAGCTTCTTGATATGCCACACCTGTCAGGTGGATGGATTATCTTGGAAAAGGAGAAATCCTCACTAACAGGGATTAAACAAATTTGTGCACAACATTTGAGAGAAGTAAGCTTTTTGTGTGGATTTAAGATTTCTGGGATTTTTATTTCAGCTCATGAAACATGGGACCAACACTTACAGGTTGCGTTTATATATTTGTTCAGTCTAGGTGTGGTTCTGCCTAGCCCTAGGTCATGACTCTTAGTTCCGTTACACATTGTACGAAGGCGTCTTCTGTAGGGGGGAGTTTTGATAAGACCCCCGTCACTCGGTGTGAACATTGACAAGCATCGCATTCAGTAAGGTTTTGGAAGCATATGGAGCTCATCTTTCATATCAGCGAGAAATAATTTTCAGAAAACAAAAGGTTACATTTATACACACCTTGATAGGCTGGGGATTGGCTGGGGAGGTGTGCATAAGTAGCAGTGCTCCCACACTGCAATATCTCAATGTTACAGCACTTGTTTACCGAAAACAGACTGAAGACAAAAGGCGACCACCTGTGCTTATTAGCAATCTAGCATGCTCCGAACACCTGTGTGTAAACATAACTTGACATGTAGTTTGGTAGAATGGAAGCACCCATAGCTGTATGGAACTGTGCAAAACTTCTACAGTAAGTGTATGTTCTTTATCTGAAGGATTGTTTCTCGCTGATGAGAGATAAGGGCCATATCACAAGCGATGATTTGACGTTTCCAAACGTTAAAACACAGCATCGGGGTTGTAGTTCAAATAAGGCAGACGGGGAAAGCTGATGGCTGAGAACTGTAGGGAGTTTGAGAGCTATTGTTCTGCTTATGTCACACATGCATAAGTAGCAGTCTTTGCTGTTCTGTTATCAGCCATAGAACCATAGGTATGAATATCAAATTGTTTTAGAGAATAAGTTTCAACTAACCTGGCATTGGCGACACTATCCTCATTCTCGATTCGTCCAAACATGCATCTTCTAAAATGTCCAGTTGCAGGTGGTGCGTTTAGAATTTTGAAAATTCTCCATTGTTAAAATGAATAAATGTTTTTATCCATGAAGTAATCCAACAATGTGTACGGCGCCATCTTGTCTATTTCAAATCTTCTCTCACTGATTGAGACATGAGTGTCATTGTGACATGCAACACTTTGGGGTGGACCCATCTATCTCAATCAATACCAGGTTAGTTGAAAAACCTCTGGCAACGTTTTTTTATAGGCAAACCTGTAACTCGCAGTAATGGATACCAAAAATCTTTAAGACCAGATGTGATTTAACCAATCTGTAGCTAGTTGGACAGAGGAGCAGGTAGTCGTGGACGTTCAAAATCGTGCAATACATGTAGAAGTAAAACAACGTTTAGTCTCCATCGTACGTAATAATTCTAAAACATTTTCTGTGTTGCCAGGCAATAGCAGACACTACCACTGTGAGAGAAGAGTAGGACGACGTTGGGATGCTTGCGTGTCTGTGTGGTGCAGACCAGACATACAGTGAAGAGGAGTGGCAGCAATGTTGCCTGGTGTTGGTGTGTTTGGCACAGGGAGTACGGCACGGGTGCTAGTTCCATTGCTGCGGGGGGAAGGGTTTGAGGTACGTGCGCTCTGGGGCAGGAGCGAGGAGGAGGCAAGATCCCTGGCGCAGGAGCTGGGCATTCCGTTTCACACCAGCCAATCAGATGATGTCTTATTGCACCCTGATGTTGACCTGGTCTGCATCTACATCTCACCCCCACTCACACGGCAGATTGCCGTCAAAGCCCTGGGTAAGACAACACAAATACATGCATGCATGCATGCACGCTTGTACACACACACAGTTGGGTTCTATGGTGTCCAGCCCCACCCAGGAAGTGTGGCAGACTGGGGCTCTTTCCTGCCCCTGCCCCGTGGGAGAGTGTGGGTAATCACAGTAACAATCCTAGTGTTTACACCACAAACATTGGCACAATGCCTACACAACACTCAGCAAACACACAAAATACTCTTACTGTGCTTTCATAGCACACAAGTAATTGACGAGGCCGTAGGGAAGCAATGCTTCCACAAACTTACATAAACAGTACAGTCTCTGAACACTGATACTGGCTGCATTCCTCTTCTAATCTATCTGGACTCATTCCTCGCATACCTCCTTCCCCCCCATCTCTCTCCCTCTCCATGGCTGAGGCTCTCTCTTCCTCTTTCTCACTCTCTTTCACTGTATTCTGATTGATTTACAATAGTTGCCAATAAGCTTTAACTGAATCGTGAGTTTTGAGGTACTAGTAGGTTATGATGTCAGAGGAGGTGAATTGACTGTCTTATCTGGGTGAATTCCTGAGCGTTGACCTTAGCTTCCTGCTTAAGTTCCTGCTTCCTGAGAGTGTCTCCACCAACCGGCAGGTCCCTCCCTGCTCTGGGGGAGGGACATGCTCTTTGTGTGTGTGTGTGTGTGTGTGTGTGTGTGTGTGTGTGTGTGTGTGCGTGTGCGCGGCAGAGGGGTCTGGACAGTATATTCTTCCTCCTTCTGTGTCGGTCGATTGGTGGAACCCCTTAGTTGGGTGGGGCTTTAAGGTCAGGGCTGAGGTTATATTTGCATATAGACACACACACAGTTAGTAAATAGTGCCACAACCTACATATACACATGGTGGTTGTTGAAGCATAGGTGTTTTCAGGAACATCTCTCTCTCTTTCTCTCTCAGGGATAGGTAAGAATGTGGTATGTGAGAAGGCTGCTACCGCTGTGGACGCATTCAAGATGGTGACTGCGGCGCGGTACTACCCCCAGTTGCTGAGCATTGTGGGTAATGCTCTGCGCTTCCTCCCAGCATTTGTAGCAATGCGGCAGCTGCTGGCAGAGGGATACGTGGGTGAGCTGCAGGTGTGTGACGCCCGTGTCTATGGCCCCAGTCTGCTCGATCAATCATACGGCTGGACCTGCGAGGAGCTGATGGGGGGTGGCGGGCTCCACACAGTTGGCTCTACCCTCGTGGACCTGCTGAGTCACCTGACGGGAGCACGGGCGATACGGGTGCATGGCCTTCTCCGGACGTTTGTGCGGCAGAATGGAGCAATCCGTGGGATCCGCCGCGTCACCAGTGATGACTTCTGTTTCTTCCAGATGCTGATGGGAGGGTCTGGTTCTGGACGAGGGACTGGGTCAGGAGTGTGCTGCACTGTGACTCTGAACTTCAACATGCCGGGGGCCTTTGTCCACGAGGTGATGGTTGTTGGGTCAGCAGGGAGGCTGGTTGCCAGGGGGACAGAGCTGTATGGGCAGCGCAATGGAGGGAACGGGGAGGAGCTGCTGCTAGGGGACAGCGGAGGGACAGGACAAGAGGTCAAGGATGTCCCCCTGCCACACCTGCGGGGGCTAGGCTCCATGGTTAAGGCTCTGAAAGATGCTTTCCAGGCACAGGAAGAGCGTCGGTCGTGGGCGCGGGGACCAGTTGCCATGGCGTCGACGTTTGAGGATGGGCTGTACGTGCAGACGGTGGTGGAGGCGGTGAAACGGTCAAGCCACAGCGGAGAGTGGGAAAGTGTGGAGGTCATGACACAGGAACCAGATCCCAACCAAAACCTGTGAGGCGCTGCAGAGAAACAAGAACTGAGTACTCGTTTATATACACACACTAATATAAATGACCTTCAGACAGCCTCTATGGCCTGTCCTGAGGAGACTGTCCCCTATCAACCACGACCCTGTGTCTGGCGACCTCTTCCGTGCATCAAGGCCACACTCAAAGCCACAGCATCCTGCCCTGCAAGAACCCACAGCCAGGCAGACTGGTGGGCACACCTTCTACTTGATGTGAACTCTTCTTCTCAGCAGTTTTTGTGTGTGCATGCCTGTGCGTTTTTTTAAATTTTCCAGCCAATCCGACCCTAGTTCACCCTAACCACACACATTCCTGTCAAATCAGTGAACACCTTGAAGGAGGAAGTGTTAAGTATTCACACTACAGTTTCTCACTGTGCCTCACTACTTCTGCTGATGTAAGAAATGTTTGGAGTTGTTTACATATGTCACAGATGAAATGAAGGATTATCTCTTATACATGTGTATTACACACAAACTGTTAATTTTAAAGAGTAATTTACTAACTCATGAATTTCATAAAAAATCTAACTTTACAACTTCTCGTAGAGTTTACAAGAAGATGCGTATCATCAGACTGCCATCACAGCAGAGTTACTCATATGCAACCGCCCTTGACTTTCAGTTATTATTTGATGTATGTTTTTGTATATTTTATTATATTGATTGTTGATCCCATGTTCCATATCAGCATCTCCTGCACTGCTAAAATGCTACTACAACCTCTGTGCTGTGTACAAGCCTGTGAATAGAATGTCTGACTATATGGTGGAAAGACTACTGTATTTATTTCATTTTTACTTTTGCGTTTTACTAAGAAAAGGCAGTTTTTTTTATTTAAGTAGGTGTTCAGGAAGTGGAAATGTGTCTAATAAGCTATAAGAAGTTTGTTAATGGATATTTATATTTTGTGTTAAGTTATCATTTCAGTTTTCCTTGGTGTTATCACTGTTACACACAATACCTGTGATTTTGTTTTCAGTGGAGGGGACAGAGGCTGTGAAAACACTGTGCCCTCTTGTTACTTCCCAAGTTAATAAATATATCAGTCTTATTGCTGCCTCCGTGCGTGTTTAATTTACTCAGAAGTGAGGATTTTGAAAAATTACTGATAAAATGTAAATGTGTAAAGTAATCCATATAACACAATGTTAATTGAATGATGGCTCCAATCTTCCCCTAGGAATTGGGGTCTCATTCAAATGTTGGATGTACAATTAGACCGACCAAAAGTGCACTGCATCACAATGTTGCTAATTTAGACGGGATAGGGGTTTCAATGAAGACTACAAATACGCTAGGTGGCAGCAAAACGCATGTTCGTGTGTCATTTTCCAGCATTCAAGCAACTAGCAACCACTTTAGGTGCCATGCATACGCTACACGATTTTGCCATGTTCTGCCGTTCCAGACAAATTTTCGTGATCGGGGTAAAATCCTCTGAATTTGGCATAGGATCATATGAACTTGGGCTAGGATCAGAACATCCGGGACTCGTGTAGTTTGAGCGGGTCAAGGACTCACCGATGATGGTTGTTCTGTTCGCCAGACCCCTGTCAGATGTCCCGAAAATGTTCTGACATGTCAGCAATTTCGGTTGTGCATTTTGTTGCATAAGCAGTGCTATGACGCGATTGCTGCCAATTTTCAACAAGTGACACCAAAGACAAAGTATGAAGATAAAACTAAAACTGCTTTTCCAATAGAAATCCCTGATCACACGTAGGCGACGTTGGCTAGCTAAGTGCATGTGCACAAATACATAATCGGGTCTAACGGTAGACTCGCGGTGACTTAATTTAGAACGTTTCAGAAATTCCGTGACCCGGAAGTACCCTTTTAGTGTTGCTGATGAGACCTCTATTAGTTACCACAAAGTCAAAAGGGCTATCGTAAAAATTCATGAAAATAAATATGTGGTCTTCATTTAAGGTTAGGTTTAAAACCATATTTTTAATAAGACAGATTCTAGAAATAGGCTAGCTTTATGACATTGAGGCTGTGGTAACTAGTGACGACTGACGAGAGGTTTATGGGAAGATGGCGCCTAGAAAGCGAAGTGTCGTTTGGTCTTTTTTCAGAGCCGTAGATGAGAAGAAAGTGACTTGTCTGCTGTGTTTGGAGACCGTCCTTCATTGCGGCCACACCACGAACATGCTAAGGCATTTGCGTAGCAAACACCTGAACGAGTATAGTAGCGCGGCAGCATCAAAAGATAGGCGGTCTGTGGTGGCGGACGACAACAGTCAACCAATGATGATTAACAGTGAAGACTATTGTGACGGTATGATTTGATATTATGTGGAGACGTTATCATACTCGAGTATCAGGTAATGCGAATGTAAAGTGTATCAAACTTTCATTCGTCAACCCACGCTTGATGCACAGACGGTGTTTAGCTATTCCGTCAAATGTTTCCATTGTGTTAGCCCAGACGCTAACTCAACTAGCTAACACACATTTGTACCCATACTAGGCCGGGCTAGCTATGGTAACGTCCTTTGCAAAGTTTGGTTGACTGCCTAATGTGTGTATTTTTGACCCCAGATGCTTAGATGTTTTTGATCATAGGGTAAATACTGCCTTTAGGCTATTTAATTTAGCAGCGGTCGGTAATTGTTGCCACCGCTGCAAAACATGTAATTATTTTATATAAATATTTCTGCCGAGCCGCCCTTTTAAATGGATAGTCGTCAGCTCAATTACTAGGCGTCTATGGTAAGATCTAGTATGATAGCTGAGCCAGTCACACTTCATATAAAATGAATGGAATGCTACTTACCAACTAGCTATATTATACTGCACACACAATGCTGAATGCTTATACCAAAAGCTAGCTAGCTTGTAACGTTAGCAGCTATGCTGTCTGTGTCCCGAATCAGCTGACCCAACGTTACAATATAATGATCGTGGAGAAACATGCTGATTTACGAACTGACTTGTGATAACATTCTTTCTTTTGGGGCAGGATGTCTACAACTTTAGGGTAATTAAACAAGCCAAGCAGTGTTGCCAGGTCTAGTAAAAATGTCTAACGCAATGACCTCTGAAAACATGCCCACTAGGTCTGAAAACTAGCCCCAAAATGTTGTTTGCAGCCTCAGAGGAGTTGCCACATTAAACCATGAAAGCCTTTTTCCATAACTTTATCGAGCGAATTAAGGAATATCTACGTATTTTTTTACGAAGTGAGTTAAGAACCAAAACTCGGTTTTCCATTAAAATAATAATTCGTCCAAGTATAAGAATGTTGCAAGAGAACATGCATAAATCGCCTTTATTGATTATTTTCCATCAATGGATATCGATTTTAAATAGTTTTGACTGCTATGATTAAACAATAAGGCCCTAGGAGGTGTGGTATATGGCCAGTATACCACGGCTAAGTGCTGTTCTTTGGCCATAGCCCTTAGCCGTGGTATATTGGCCATATACCACAAACCCCTGAGGAGCCTGATTGCTATGTAAACAAACAAAAAAATTGGGGTCATTCCTATGGTACACAGTCTGATATTCCATGGCTTTCAACCAATCAGCATTTAGGGTTCAAACACTATAGTTATGCATGTGCATAACTATAGATACATCTGACAGGAGAATTTGAGTGATGAAAGTTGGACAGAGGATCTGAATCTCTGTGCAAGAAACACTTGGAAGAACTTCAAAAAATGAATGTTAGTCTTTTCTGGCAATTGTGACTTCATTATGTGCCAGATGTTAAGGCTACAAACCGTTATAAGTTGCCTATTTGCGAGATTTACTTTTTTCAATCGGCATAGGCTACTGAAAAATCTGCGTTTATGATTGCAATTCAACTTTTCCATGGTTTGCTGAGCTAGTTGCAGGTAGCCTATAGCCCCTGAAAGGCCAACATCTAATTTCAGGGGAAAGTCCACAATGAAATGTGGAGGATGATACATTCGTGATAGATCTGTGACCATGATCACAACTGATAACTTCCTTTTTAAATTTACATGGCCATTAAGAATTGCATAACACAAGGCTACAACAACAAACGGAGCAATATGCTATTTATTAAATCATTGTGAACTTTCCCCCATAGCACGCGAGGGAGTTCCATAATTTCCATTTCGAATGTCCACTCGCACAGTGCTCGAGACCCAAGAACTGAGCATGCATAAAACCCTTCGCTTGATATGGTTATCCATAAGCAAAGTCGACATTAGAATGCAGTTTATCTAATGCGCTCTTATAGCGCCTAAAGTTGTTTTCCTGTGCTTTGTTACCATTATTTATTGATGCGCATCAGTTCTAGAGCGTTAATGTTTTATGGAACAAGGGTTGGAAATGGGTGTCTCCATTAGAGGTCGACCGATTAATCGGAATGGCCGATTTCAAGTTTTCATAACAATCGGAAATCGGTATTTTTGGATGCCGATTTGGCCCCCAAATAAGACCTTTATTTAACTAGGCAGGTCAGTTAAGAACACATTCTTATTTTCAATGATGGCCTAGGAACGGTGGGTTAACTGCCTTGTTCAGGGGCAGAACGACAGATTTTTACCTTGTCAGCTCAGGGATTCAATCTTGCAACCTTACGGTTAACTAGTCCAACGCTCTAACCACCTGCTTTACATTGCACTCCACACGAATGCAGTAAGAAGCCAAGGTAAGTTGTTAGCTAGCATTAAACTTATCTTATAAAAAACAATCAATCAATCATAATCACTAGTTAACTACACATGGTTGATGATATTACTAGTTTATCTAGCCTGTCCTGCGTTGCATATAATCGCTTAGGTACACGTTGCTCCAACCATAAACATCAATGCCTTTCTTAAAATCAATACACAAGTATATATTTTTAAACCAGCATATTTAGTTAATATTGCCTGCTAACATGAATTTCTTTTAACTAGGGAAAATGTGTCGCTTCTCTTGCAAACAGAGTCAGGGTATATGCAGCAGTTCGGGCTGCCTGGCTCGTTGCAAACTGTGTGAATACTATTTCTTCCTAACAAAGACAGCCAACTTCGCCAAACGGGGGATGATTTAATCAAAAGCGCATTTGTGAAAAAAGCACAATCGTTGGACAACTGTACCTAACCATAAACATCAATGCCTTTCTTAAAATCAATACACAGAAGTATATATTTTTAAACCTGCATATTTAGCTAAAAGAAATCCAGGTTAGCAGGCAATATTAACCAGGTGAAATTGTACGCAGAGTCAGGGTATATGCAACAGTTTGGCCCGCCTGGCTCATTGCGAACTAATTTGCCAGAATTTTACGTAATTATGACATAACATTGAAGGTTGTGCGATGTAACAGGAATATTTAGACTTATGGATGCCACCCGTTAGATAAAATACGAAACGGTTCTGTATTTCACTGAAAGAATAAACGTGATAGTTTCCGGATTCGACCATATTAATGACCTAAGGCTCGTGTTTCTGTGTGTTATTATGTTATAATTAAGTCTATGATTTGATAGAGCAGTCTGACTGAGCGATGGTAGGCAGCAGCAGGCTCGTAAGCATTCATTCAAAATAGAACTTTCGTGCGTTTTGCCAGCAGCCCTTCGCAATGCATTGCGCTGTTTATGACTTCAAGCCTGTCAACTCCCAAGATTAGGCTGGTGTAACTGATGTGAAATGGCTAGCTAGTTAGCCGGGTGCACGCTAATAGCGTTTAAAACGTCACTCGCTCTGAGACTTGGATTTGTTGTTTCCCCTTGCTCTGCATGGGTAACGCTGCTTCGAGGGTGGCTGTTGTCGATGTGTTCCTGGTTTGAGCCCAGGTAGGAGTGAGGAGAGGGACGGAAGCTATACTGTTACACTGGCAATACTAAAGTGCCTATAAGAACATCCAATAGTCAAAGGTATATGAAATACAAATCGTATAGCGAGAAATAGTCCTATAATTCCTATAATAACTACAACCTAAAACATCTTACCTGGGAATATTGAAGACTCATGTTAAAAGGAACCACCAGTTTTCATATGTTCTGATGTTCTGAGCAAGGAACTTAAACGTTAGCTTTTTTACATGGCACAAATTGCACTTTTACTTTCTTCTCCAACACTTTGTTTTTGCATTATTTAAACCAAATTGAACATGTTTCATTAATAATTTGAGGCTAAATTGATTTTATTGATGTATTATATTAAGTTAAAATAAGTGTTCATTCAGTATTGTTGTAATTGTCATTATTATAAATATATATATATATACAAATAAAACCAGCCGATTAATCGGTATCGGGTTTTTTGGGGCCTCCAATAATCGGTATCGGCGTTGAAAAATCATAATCGGTCGACCTCTAGTCTCCATAATGACAATCTAAATAGGCTACTTACAACTGGTAAAAAGTTGTCACGAAGTGCACGATTGCTGCTCAGTCTCCTCGCACTCAGTTTCACTAGCCAATCAACACAGGTCTGTGAGCGCTGGCGCGGTGAGTGTGAAACAGAATGGGGGGTGTTTCATACATATTTTATTAGGCTACATATAACCCACCATTTGTATTTTAGATTAAGCAAAGATAATATATCTGTCCACTAACATAGGCCTACGGCATTACCCCAAGTTCTTGTTTCAAAAACATCTAATCAGTGCTTCAGAACCAAGTGTTGATCAATGACCTGTCATCATTGTCGCGCAATGGCGGGCACACATAAATGTCCAGAAAGCGCTTGTTTAATTTTTCCCGGTTTTGCCTAGCAAAGTCAAGAGTAGCCTACCTACATTCATATTATCCATATAAAATACAGTTGAGCAATCTGCTAAGGACGCATCTTTGCCAGAATAATAGGTAACCTGGTGATTTCAATAGTCATTGTCAAATGGGCCTAGTATTTGGCATGCAGGTAGGCCAAATGATCCTGCTTGCTCAGGACTCCAGATAAGTAACAATGTGACATGATATCGTAAGTTGATATTGACTGCTAACATAAATGACTTTCAGCTCAAAATGCAGGTGTGAAAAACGCAGTTTATTTCTGGATCTTGCGCATTGAGAATGCATCAGTGTTTATGACTAATGCAGTGCGTGAGCGAGGGTCGCAAGCGTTGAACAACTCCATTTTGGGGGTCACGGATCAAAAGTTTTGAGAACCACTTAGCTAGCGAAGAGTGCTGATTTGCTGTAGGTCTACAAGTAAAGGATCAGGTGCAGCGCAAACTTAAAATTGTAGGGAGGGGAGTGCCATAAATAAATATGCAGCACCAAAAATAGTTTGGTGATCAAGAATGTTACCTGCTAACTAGCAATGGGCGTCAAGGAACAATTACTACCTACTGGTCTTTTGGTATGTCAAAATTGCTTGAAATTGATGATTACTTATGGAATTTTTTTACATGAATTATTACATCATCAAAATGTGTTCTAGACAAAACAACAGAAAGGGCTGTCTGGTGCCTCAATAAATATTTGTACACTCTTTAGAAAAAAAGATGCTATCTCATACCTTAAAGGGTTATTCTGCTCTCCCCATAGGAGAACCCTAAAGAACCATTTTTGGTTCCAGGTAGAACCCTCCATGTAAAACTGTTTCAACAGTTAGGTTCTACGTGGAACCCAATTGGGTTCTCTTATGGGGACAGTCGAATAACTGTTTTTTTCTTCTTCTCTCTAAGTGTGTAGTTGAACAAGTCATTGCATGTAGGGTATATATTTTTAAACGTGATCGACTTGCTCATAGAATGCACGATTTGGACTTGACTCGACCCATTCTACTTGAGACTCAGACCTAAATAATAATGCAATATCTAATTTACATAAGTATTCACACCCCTGATTCACGACTTTGCAGAAGCACCTTTGGCAGAAATGACAGCTGTGAGTTTTTCTGGGTAAATCTCTAAGAGCTTTCCATATCTCAGTTGTGCTATATTTGCCCATTTTATTATTTTCAAATGTCTTCAAGGTCTGTCAAATTGGTTGTTGATCATTGCTAGACAACCAGGCCATACAGTTTCAGGTAGATTTAAGTCAACTGTAACTCAGCCACTCTGGAACATTCACTGGCTTCTTGGTAAGCAACTCCAGTTTAGATTTGGCCTTGGGTTTTAGGTTATTGTCCTGTTGAAATGTGAATTCATCTCTGTGTCTTGTTGAAAGCAGACTGAACCAGGATTTCCTCTCGCATTTTGCCTATACTTAGCGCCATTCTGTTTTTTTACATATTTATTTATTTAAACTCCCCAGTCCTTAACAATTACAAGCATACCCAAAACATGATGCAGCCACCACTATGCTTGAAAATATTGAGTGGTACTCAGTAATGTATTGCATTTGCCCCAAACATAACACTTTGTATTCAGGACAAAAGTTCAAAGCTATGCCACATTTTTTGCAGTATTACTTTACTGCGTTGTTGCAAACAGGATGCATGTTTTGGAATAGTTTTATTCTGTACAGGCTTCCTTTTCCCCTCTGTCAATTAGGTTAGTATTGTGGAGAAACTACAATGTTGTTGATCCATCCTCAGTTTCCTCCTATCACAGCCATTAAACTCTGTAAGTGTTTTAAGGTCACCTTTGGCCTCATGGTGAAATCCCAGAATAGTTACCTTCCTCCCCGGCAAATGAGTTAGGAAGGACGCCTGTATCATTGTAGTGACTGGGTGTATTGGTACACCATCCAAAGTGAAATTAATAACTTCATCATGCTCAAAGGGCTGTTCAATGTCTGCTTTTACGTTGTTTACCCATCTACCAATAGGTGCCCTTCTTTATAAGGCATTGGACAACCTCTCTGGTCTTTTGTGGTTGAATCTGTTTGAAATTCACTGCTCGACTGATGGACCTTACAATAGTCTGTATATGTGAGATAGTCATTCAAAAATAATGTTTAACACTATTATTTCAACTTTATTATGTGACTTGTTAAGCACATTTTCATTCACCAACTTATTTAGGCTTGGCATAACAGAGGGGTTGAATACTTATTCACTCAATACATTTCAAGCTATGAATTTTTTTTTTTTTTTTTACATTTTAAAAACGTAATTCCACTTTGACATTATGGGGTATTGTGTGTAGGCCAGTGACCAAAACATCTACATTTACTATAATTTACTAACTCAACAACATTTTGAAAAAGTCAATGGGTGTGAACTTTCTGAAGGCACCATATGTAAAATACACTACATGACCAAAAGTATATGGACACCTACTTGTCGAACATATCTTCCGAAATCATGGGCATTAATATGTAGTTGGTCTCCCCCCCCCCCCCCCCCCTTTGCTGCTATAACAGCCTCCACTCTTCTGGGAAGGCTTTCCACTAGATGTTGGAACATTGCTGCGGGGACTTGCTTCCATTCAGCCACAAGCATTAGTGAGGTCGGGCACTGACCACTAGGCTTTGCTCGCAGTTGGCGTTTCAATTCAATGGGATTGAGGTCAAGGCTCTGTGCAGGCCAGTCAAGTTCTTCCACACTGATCTCAACAAACCATTTCTGTATGGACCTCGTTTTGTGCACAGGGACATTGTCATGCTGAAACAGGAAAGGGCCTTACCCAAACTGTTGCCACAAAGTTGGAAGCACAGAATCGTCTAGAATGTCATTGTATGCTGTTGCGTAAAGATTTCCCTTCAATGGAACTAAGGGGCCTAGCCCGACCCATAAAAATCAGCCCCAGACCATTATTCCTTCTCCACCAAATGGTACAGTTGGCACTATGCGTTGTGGCAGGTAGCGTTCTCCTGGCATCCGCCAAACCTATATTAGTCCATCGGACTGCCAGAAGGTTAAGTATGGTTCATCACTCTAGAGAACGCGTTTCCACTGCTCCAGAGTTCGATGGCGGTGAGCTTTTACACCACTCCAGCTGACGCTTGGCATTGCACATGGTGATCTTAAGCCATGGAAACCCATTTCATAAAGCTCCAGACGAACAGTTCTTGTGCTGACGTTGCTTCCAGAGGCAGTTTGGAACTCGTAGTGAGTGTTGCAACCTAGGACAGACGATTTTTACGAACTACGTGCTTCAGCAGTTGGCGGTCCCGTTCTGTGAGCTTGTGTGGCTTACCACTTCGTGGCTGAGCTGATGTTTCACCTAAATGTTTCCACTTCACAATAACAGCACTTACAGCTCTAGCAGGGCAGAAATTTGACGAGGTGACTTGTTGGAAAGGTGGCATCTTATGACGGTGCCCCGTAGAAAGTCACTGAGCTCTTCAGTAAGCCATTCTACTGCCAGTGTTTGTCTATGGAGATTGCATGGCGGTGTGCTTGATTTTATATACCCATCAGCAAATAGCTGAATCCACTAATTTGAAGGCCATGAATCCACATACTTTTGGCCATGTAGTGTAGCTGTAAGATAAGTTGGCTAGCAACACATTTTAGGTGAATGGTTAAGTCACAGTCCTCAGTGGAGTAACTTTATTTTTTTTAATGATTTTTTTTTTTTTACACTTGTGTCTCAGTGGAGGTAGCACTAGAGGAGCAGCCCCCAGAGCAGGCAGCCTCGGTGAGTGACGCAGACATCGCAAGCGCCATCAACGGCATCCTGAAGGCAGCAGAGGATCACGCTGTGGTCAGAGACACCGGGGCTGTGATTGTGGGCCAGGTCAGTGCAGGGGCCACACCATCTGGCCGGAAGTGGAGCTCCGTGTGGACGCACTATGAGCGGTTGGAGGAGCAGAACCGCGCGCTTTGTCTGATCTGCAATGAGAAGATCCAGCACCAGAGCAGCACCAGCAACCTGCTGCGCCACCTCTCCAAGAGACATCCAGAGGCCTTTGCTCGCCTGGAGGGCCACATCAAGAAACAGAAGACCAGCGTCGTCCAGAAAACATTGCGTAGAGACGGCGACCCAGGCCCCAAACACACCAACCTGTCAAGGAGAATTGGAGGGGTTGCACTGAAACAAAGCCCAGGGAAATTTCCAGGTAGGTCTGATGACTGTATATATGTGTGCGTATCGGTGTTGCTCAAATTGATCCCAAAATACTGTATTATTCTGTATTCGAAGAACTGATGCTCATACGTGTGTTCATTTATGAAAATACGTAATTTAGAGAACCTGAGCTCTTGATTTCATGCTGTCTTTCCTGTCTCCGCTCTCTTTCTCTCTCTGTAGATGCATTTGATGTGATGGGAGCGTGTGAGGGGGAGGTGCGTGTGTTGGAGCGGGAGCGTGAGCTGACGGAGGCCTTGATGAGGGCTCAGCAGCAGGAGGCACGGGCGCTGGAGCAGCAGAGGGAGCTCCTGGAGACACTACGTCGGGCCAACACCAGAGAGGCATCTGCAGAGAAGGTGGCCCTGGAGACCTTGAGGAGAAGCCAGGAGCAGGAGGCCCGCTCCCTGCAGAGGGAGAGGGAAGACCTGCAGAGAGAGCGAATGGAGTTGCAGATGGAGAAGGAAAGGATGCAAAGGGAGAGGGAGGAGCTGGAGTGCTTAAGAAGGGACTCTGGGCAAGAGAGGAGTCCGGTGCAGACAGTGGACCGAACCACTGGGTTGTTCCAGGGGGATGTGGTACAGGAGGTGACTATGAGGGAAGAGGTTCTTGGTTAGGGGATGTTTCAGTAAGCCAACAGGACGATACTGTAATGTTCAGAAGTTGACCACCTATCCAATCACCATGCATTGACTAACTCAAACACCTCTCTCTAAAAGAAGGGAGATGGTGGGTGAATGCACTCACAAGGGGGTTTAGTGATGTAAATACTTTTGTAACTTTTCTTAATGAAAATAAACCTATACCATGTCATTAAGTTGTGGAGTTTTTAGTTCAGGAGTATAGTAAGTCCTCATGTGGAAGACCACCTACCATTAAATCATTGTACTCTAGAACAAAGTGACACATTTGAGTTAGGAGTATAACATAGTTTGTTTATTATTACACTGTACCAGTCAAAATTTTGGCTACACCTACTCATTCAAGTGATTTCCTTTATTCTTACTATTTTCAACATTGTAGAATAATAGTGAAGACCTGAAAACTATGAAATAACACATATGGAATCATGTAGTAACCAAAAAAGTGTCAAACAAATTAAAATATATTTGAGATTCTTTGAAGTAGCCACCCTTTGCCTTTGACAGCTTTGCACACTCTTGGCATTCTCACAACCAGCTTCACCTGGAATGCTTTTCCCACAGTCTTGAAAGAGTTCCCACATATGCTGTGCACTTGTTGGCTGCTTTTCCTTCACTCTGCGGTCCAACTCATCCCAAACCATCTCAATTGGGTTGAGGTCAGGTGATCTGATGTAGCACTCCATCACTCTCCTTCTTGGTCAAATAGCCCTAACACAGCCTGGAGGTGTGTTGTTACGTTGTCCTGTTGAAAAACAAATGATAGTCCCACTAAGCGCAAACCAGATGGGATAGCGTATCGCTGCAGAATGCTGTGGTAGCCATGCTGGTTGTGTGCCTTGAATTCTAAATAAATCACTGACAGTGTCAACAGCAAAGCACCATCACACCACCTCCTCCATGCTTCACTGTGGGGACTACACATGCAGAGATCATCTGCTCTGCAGCTCACAAAGACACGGCAGTTGGAACCAAAAATCTCATTTGGACTCAGACCAAAGGACAGATTTCAACCGGTCTAATGTCCATTGCTCCTATGTCTTGGCCCAAGCAATTCTCTTCTTATTGGTGTCTTTTAGTAGTGTTTTCTTTGCAGCAATTTGACCATGAAGGCCTGATTCACACAGTTGATGGTGAGATGTGTCTTTTTTACTTGAACTCTGTGAAGCATTTGTTTGGGTTGCAATGTCTTAAAAAATAAAAAAATATTTAACCTTTATTTAACCAGGTAGGCCAGTTGAGAACAAGTTCTCATTTACAACAGTGACCTGGCTAAGAGAAAGCAAAGCAGTGCAACAAAAACAACACAAGAGTTACCAGTCTGAGGCTGGTAACTCTAGTGAACTTATCCTATGCAGCAGAGGTTACTCTGGGTCTTCCTTTCCTGTGGTGGTCCTCATGAGAGCCAGTTTCATCATAGTTTTTGCGACTGCACTTGAAGAAACTTTCAAAGTTCATAACATTTTCTGGATTGACTGACCATGTCTTAAAGTAATGATGGACTGTTGTTTCTCTTTGCTTATTTGAGTTGATCTTGCCATAATATGGGCTTGGTCTTTTACCAAATAGGGCTATCTTCCTTATACCACCCCGACCTTGTCACAACATAACTGATTGGCTCAAATGTATTTTTAAGTTAACTTCTGTAATTTCTTAACTTAACAAGGCACACCTGTTAATTGAAATGCATTCCAGGTGACTACCTCATGAAGCTGGTTGAGAGAATGCCAATAGTGTGCAAAGCTGTCATCAAGGCAAACGGTGGCTACTTTGAAGAATCTCAAATGTAAAATATATTTTGATTTGTGTAACTTCTTTGGGATAGGGGGCAGTATTTTCACGGCCAGATAAAAAACGTACCCGATTTAATCTGGTTACTACTCCTGCCCAGAAACTAGAATATGCATATAATTAGTAGATTTGGATAGAAAACACTGTAACGTTTCTAAAACTGTTTGAATGGTGTCTGTGAGTATAACAGAACTCATATGGCAGGCCAAAACCTGAGAAGATTCCATGCAGGAAGTGCCCTGTCTGACAATTTGTTGTCCTTCTGTTGCATCTCTATCGACATTACAGCATCTGTGCTGTAACGTGACACTTTCTAAGGCTTCCATTGGCTCTCTAAAGCCGCCAGAAAGTGGAATGGGGTGTCTGCTGTCTCTGGGCAAAGTACAACAGCAGAGTTTGTAAGTGGTCAGCCTGGGGACAGTGAGACTGAGATGCGCATTCACGAGACTTCTCCATTTTTTTTCTTTCAGCCTTTGAATGAATACAATGTTGCCCGGTTGGAATATAATCGCTATTTTACGAGAAAAATAGCATAAAAATTTATTTTAAACAGCGTTTGACATGCTTCTAAGAACAGTAATGGAATATTTAGAAAAATTTTGTCACGAAATGCGCTCGCGCGTTACCCTTCGGATAGTGACCTGAACGCATGAACAAAACGGGGGTATTTGGATATAACTATGGATTATTTGGAACCAAAACATTTGTTGTTGAAGTCCTGGGAGTGCATTCTGACGAAGAACAGCAAAGGTAATCCAATTTTTGTAATAGTAATTCTGAGTTTAGGTGACCCCGAAGTTGGCGGATGTCAAAATAGCTAGCCGTGATGGCCGAGCTATGTACTCAGAATATTGCAAAATGTGCTTTCGCCGAAAAGCTATTTTAAAATCGGACATAGCGATTGCATAAAGGAGTTCTGTATCTATAATTCTTAAAATAATTGTTATGTATTTTGTCAATGTTTATCATGAGTAAATTCACCGGAAGTTTTCGGTGGGTATGCTAGTTCTGAACATCACATGCTAATGTAAAAAGCTGTTTTTTGATATAAATATGAACTTGATTGAACAAAACATGCATGTATTGTATAACAATGTCCTAGGAGTGTCATCTGATGAAGATCATCAAAGGTTAGTGCTGCATTTAGCTGTGGTTTGGGTTTATGTGACATATATGCTTGCTTGGAAAATGGCTGTGTGATTATTTGTGTCTATGTACTCTCCTAACATAATCTAATGTTTTGCTTTCGCTGTAAAGCCTTTTGGAAATCGGACAACGTGGTTCGATTCAGGAGAAGTGTATCTATAAAATGGTGTAAAATAGTCCTATGTTTGAGAACTTTGAATTATGACATTTTGTGGTTTTAAATTTGGCGCTCTGATTTTTCACTGGCTGTTGAATAGTGTGGGACGATTTTGTCCCACCTCCCCTAGTGAGGTTAACTTTCTGGGTTACTAAATTATTCCATGAGTTATTTCATAGTTTTGATGTCTTCACTATTATTCTACAATGTAGAAAATAGTAAAAAATAAAGTAGGTGTGTCAACTTATGACTGGTTCTGTATATGTATATTTATTACAGAATTAAAGTGTACAATCATTACAATTCATACTTTCGTTTCATCTCTGAGAACAGTTCCATCCCCCCTTTCCATCCCAGAATAATAATAATAGAAGGCTTTAGGTGAAAGGTGCATACATCATGGCATATAAAAGAGCAAATCTCATTTTAACAGAAAGAAATTAAACGATAGGAGTACAACACGTTCTTTCTTAGGGATTATCTGCTATAACATTTATTTATTTAACTATGTGATGTACTGTATGGGACCGAAGCAAAACAATTCCTTCACGGTTCTTCATTTCCATTTGTAGATTTACTTTCAGCTCAGTGAGCTAAAGCATCACAAACTAAAGTGAGCTTTTGGTCAGAACTTAGATGTATTGTCAGCAATTGCTCCCTCTTGAGGCACTGACTGCCTCGTTCTTCCAGAAGAGGGCCAGACCTCGCTTCCAACGGAGAGAATGTGGGTGCTTAAGCTCTGTCCAGTTGTCATGGAACTCTGCTCTGCCCCCCGCAGTCTCTTAACACAGAGCCATAGGAACAGGAAGAACCCTGTGGAAAACAGGAAGCAGTGTTATAAACTAGCAGAGCAGAGGTGTATCCGGAGAGCGCAACATTGCTGAATGTTCAGAAAGAAATATACTGTGTAGAACAGCCATACTTGTCTGTGGAGCTCAGCAGTACATTATTGCTATCTGCAGTGTTAGAAATGTAAAATTGTGATGTTCCTGAATAAGCATTATTTAGATTGTATGTACGGGATATCTTTCACCCCTATGTTACTTGCTTGTTTCTCTCTTATGGAAAGATAGAAAATAAAGTATGTCGTTGGCTCCCTCCGATAAGGATGAGAATTTACCCTGCAGTGAGTTGAGGATGGTGAAGATGTAGAGGATGACGTAGTTGGTGTAGCCCATGGAGAAGAAGCCCATCCCCCAGGTGAGGCCCAGGATGCAGGTCAGCCCCAGAACGCTGCAGGTGATGTTGCGGCTCTGTCTCTTCCCCTGCGGCGATGTGACAGAGCGCAGCTTGAGCATCGTTGTGATGACGATGACGAAGATGGTGCTATTGAAGAGCAGGACCACTATCAGGTAAGCCACAACAGAGCCGTACTGCACACCAGAGTCTTTGATCCAGCACCTGTGAATCAGAGGGAGAAAGTCCCTTCTAAGGGCTGGTAGGCAATGCACCAATATGATGTGTTTTGTTAATAAACTCACATTCTGTTATTCAGCCCATAGAAATCTGTACTGACAGCGGCGACTATGGATACAACCAAAGCAGGAACACCTGAGAGGAGACAGATTGATTCTTTTGATTTTTCAGTTTACTGCTGGTCTGTACATGTTAACTGTTGTTTACTGTTTAACTGTGGTATCTGTTTTGACAGTGCTGTTCTTACCCCAGCCCAGCAGGCTCAGCTTCAGCAGATAGTGTCTCATGTAGGTGTTGTAGACCAGGACCAGCAGCCTGTACAGATGCAGAGCCTCCAGGCCCATCCAGGTGAAGCAGCAGAGCAGTGAGTAGTGCAGCAGGGCGGCCACAGCAGGACACAGGCCAGGGGCCATATATGCAGGGCCCACAAAGGCCAAGCCCACACTGGCCAACAGCAGCAGGTTGAGTAACAGCAGAGATGCCACCAACTGGAGATGAACCAGCATGGCATGGTCAGTAGATTTCCGTCTGAAAGAGAGAAAGATTGTGTGTGTGGTTGGTTAGCGTTCATACAAGGATTTATACATAGCTAGACATGACCGCCTCATTGACCTGATAGCTAGTGAGGTGAGACAGACAGATATTTGGGAGCCTCGGCCATGTACATAGGCTGATAGTATGTGGGCTTCAGATTGCAGACCTGCGTAGGACAAAGGCAAAGCAGCTAGCGAGGTACTGCTCTGTCAGCTGTCATGGGCAGCGTAGCTGTATGGAGAAGAATGTGCTTTCTGTACCCATAAGTGTCCATATACTGTATCCATGACCTATTAAATGTTTGAATCCTTCTCGACTGTAATGTGATTTGTGGGTTCAATTAAAGTATTTAAAAAGTGTGTGTTTGCTTGACAGGTGTCACTCACGAATGCTGAAAGCAGTGTGTCAGTAAGGTGATGGTACAGAAGAACACAGAGATGGCTCCGCCCACACAGGTGAGCACGCTCAGCGTCCTGGCATGGACCTCACTCAGTTTCACATCAGGGATCTGTGGGAGCAGTAACATCATGCTGCACATAACATTTATAAGGATTTGAGTACCCTAAGACTACTATTATTTTGGCCGTGCGTACTAAACAAGAAGCGAGTATGGATATTGGAACACAATCTCAATGCATTGACTATTCCTCTCAGGGGCAGCATGGCACTATGGTAACTGGAGCTGACTTTTTGAATCTGGAAATATGCAAATGTTTCCCATGAATAGATGTCAGGAAAGGAAATGGAAAACAGTAAGATATAATCTGGAAAGTAATATGAAAAGTAGGATCATCTCACCATGAGGGCAAAAAAGGAGAAGTGGTCACAGCTACAGATGGTCTGGTTAGTGAGCCTCAGGGTGTGGCAGCCATCAATGACCCATTCACCTCCTTCAACAATAAGAAACAGACGTTCGTATACAACAGATCAACCGAGCCATTCTTGAATAAGTCATTCTGCTTTATATCATGCTCTATCAAATCGACGCATTAGCCCATATTTATTGATTTGATACACAATTGCTCATTAGTTATGCAGAGATATGCAGTCCGTATTTACGACTCTGGTTGTGGTAGACACACGTTGTATTCTCTTTTTCCTGAAGAAAAGAAAATGACAGTGTAAGCAGCTTGTTTAAATCTTACCACTGGTAAGTTGATTTTGACGGTAGTTACCTGTAGTTCAGATTTGTGTTTGAAGGTCATGTTGAATGGTGTTGACAGGTGAGAGATGGTTATGTTCTCAACTTCAATACCAAAGAGAATCTTACCAAGTTGTCCCTCTACAGTCTACACACAGACACAGATATTATTCCTGACAAAAGTTTGAGATGTTTTAGCCATGTGATGTGCAACTTGGGAGTGCATGGTAACTCACCCAATTTGGTGGTGAGGTTTTAAACACAGAGAAGATGAACTTAACCATGTCAGGGGCATGTCTACGCTTTAGCCCTGAGAGAAGGTCAGGGGGCAGGTTCACCTTGAGTTCAGGGTTCAAAATCTCTGCAATGTTGAATGAGATCTAGGGAGAGATGCATAAACACCCTCATACTGATACTTACATGTACACTAATGCACTTACTGTACCAGTGACAACTCCATCTCCTACTCAGATACATAGGTCTGTATATTACTTACACACACATTTATTGAGAAATTCTTCATGAAGAGTGAGTAGTTGTAAATGTATTATGTACTTTGTTTGAGATGTACAGATGAATGCTGTGTTGAGATGTTCTTGTTATAGTATATAATTGAGAGGATTTTTGTATTGATATCCGTGGGTCGTTGGATTTTGTTGGTGTTGACAGTCGTTTGGTGCTGATATGTATTGGAAGGTAGAGGTTGCGTATATCTGATATGCTGTATGTACACTCAAAAGGGTTCCAAAAGGGTTCTTCGCTAGGGCCCAGGCCCGTGGGGGACCGGAGGCAACAAAAATAATAACATTTACAGTGAGGGGAAAAGAGTATTTGATCCCCTGCTTATTTTGTACGTTTGCCCACTGACAAAGAAATGATCAGTCTATAATTTTAATGGTAGGTTTATTTGAACAGTGAGAGACAGAATAACAACAACAAAAAATCCAGAAAAACGCATGTCAAAAATGTTATAAATTGTTTTGCATTTTAATGAGGGAAATAAGTATTTGACCCCCTCTCAATCAGAAAGATTTCTGGCTCCCAGGTGTCTTTTATACAGGTAACGAGCAGAGATTAGGAGCACACTCTTAAAGGGAGTGTTCCTAATCTCAGTTTGTTACCTGTATAAAAGACACCTGTCCACAGAAGCAATCAATCAATCAGATTCCAAACTCTCCACCATGGCCAAGACCAAAGAGCTCTCCAAGGATGTCAGGGACAAGATTGTAGACCTACACAAGGCTGGAATGGACTACAAGACCATCGCCAAGCAGCTGGTGAGAAGGTGACAACAGTTGGTGCGATTATTCGCAAATGGAAGAAACACAAAAGAACTGTCAATCTCCCTCGGCCTGGGGCTCCATGCAAGATCTCACCTCGTGGAGTTGCAATGATCATGAGAACGGTGAGGAATCAGCCCAGAACTACGCGGGAGGATCTTGTCAATGATCTCAAGGCAGCTGGGACCATAGTCACCAAGAAAACAATTGGTAACACACTACACCGTGAAGGACTGAAATCCTGCAGCGCCCGCAAGGTCCCCCTGCTCAAGAAAGCACATATACATGCCCGTCTGAAGTTTGCCAATGAACATCTGAATGACTCAGAGGACAACTGGTGAAAGTGTTGTGGTCAGATGAGACCAAAATGGAGCTCTTTGGCATCAACTCAACTCGCCGTGTTTGGAGGAGGAGGAATGCTGCCTATGACCCCAAGAACACCATCCCCACCGTCAAACATGGAGGTGGAAACATTATGCTTTGGGGATGTTTTTCTGCTAAGGGGACAGGACAACTTCACCGCATCAAAAGGACGATGGACGGGGCCATGTACCGCCCCGATGGACGGGGCCATGTACCTCCTTCCCTCAGCCAGGGCATTGAAAATGGGTCGTGGATGGGTATTCCAGCATGACAATGACCCAAAACACACGGCCAAGGCAACAAAGGAGTGGCTCAAGAAGAAGCACATTAAGGTCCTGGAGTGGCCTAGCCAGTCTCCAGACCTTAATCCCATAGAAAATCTGTGGAGGGAGCTGAAGGTTCGAGTTGCAAAACGTCAGCCTCGAAACCTTAATGACTTGGAGAAGATCTGCAAAGAGGAGTGGGACAAAATCCCTCCTGAGATGTGTGCAAACCTGGTCTGACCTCTGTGATTGCCAACAAGTGTTTTGCCACCAAGTACTAAGTCATGTTTTGCAGAGGGGTCAAATACTTATTTCCCTCATTTAAAATGCAAATCACTTTATAACATTTTTGACATGCGTTTTTCTGGATTTTTTTTGTTGTTATTCTGTCTCTCACTGTTCAAATAAACCTACCATTAAAATTATAGTCTGATAATTTCTTTGTCAGTGGGCAAACGTACAAAATCAGCAGGGGATCAAATACTTTTTTCCCTCACTGTATGTGTATAGATATATATATATACATATATATACACATACACACATACACAAACACACACACAGTGGCAAGAAAAAGTAGTTGTGAGGCCGGTTGGACCTACTGCCAAATTCTCTAAAACGACATTGAGGCAGTAGAGAAAGGAACATTCAATTCTCTGGCAACAGCTCTGGTGGACATTCTTGCAGTCAGTATGCCAATTACACACTCCCTCAACTTGAGACATCTTAGAGTGGTCTTATATTGTCCCCAGCACAAGGTGCATCTGTATAATGAACATGCTGTTTATTCAGCTTCTTCATATGCCACACCTCGGGTGGATGGATTATCTTGGCAAAGGAGAAATGCACACTAACAGGGATGTAAACAAATGTGCACAACATTTTAGAGAAATAAGCTTGTTGTGCGTATGGAAAATGTCTGGGATCTTATATTTCAGCTCATGAAACATGGGACCAACACTACATGTTGCATTTATATTTTTGTACAGTGTGTGCATTTACTGTACCAGTGACAAATCCATCTTGGTGCATGGATTTGTTTACAGAAAATGACGGTGTGCCGGGAAGTGTGGGGGCCCTATTAAAAAAATAATAATAATAAAGCGCCGGGGCCTATGATTTCTTAATCCGGCCCTGCCTATGGGGACAGCCAAAGAACACTTTAGGTTGTAGATCACACATTTCTTTCTAAGAGTGTAGGGCAGACCTGATTATACTCACCTTGGTTGCAGATACATAGACTTTCATCCCAGTGTAGGCTGTCAGATTAATCTCCACAGCAAGACTGACTCCCTGATCAGGAGAGGTAGCTGAAGGAGGGGCTGAAGTAGTGAGAGTTGTGGTAGTGGTAAGGACAGGAGTTGTAAAGGTGTTGGTGGATGGGATTGGAGAAGGTGTAGTAGAGGGGGGTGAGGTAATGGGGGGAGAGGAAGGAGTGGTCAAGGGTACAGGAGTTGTTTCAATAGTTGAAGAAAGAGTAGCAGCAGTAGTTTTAGGGGTAGTTTTTATAGAGGTGGTAGTAGTAGTAGTGGCTGTTGTCTTGGTAGTGGAAGAACACCGGTCATCTAAAAAATAGAAAAAGAGTGAAGATGCTATCTTATGTAGCGGACTGAGCCTTCTAAACAGCATGGTTGCTTCATAAAGTTCCCTTGGTGTGTTGGAATTGATAGGGTCAGAGTTTAACATTTAACAGTATCAACTGCATTTACGTTAGCCAAACTTTAAACGTGGCTGTAATCGTCCTTCATTTTATACATTAAATCCACGCACCAAACCAGTGTTTGAATGCTAGATCCACCTACCTGTACATTTGTAGTTACCTTTGAAAAAGGGTATTTGCAAATATATAATTGTGCAGTTGCATGAAAGACATGGCCCGCAACATGAACATGTCGTTTCACATTTATCTTTGTCTTTCATATAGTTGCATATTTTACTGAACTCACAGCACCTTTGTACTAGGAAAAAGAAACAAAGAAAAAAAAATCACAAATCACCATGTAAACAAAAGAAACATGTTGTTTTGATACAATCATATCCTTTTCAGACAATTGGAATATGCCATCTTGTATATGTGTCAGCTATTGCTTATTTGTCTCTCTGAAAGCATAAACTACGATTTTTTTATATTTTTAAGTGCTGACTTGAAACCTTTAGAGAAGGTTTCGACACCACTGAACAGGCATTTTATTTGTCTAAAAAGTAGTCAGGTGTAAACAGGACTACACTGTATAAGCACAGTTCCACAGTATTGTAGTAGAGCAATTAATACAGTATTGATAATGATTGCGCAGCTCAAAGGGACGCAATCATTTATGATTAAATAATTTTTAAATTGGAGCTGGATGGTCTCACCTGTTTGACTGTTTACCGTGGATGCTATGATGTGGACTGTACAGTTGTAATTATTTTTTATAGCTGTAATTCTGATGGTGCAGATTAAGCTTTGAACTCTGACATTCAGCACAGTCCAAGTGAGGAGGAAAACATGTCCGACACGCACCCACATTGTCTCTCAAGCAACTGTCCTGGTGAGGTATTAATCCTCGACCTCAGGTCTTTCCATTGGTGTTTGTATCTGCTATGTTTCGCTTCTGGATGTTTCTGTTCAGTTGTGTCACAGGTTTCTAGGTAGCCTAAATCTAACCCATTGGACTTTATTTCAACCTGTCATCTATGTTTTCAAATGCAAATTCAAATGCAAATTCATGAAGCAGAGGGTTGGTTTCTGTTTTCTAATAATGCATGCAAATTAGTGTGTGTTTGTCTGTGCCTGTCTGCATGTGTATAAAGTAGAACTTAATCACTCCTGAACACTGGAAAAGCTTGGCTCATGTTGAGAGGCACAAGGTCAGCCACTGTGCAGTGCCCCTGAATGGTGAGCATGTGCTCAAGGGCAAAACAGCAGATTGTTTTTTATACCCGACATGCCACGGCCTATAGCCAACAGATTTGTCAATAATTGTTGTGTTTCTCCAGGTAGCCTGCAGCATCTTGTGGACTATAGATTCACTTGCACACTAAGAAAAGAGGGTTCCTCAAGGGTTATTTGGGAAGGGTGATGGTTCTATGTTGGACCATAACTCCAAGAACCATTTTAGCTTTACAATGGTTCTTTCAGTTCACAAAAGGGTTCTTTGCTCTTTTAGTGATAATTAGATTGTCGGGGGGCTTCGGCTCATTTGAATATTTTGGGGCGTGGTTTCCTCAGCTCTTTTTGTGCAAACATGACTGAGTGTCATTCCAGTTTATCTAATGTGTTGTGTTATGCCATTATACAGTATATGACCAGTGACCGTGTCTTGTGAAAGACTTGCGTTTGGGCTTCTGTCAATTGAGAACGGTTGACTTAAGCCAGTGGTTCTCCAGTCCCCCCCCCCCCCCCCCCCCCAGCAGTTCCAGAGCTAGCACACCTGATTCAACTTATCAATTAACACAATAATAAAAGTTATGGAATTTTAACAATATAATATGGCTAACCAGAATTAAAAACAAACCTGTATGCGTCTTCAAAAGTATCTACAAAGAACCTTTTGAGATTGAGGAAGGATTTATAGAACCATTCTCCATATAGAACCATGAAGGTTCTTTATAGCCCCAAAAAGGGTTGTAGGCATAGTGGAACCCTTTTTTTGTGCTATTTTGAACCATGGTTGTTTATAGAACCTTCAAAAAAAGGTTCTACATAGCACCAAAAAGGGATCCGCTATGGTTACAAACCAAATAACCCTTAGAACCATTTGTTTTTAGTATAAATAATGTTGTGGACAGGTCAGAGGTCAGCATAACTTAAATTATTTCAACTACAGGTATAATATCTTAATTTGATCGCTCATGTCACAGAGAATTTTCCTGCACCGCAGGATTCAATTGATCCTTGTGATTTACATAAATTCACTGAAAACCTGCAGTTCTCTTTCTCTCACTAGATAGAGTCCTGGCTTTAACAATCTCTTTTATGTCAGAATCTTTGTCTTCAGCCTTCTTTCCATTAGTTGTTACGCAAGTGAGAGACCTACTCCATCCAGGGGTGTGTTTCTGTACTCAAGGAGAGCTATGTAAGGATCTCTGTTGCTGTCTCGTGCTTTTTTAAACAGGTTCTTCACAGTCTGAACTGCTCCCTCAGCTTGGCCGTTTGACTGTGGAAATCTAGGGCTCGACGTGACATGTTTGAACTCCCAGCTGGTAAAGAACTCCAATATTTCTGGACTCACCAACTGTCATCCATTGTCGGAACACAAAACATTGGGCAACCCATGCCTTGCGAATATTGACTTTAGTGCTGTAATGATGTTTACTTGTTGTCCCACTGAGCTTGGAGATTTCAGGGGAATTAGAGTAGTAATCCACACATAGTAGATATTCTGTGTCGTTGTAATGGAAGAGGTCCACTCCAACTTTGGCCCAAGCTCTCTGGGATTGGATGACACATGAGTGGCTCTCTTTGTTTTTTGTTTTTGTATGTTACATTTATTACATTACATTACATTTAAGTCATTTAGCAGACGCTCTTATCCAGAGCGACTTACAAAATGGTGCATTCACCTTATGATATCCAGTGGAACAACCACTTTACAATAGTGCATCTAAATCTTTTAAGGGGGGGGGGGGGGGTTAGAAGGATTACTTTATCCTATCCTAGGTATTCCTTAAAGAGGTGGGGTTTCAGGTGTCTCCGGAAGGTGGTGATTGACTCCGCTGTCCTGGCGTCGTGAGGGAGCTTGTTCCACCATTGGGGTGCCAGAGCAGCGAACAGTTTTGACTGGGCTGAGCGGGAACTGTGCTTCCTCAGAGGTAGGGGGGCCAGCAGGCCAGTGGTGGATGAACGCAGTGCCCTTGTTTGGGTGTAGGGCCTGATCAGAGCCTGAAGGTATGGAGGTGCCGTTCCCAACGTATGTGTTGCAGACGGCACATTCTGAGATATTTGGGATGACCTTTGAGATACTGCAACATTCCAATGAACCTCTGAAGAGCTGCTTTGTCCTCTGGCATTTATTGTATTGGTCTGACCTTTTCGGTTTCAGGCCTTCTTTGCTTAACACGTGCAATGTAGTGAATTTCTGTCATTCTGATTTTGCACTTGTCCTTATTCAGTTTCAAGTTGATGCTTCTCTCTCTGTCCAGTAGCTGTCTCAGTCTCCGGCCGTGCTGCTCTGTGTCATCACACCAGACAAGAATGTCATCCATGATGTTTATGACACCTTCCAGACCATCCAAATGCTGTGTGAGGCACCTCTGGGACACCTCTGGAGCGGATGCGATTCCGAACGGCAGTATCTTGAATGAATGAATACGTCCCGAACGGCGTATTAAATGTGAAGAGTCGGGAGCTCTCTTCATCCAGTTGGATTTGCCAGAATCCTTGGTTTGCATCAACTACTGAAAATACCTTGGCGTTAGGCATTTCAGCAACCTCTTCAATGGTACGTAAAGGATAATGTTCTCTCTTGATGGCTTTGTTGAGATCCTGTGGGTCAATGCATACCCATTTTTTGTTTGGCTTCACGATTGTCACCAAGCTGTTTACCCATTCAGTTGGCTCAGTTTGCCTGACGATGACATCCATGTTTTCCATGCGGTTCAGTTCCTTTTCAAGTTTTTATTTTAGTGCTACATGCACTTTTCTGGGTGAGTGAACCACTGGTGTTACTTCTGGGTCTATTTGCATGTGATGAACTCCTGCAACACATCTAAATCCTGTGAATAAATCTTCATATAAACTCCAAATGTCAGTCTCTGTCCTTTGTTCAAGCTTGAATATTCTCTTTATTAAGCCCATTTGCAGACAAGCTGATCTTCCAAGTATTGCAGGTGCATCTTATGTCACTTGAAATTCCAGTTCGAACACTGTCTTTCTATTGACATTGGAGTTTCTTGCCTTTTGGCTCTAGTTGGTGGCCACAATACGTCACTACCTTGCAGTTGGATTTTTGCACGGAATCGGCACTCACTTTCAGCGTTTTCAAGTCTCTCACGGACAATACATTACAAGATATGCCTCGGGTACGTCCGATTTGGCTCCCAGTATGTTCGGAAAAGCTACTTTAATACATCCAAGTCATCTACATCATCATCAAAATCAAAAGTATTCTGGCTACGTGCAGGAATGTGGCACACTTCACTTTTTCGGAATTTCTCTGAGATGCCACTAGCTTTTATTTTCTTTATTTTTTTTTCACATTTATTTAACCAGGTAGGCCAGTTGAGAACAAGTTGACATTTACAACTGCGACCTGGTCAAGATAAAAACAAAGCAGTGCGACAAAAACAACAACACAGTTATATATTTTTTAATTTTTTTAATTTCACCTTTATTTATCCAGGTAGGCTAGTTGAGAACAAGTTCTCATTTGCAACTGCGATCTGGCCAAGATAAAGCATAGCAATTCGACACATAGAACAACACAGAGTTACACATGGAATAAAAAAAAATACAGTCAATAATACATTAGAACAAAAGAAAACAAAAAGTCTATATACAGTGAGTGCAAATGAGGTAAGTTAAGGCAATAAATTGGCCATGGTGGCGAAGTAATTACAATATAGCAATTAAACACTGTAATGGTAGATGTGCAGAAGATGAATGTGCAAGTACAGATACTGGGGTGCAAAGGAGCAAGATAGATAAATAAATAAATAAATAAATACAGTATGGGGATGAGGATGAGGTAGTTGGATGGGCTATTTACAGATGGGCTATGTACAGGTGCAGTGATCTGTGAGCTGCTCTGACAGCTGGTGCTTAAAGCTAGTGAGGGAGATATGAGTCTCCAGCTTCAGAGATTTTTGCAGTTCGTTCCAGTCATTGGCAGCAGAGAACTGGAAGGAATGGCGGTCAAAGGAGGAATTGGCTTTGGGGGTGACCAGTGAGATATACCTGCTGGAGCGCATGCTACAAGTGGGTGCTGCTATGGTGACCATTGAGCTGAGATAAGGAGGTGCTTTACCTAGCAGAGACTTGTAGATAACCTGTAGCCAGTGGGTTTGGCGACGAGTATGAAGCGAGGGCCAACCAACGAGAGCGTACAGGTCGCAATGGTGGGTAGTGTATGGGGCTTTGGTGACAAAACGGATGGCACTGTGATAGACTGCATCCAGTTTGTTGAGTAGAGTGTTGAAGGCTATTTTATAGATGACATCACCGAAGTCAAGGATCGGTAGGATGGTCAGTTTTACGAGGGTGTGTTTGGCAGCATGAGTGAAGGATGCTTTGTTGCGATATAGGAAGCTGATTCTAGATTTAATTTTGGATTGGAGATGCTAAATGTGAGTCTGGAAGGAGAGTTTACAGTCTAACCAGACACCTAGGTATTTGTAGTTGTCCACGTATTCTAAGTCAGAGCCGTCCAGAGTAGTGATGCTGGACGGGCGAGCAGGTGCGGGCAGTGATCGATTGAATAGCATGCATTTAGTTTTACCTGCGTTTAAGAGCAGTTGGAGGCCACGGAAGGAGGGTTGTATGGCACTGAAGCTCGTCTGGAGGTTGGTTAACACAGTGTCCAATGAGGGGCCAGAAGTATACAGAATGGTGTCGTCTGCGTAGAGGTGGATCAGAGAATCACCAGCAGCAAAGAGCAACATCGTTGATGTATACAGAGAAGAGAGTCGGCCCGAGAATTGAACCCTGTGGCACACCCATAGAGACTGCCAGAGGTCCGGACAACAGGCCCTCCGATTTGACACACTGAACTCTATCAGAGAAGTAGTTGGTAAACCAGGCGAGGCAGTCATTTGAGAAACCAAGGCTGTCGAGTCTGCCAATAAGAATGTGGTGATTGACAGAGTCGAAAGCCTTGGCCAGGTTGATGAATACGGCTGCACAGTAATGTCTCTTTGAAGTCGTTTAGGACCTTGAGCGTGGCTGAGGTGCACCCATGACCAGCTCTGAAACCAGATTGAATAGCGGAGAAGGTACGGTGGGATTCGAAATGGTCGGTAATCTGTTTGTTAACTTGGCTTTCGAAGACCTTAGAAAGACAGGGTAGGATAGATATAGGTCTGTAGCAGTTTGGGTCTAGAATGTCACCCCCTTTGAAGAGGGGGATGACCGCGGCAGCTTTCCAGTCTTTGGGAATCTCAGACGATACAAAAGAGAGGTTGAACAGGCTAGTAATAGGGGTTGCAACAATTTTGGCAGATAATTTTAGAAAGAGAGGGTCCAGATTGTCTAGCCCGGCTGATTTGTATGGGTCCAGATTTTGCAGTTCTATCAGAACATCAGCTATCTGGATTTGGGTGATGGAGAAATGCTGGGGGCTTTGGCGGGTTGCTGTGGAGGGTGCCGGGCAGTTGACTGGGTTAGGGGTAGCCAGGTGGAAAGCATGGCCAGCTGTAGAGATGCTTATTGAAATTCTCAATTATAGTGGGTTTATCAGTGGTAAGTGTTTCCTAGCCTCAGAGCAGTGGGCAGCTGGGAGGAGGTGCTCTTATTCTCCATGGACAGTACAGTGTCCCAGAACTTTTTTGAGTTAGTACTACAGGATGCAAATTTCTGTTTGAAAAAGATAGGCAGTTAGAAAAGCTAAGGCTGTATATATTTGTTCCTGACTTCCCTGAAAAGTTGCATATCACGGGGGCTATTCCATGCTAATGCAGAACGCCACAGGATGTTTTTGTGCTGGTCAAGGGCAGACAGGTCTGGAGTGAACCAACCATTTAAACAAACGTACAGTCAATAACACAATAGAAAAATCAATGTACAGTGTGTGTGAAAATGTAGAAGAGTAGGGAGGTAAGGCAATAAATAGGCCATGGAGGCGAAATAATTACAATTTAGCATTAACACTGGAGTGATAGATGTGCAAGTAGCGATACTGGGGTGCAAAAAGATACTGGGGTGCAAAAGAGCAAGAGAATAAGTAACAATATGGGATGAGGTAGTTGTGTGTGCTGTGTACAGGTACAGTGATCGGTAAGCTGCTTTGACAGCTGATGATAGATGATATAGCTGTGATATAAAGGTTTAATTTATGGATCCACACTCCCAATTTTCGGCTAGATTTTCCTCTAGGTTCAGAGTAGGTGGTGGTGTCATTTGTTCCATGTTTTGTAATGTTGAGCTTTCCTTTGTATTACTTTTTAACTACTAACAACATGTAATATATTAGCACACTGAGGCGGGTAAAAGAACAACGTTCATCTGGGGCTGCAGGTAGCCAAGAGCGTTGGGCTAGTAACCGAAAGGTTGCAGGATCGAATCCCTTAGCTGACAAGGTCAAAATCTGTCTTTCTGCCCCCCGAACAAGGCGGTTAACCCACTGTTCCCCGGTAGGCCGTCATTGTAAATAAGAATTTGTTCTTAACTGACTTGCCTAGTTACATTTAAAAAAAACAAAAAAATCTGATTTCATGGGTCAAGTGCAAGTACAGACGATCACACGTAGTAATTACTAATAGCGCCACCCTCAGGCACTCCAGGTAAATACATGTACATGCATGACCGTTTCTAGAAGCTAACGAAACGAGGAGGGACCTTCATGAATTTGTCTAATAGAAACTCGTTTTAGTTGCAAAACGAAACTGTTTTGCTAATGATTACACACCTGCTTCCGGTCACCACCACTTTGACATTTTCTTTTGTCTACTGGCTCACACAGTAACTTCTTTTTTTCTTATCTCTCTCGCTGGATCTCCAGCTCTGCAGTGTGCTAGAAATAAGAAACCCGTGGATGTATCTTTATTGACAAATTTAGGTCCCCGAGATTGCAAAGAGCAAGGTACCAGAGGAGAACAAGCTGAAGCTAGACCAATTTATTTCGCTAGCTAGCGATAAGAGACAGATGGCAGCTGTTTAAACTTGTTTTGCTAATAACACCGTTGAGATAGCTAGCGTGAGCATTTAGCTAGGTTTAGCGTGAGCATTTAGCTAGGTTTAGCGTGAGCTTTTAGCTTGGTTTTCTATGTATATTTGTATGGTAAAGAATGTCACCTTGTGTTTTTCGGCAAGATCAGACCAAATAAAGTCAAAGAGGAAAGGTGTATATTATCTAGATATAGCTAGAACATCTAATTAGACATCGTTCTGTAATGTTAGTTAACTAACTTAGCTATCAACGTTGTGATCATAGCTTTGAGAGTTAAGACAAAATGTAGACATGTTATTAGCTACATTGTGAGCTTTTGAACATTTTAAGGACAGGCATCAATCATGGTCAAAACCCTTTGTAGCTAAAGTTTCAGGCTCAGCGTGATCTTGTCTGTCTGTAAAACTAATTTTGTGTTTCCAGGATGCTCTTCCACTTCTGCCCCCAGTGTGGCACCAAACTACAGCCTGGATTCCGATTCTGCCCCTCCTGTGGGGACAAGCTGCAGTGTGTTGTGGACCCCTCTGGACCTGTGGAGGCTGCTTCCTCTGGAGTATCTCTGCTTCATGTCACTGATGGTGTAACCATGACCACTAATGCAAGCAGTCCTACTCCAAACACAGGACAACTGACTGGCTGGGACACAGAAGGTAATAGACTGGGAGGGGGGTTATTTTTCTGGAGATGAAAAGATGCACTTGTCACATCTCTCGTTTGTTTACAGGTCTCGTCTGTGCCACCCCCAGTCCTGTGTCGACCCGACCCCCGCTGCGTAGGACCCGTAACTCAGTCCCCGTGGCCCGGAACGATGAAACTCCTAGTAGTATAGCCAGTCCTCCTGTCACTGCCTCCCCGAAACGTACTACAGGTAAGGGGACGGGGGCAGTATGATTATCATCAGTGATAATGAAGGAAAGGTAATGATCGTAGCCATTGACGGGCTTTGGAAATGTTATTGTCACATTGATGCTTTTTTTAATTATGGAAAACGTGTGTCCTCCCTATCGGCAGATCAAAGCCACAAATCTGTGATGTCTCCACGGAAACGACGTGCTGTCACCCCAAAAGTGGAACAGATAAAAAAGGAACCGTCTGTGGAGCTGGCCTCCTCACCTGACTCTTCACCTCTCCCCAGGTCCCCCTCCACAGGTGAGTCTAAACTACAGCCACTTACAACTAACAAAACACATGACTCCCAACAGCCTGTCCTCATGGTTTGTGTCCTTTTTTTCCTCCCTCGTATGTGTGCGTGTATATGCATGTTCCTGTGTGTGTGTAGTCAAGGGGAAGGCGAAGAAGGCCAAGCGGGCCTGTGCTGTGGAGCCACTGCAGGAAGGAGAGGAGCTTTGTGACACAACTGGCAGGAAATGGAGGCTGGTGAAACTGTTGAGTCAGAGCGATGCAGAGATGTTCTATGGAGGTGAGAGGTCACACTGCACTCTTCAGTTCTTGTCCAGGGTACCCTCAAGGTGTACGGGCTCTTGTTCCAGGCTAGCACCAACAATTCTTGATGATTAGTTGACTATTCACTGATTCAGGTGTGTTAGTACTGGGCTGGAACAAACATCTGCAACACCCTGTGGGACCCCGAGGACCAGGATTGAACAATACTTTCACACATGATGGAGTGTCAAACATGGACCAGGGTGATTTAATCAGACACTTATTTTTTCTTCTTCTCGTCTTCAATCTCTCCCCAGTCCAGCAGAATGGGCCAGGTGCCAATTCCAGTGACTGCAAGCACATCCTCAAACTAGTGAGTGTAACTGCACAGACTGTTCTCTAATATAGAATGATTATGTTGGCTACAGTTTTGTTTTGCATGTTATGTGGTGAATACTGATGTCTGTTCTCCTGCAGGGGGCTAAGGACGGGAAGATGTTTAATGAGCTGAACTTCCTGCAGAGAGCTGCCAAGCCCTCATCCGGTGAGTGTCAACATCTGCCTTCGTATACCTGGCCAGCCCTCAGCTTGACTTCAGCTCTATACGGACCCCTGACTGCATTACCCATCCTCTTACCATAGCTATCTACGCATTTAAGTAGGTCTGGCCGTACAGTAACACATTTGACAGAAGCTCTAAAGAATACAAAGCCAAGATTGTTACAAGATCCTTTCATAAGCAGGTCACAGAGAGGGCTTGCAGATCACTGATGTTTACCTCATAGGCAGTGGTGGAAAAAGTACCCAATTGTCATACTTGAGTAAAAGTAAAAATACCTTAATTGAAAATGACTCAAGTGAAAGTCTAAAAGTATTTGGTTTTAAATATACTTAAGTATCAAAAGTAAATGTATTTGCTAAAATATACTTAACTATCAAAAATTAAAGTTTGAATCATTTCTAATTCCTTTCATTAAGCAAACCAGACGGGATCATGTATTATTTACGGATTACCAGGGGCACGCTCCAACACTCAGACGTCATTTACAAACGAAGCATGTGTTTAGTGAGTCCGCCAGATCAGAGGCAGTAGGGATGACCAGGGATGTTCACCTGATAAGTGTGTGAATTAGACCATTTTCCTCTCCTGCTAAGCATTCAAATTGTAATAAGTGCTTTTGGATGTCAAAGAGAATGTATGGAGTAAAAAGTTCATAATTTTCTTTAGGAATGTAGTGAAAGTAGTCAAAAATATGAATAGGAAAGTGCAGATACCCCAAAAAACGACTTACGGTGTACATTCAAGTATTTTTACTTAAGTACTTTTACACCAATGCCCGTATGGCGCTACTTGGGCAACTCAGATGGGTACCTATAGGTGGCCATGTAAGTTGTGTAAGCTGAGGTAGAGTAGAAGGAATTGTTTGGTTTGTGTATGACTGACTAGACTACTGGTGGTGGAAGCCCATTGTAGAGGCTCTGTTAGTTACTAATGAGCCTTTCTAACTGCTGGGATGCTGTCTCCCCCTAGTGGACAAGTGGATAAAGCACGCCAAGATGGACTTCCTTGGAATTCCTACCTGTGTAGGATTTGGTCTCCATGCAGACTCTTACAGGTGTGTGTGCGTACACTGAGATGTGTGTTTGCTGCCTGCTTGAACATATGGGGGATATGTGCGTTTTTGCTTTTGTATGTGTGTTTTGAATGTGTAATCATAGACTGTTCTCTCTGCTACTGCACGGCAAGCAGTACCAGAGCGCCAAGTTGAGGTCCAAAAGGATTCTTAACAGCTTCTACCACCAAGCCATAAGACTCCTGAACAGCTAATCAAAGAGCTACCCAGACCCCTCTTTTACGCTGCTGTTACTCTGTTTATAATCTATGCATAGTCACGTTAACTCTACCTACATGTACAAATTACCTCGACTAACCGGTACTGCCGCACATTGACTCTGTACCTGTACCCCCTGTATATAGCCTCGCTTATTTTACTGCTGCTGTTGAATTATTTGTTATTTTTATTTTCTATTTTTTACTGAAAACCTTAAAGTATTGTTGGTTAAGGGCTTGTAAGTAAGCATTTCACTGTAAGGTCTACAATAAGTGTATTTGGTGCATGTGACAAATAAGATTTGATTTGTGTTTTTGTTTCAGGTTTTTGATTTTCTCCAGCATGGGCCAAACTCTTCAGTCTTTCATGGAGGAGGGGGAGGGGCTCCTGTCTGAGAAAGCGGTCCTTCAGCTGGCCTGCAGAGTAGTGAGTGCTCTCTCAGGCTCATATAGAGGCCCTGATATGACTTCAAAATAGGATTCCCTATCTGATGTGCTTCCTGTTTGACTCTGCCTTTCTCCCTCCTTTCCCAGTTGGATGTGTTGGAGTTCATCCATGAAAATGAGTATGTTCACGCAGACATCCATGCTGAAAACATCTACATCAGCCCAGCACAACAAACACAGGTTAGAGTGTGTTTGTATAGTTGTGTGTTTGTGTAGCTGCCAGAACCCTCTACTATGCTTTTACTCCTGTATGCATGTGTGTAGGTATACCTTGCAGGGTACTGCCATGCTTTCCGCTACTGTCCTGGTGGCCGGCATGTGGAGTACCGCGAGGGAAGCCGAACACCACATGAAGGAGCCATAGATTTTATAAGCCTGGAGTCTCACAAGGGAGCAGGTGAGTCATCCTACAGCCTGTCAATCATCTGCAGTCCTTCAGATACTGTGGAGGAGGTACAAGTTGCCTTTAACCAACCATAAGTGTTTGTGTGTGATCGTACCTCTAGGTCCGTCTCGGCGTAGTGACCTGCAGGCTTTGGGGTACTGCATGCTGCGCTGGTACACAGGGGCACTGCCCTGGACCTCCCTCACACACACACCAGCCCGCGTTGCTACTGAGAAGGAGAGGTGAGAGCTGAGGTCCTCACTATGGCAACAAAGCCATTATGATAAAGTTATTCTGTATTTATGAAGTGGTAAAGCCTTGAGTGAGTGGCCAAACCTGACCCTTCACTGTAATGGTCCAGGTACATGGAGGATGTTCCAGGTCTCCTGAGTCACTGCTTCGGACAGAAGAAAGTCTCCAGTTAGTCCAGTTTTCTTGTGATTCGTTTTTGTATACAGCGTAATATGTTTTTGTGTGTGCGTGGGATGTAATCCATCTGTGTGTACTATGTATCAGGTGCTCTGCAGGTGTACCTGTCTCAGGTGATGGCTCTGCAGTACTCTGACCAGCCGGACTACAGGGCTCTGAGGGCAGACCTTAGTGCAGCTCTGCAGAAGCTGGGAGGGTCACTGGAGCAACCACTTGACCTGCAGGTCAGAATACCCCCCCACACACAACCTCCACTCTATCCCCAAGCTCCAGTTGAGAAAACAGTCAGATGACCACAGAAACCTGGAACCTCCCCTCCCCCCACAACCACCACTTAACAAGTGGGGTCCAACATCTTTTAGTTGACATTACTCATTACTTTCTATTACCCCTCCCACCCAGCAGGTTTGACCAGAAACCTGTCCCTTCCAACTGGTTAGACCACTCACCCTTACACCACTACCTCTTCAGGTTATCTACTGAACTCATTTACACCTCTACACCAGTCTGAATGTTTATCTGTATCTCTCTTCAGATGAAAGCGATCGGAGGAAGATGATACTTCGGGATGAAAATTCACTAATGGGATTTTTAGCCAACTGTTTTTAAAATGCTGACTTCATGACTATGTGGTGTGAGTCCTGCTGTGGTTTTATTATGTTGGAGTGCATTCAAGGAGGAGCGTGTGAAGGTGCATTTCATTAAGTTCACTGGAGGTGCAGTGCACACACACTCATGGTTATGCCAGGTTAGTGAGCACTGCTGTACTGTGTTATTGTCAGCAGTGGTTGGCGCTGTGGCAGTGAGTGGGTAGTTAATGTTTAGCATATGAAATAATACATTTTATAACAAGGAACCTTTGGTCAGGGTGGTAATGATTGTAAGTACAAAAATGTGCACTGTTCCAGTTAGGTGTTGTAGATGTTCATGATATGCATTTTACTTTTTGTATTGTTTTGATCACAGAATAATACTAATAAAGATATTTTATTAATTCAACTGTTTATCTGTATGTGCTCATTTCTTTGGGGTTTCTGGTGTTGATTGTGAAACACTGTTCTTGTGTACCCCTGAGTGCTCAGGGTCAGTACACTGATCTGGATGACTAGATATCATGGCCCAATTCCAAACCAGTTCCCTGCTCATATCCCTATATAGTTGTTGACCCCCTTCATCTGTCAGGAGTTGTTGCTCACATCACAAACATCATGGTGGAAGACTGTGTATGGAGGCTAGATGGAGCTATACAACACAGAATAGCCAACATGCTCTTGTCACATCTAGACTTGTGCGTCTCTCTGTATATCAGAGGGTCCCTTCCTGAGGGAACAGTTTCTAGGTCAGGACACTTCCACGGTGGGGAATCCCTGTGAGGCTGCTGGCTATGAGAAAAAAGTTAGGCTGCAGATTTATTATAAGACGGAGAGAACCTTTAAGTCCCATGAAAGGGGGGAGCAGAGAAATTCATTTTTCAAAGTTCTGTGGTTATCTTACTCCTTTTGTAGCCCTCTGCATATATTCCACCCTCCTCCCATAGCAGTTCTTCTGAGAAAATAAACATTTAGGGATGACATCTAAAATGTTAGCTGTTCCATAAAGACGTTAGGCTACCTCTTCAGCCTCTGCTGTTATAGGTTCATTGTTTATATGCCTTTTATTTTCCTGCATAAGTAAACCTCTGATTATACCTCTACTGCCATTCATTCCAATTAGACTGGTTTGGATTTCTCCCTGACCAATATAGCTGCGATGTTCACACCTTTCTGGAACTTTGAGGGTTTATGACATGCCCTTCTAGTAATTTAATAGGATCTCTGTGTGAACCACTATACTGGTGTAAGAAAAAAAAGTGAAACAGTTCTATATTTAGCACCACGTAAGCGACCACATACTGTGTTGTCATGGAAACAGCACAAACTTCGGCGTCCTAGTTTATGCTGTGGAAGAGTATATTAATCAGACCTGTTGAATAATTCAGTATAGGAAGAACTATACCCACGCTCAGAGAGACTGGCTGACCTCTCAACCCCTCTCTGCACAAAACGCTTACATAACCCAGGTGCTCGCTGTACTTGAGAAGGAAAATAGGTAGTGCCTTAATGCGCAGAGACACATTAAGGCTATAGCCTACTCCACACATGGCCCATACAACCTTGTATTAAACGTTGTGTTTCTGTGTGTGTGAGAGAGAAGGAAAGAAATATGTGCTAGAACCTGTTTCTATTGGCCCCAAGTGCAGATGGGTATGTGCGACGCTTGATGGCTCCAGAACACTGCAAGCAAATCCTGAAACTTCGTCGATGTTTATGAAAAACCTATTTTCACCTCCCCTTCCTATTCCCGAGATATAACGGGATTCTTGTAGTCAGAAACAGACGCGCTTTTTCCGTTTACCCCGAACGCCACACCCCTTACTAGGGGGGTTAGCCCCGTGGCGTCGCCAGGAGAAGAGGGGGAGGGGAGGAGGAGATGAGAGAGAGTGACAGTGACAAAGTGAAAAATTTGTTGGGAGTCGGAGTAAGGATAGCAGGACAGCGCCCATGCTGAAATAGGATAGGCCTACCTTTTTATTCTCGCATCGAAACATCGGACTCGTGCTCCGGTCGGAATAGCGGCGAATGAAACATCGGATCCTATGGACATGTACGTAACAACAGCAATTTGTAAGAATAATTTCCCTCTTTTTTTCTAATCGGGGGGTTGCATGCATAGTGTAATTTACAGTTTACAGTGTTATTTACGGCATTCTCAAACTCTTCCGCTATGTGGCAAAGTGACAGATTGCGCATAAGAAGATGTTCCGGTAGGCTACTAAACGTTTTTAACTAGGCTTGGTTTTGTTCAAACTGAAAGAGCCAAGTCATTTTCTTCTTTTCTTTTTCATTCTACCGGATTGGGCGTTACGGGGTGAACGGAGATTTGGGGTTGGGGAGAAGATGTCACGCTGTGGTTATCACCCATATCGTGACCGACAATACATCCTACTTTTCTTTTTTGGTGACCCAGAGGCGAAAACATCCACAACAACTGGCTCTAGAGTCCAGGATCTCGAGTTTACCGGGTGGCAAACTTTGAGGCCATGTTCCAACTCAGTGGAGCATCCTAAACGCTGCGCAAGTGCGCTGTTTTGGAGTTGTTCGCGATGGCCTATGTGGTCCATTTATGTCTTTGACGATAATCCTGTAATCTCTGATCTCTTTTTTTTCACACCACTGGGTGTCTGTCAATGGGTTTCTCTGCATCTATCCACATGGTCCTTCCTTTATAATCTGTGTTAAATAGTTTATTCATGCAGGGGACCAGTCCCCATCACCCCTACCCTGAATGTAACTCACTGCTTGTGCAGTGGAGGATAGTTTGAATGAATTTTTGACAGAGTTCCACATGCACAACAGTGCAAGGCCACTGTCTCACAATGATGACCTCATGGTTTCATTGAATTAATGAATCTCTGGGGTGGCAGGTAGCCTAGTGGTTAGAGCGTTGGACTAGTAACCGGAAGGTTGCATGATCGAATCCCCCGAGCTGACAACGTAAAAATCTGTCGTTTTGCCCCTGAACATGGCAATTAACCCACTGTTCATAGGCCGTCATTGAAAATAAGAATTTGTTCTTAACTGACTTGCCTAGTTAAATAAAGGTAAAAAAAAAATATATGAATCTCTTCACTGACTACATTATTACTGTAATTCTAACCCTTTTTAGGGAGATCGTTCACAAGAAGGCTAACAGTGTCTTGTAAATCTTACAAAGTTACAGTGGAGTAAGTCTTGCAATAGGCTACAGTAGGACGGTCAAGAAATATTGGATGGTTTGCATAAAGTCCATAGAGTATGGCTTCGTGTGTTTGTGTGTGAGAGAGTGGCCTGCTGCTCATGCGCTGGCCTGCTGAGTGTGTGGGAACAGCACTATGGAAACTCAGCCTCGTGGGGTAATTCTTACAATCTGTCCTTTGTGTGCGAGTCGCCTGTGGAGAGGATTAATAATAGCTAATGATCCCATCAACTGCTCACTAACACTGGTGAAGAAATGGGTACACACACAGAAAAACATAAACCTCACAAATATAGATCTACTGCAGTCTACAACTGGATCAAGAGGTGGCACTGGCAGGGATTGAGTTTCGGCATGTGTGTGTTTGGAGGTTCATGTCTGAGATGAGAGGTGTATGTGGGGGGCTGCTGTGTTTTGTGTATGTCTGTATGTGTGTTTGTGTATGTGTGTTTGTGTATGTGTGTATGTGTGTTTGTGTATGTCTATGTTAGTGTATGTGTGTTTGTGTATGTGTGTATGTGTGTTTGTGTATGTCTATGTTAGTGTATGTGTGTATGTGTGTGTTTGTGTATGTGTGTATGTGTGTTTGTGTATGTCTATGTTAGTGTATGTCTATGTTAGTGTATGTGTGTATGTGTGTTTGTGTATGTCTATGTTAGTGTATGTGTTGGCTGGTAAAAAAAAAAATCCATAAAATGTAATAAAGACAGCCTTCATTTATCAGATTTGTTACCCAAACCACACCTCTATCCAAAACTAAACCTGACCTTGACTAACCCAAGCTAATCCTCTCAGCGGCCGGCTTGGATTAAGGATTAAACTGGACGCTTGGAATTCATCATGGTCTAAGGATTTCACAATCTTAGACCAGAAATCACTTGGACAGTTCCATGGTGATGGTAGAGGTTGCATGTGTACATTATATTATTGTACATTAAATAGGCTTCAGATTAAGATGATTTTATTTATCTGTCCATCCGTCCTTCTCTCCCTCTCTCTCTGCCAGCCACTTACTCTCTCACAGAAACACCCAACCATAAAGATGCAGGGTGGAGTAAGGGTAACTAACAATGTTTGGGATAGCAATTGGTAGTAAGTGGTTTGAGTGTTCTGTGTAAAAGGTAGGCTACTGCAGAGTCGTCATGTCAGTTTCATCTACAGGCGTGTGGAGTTTTAGCCTCGCCTCAGCTCATTTACTGAACCTTTGTGTTAATGTAGGTTTGGCCTTCGCTAGTAAGATCAAGTTTAGCCTTTAATCCTTTTGTGTTACTGTCTTATCATAGCTAAGACACCTACCCTGTGGGGTGGCTGTAATGCTTATTACGCTCTGTTCTTATCATAGCTAAGTCACCTACCCTGTGGAGTGGCTGTAATGCTTATTACGCTCTGTTCTTATCATAGCTAAGTCACCTACCCTGTGGGGTGGCTGTAATGCTTATTACGCTCTGTTCTTATCATAGCTAAGACACCTACCCTGTGGGGTGGCTCTAATGCTTATTACGCTCTGTTCTTATCATAGCTAAGACACCTACCCTGTGGGGGGGCTGTAATGCTTATTACGCTCTGTTCTTAACATAGCTAAGACACCTACCCTGTAGGGGGGCTGTAATGCTTATTACGCTCTGTTCTTATCATAGCTAAGACACCTACCCTGTGGGGTGGCTGTAATGCTTATTACACTCTGTTCTTATCATAGCTAAGACACCTACCCTGTGGAGTGGCTGTAATGCTTATTACGCTCTGTTCTTATCATAGCTAAGACACCTACCCTATGGAGTGGCTGTAATGCTTATTACGCTCTGTTCTTAACATAGCTAAGACACCTACCCTGTGGGGGGGCTGTAATGCTTATTACGCTCTGTTCTTGGAGAGGCTCTGTTCATGGTGACTGTACATGTGGCTGGTGTCTTGCTTGTTTAGACTGTTATTGTACTCTCTTTTCCAGAGTACTTCAACCAGAACATTTTGTAGTGTGTGTGTAATGCGTATGACACAGTGGACACACATGCAATCTAACAAATGCCTTGAATATATGAGCAGGAGGAAGAGTGGCAGTTTTACACTCTTTCACACAGTCATACTCATATGTGTACACTTGCACACACAGATGGTTTTATATTCCTGGCCCAAGCTCCTCTGTAGAATTTCCTGTGTAGAGTCAGCCATCAGACTTCCTGTATTCAGGATTGGATGCAGAGGGGGAGGAAGTGGGGGGGAACCGGGGTAATGGGGAACAGGGAAGGAAAGGAGAACGAGAGAGGAAGCAAAAGCACAGAGTGTTTGCTGGATTCAGTGTTGGTTGTTGTGGTTGTTGAGCTATGTACAATGCAGCCACATAGCATTGGACACAACACAGCAGACAAGCTCTGAGGGAAGGAGGGGAAGTAAGTGAGTGTGAGCTGGGCTGTGGTCTGTTAAATGGCTCTCCTTCCCCATACGCATTTTGTCTTCTACAATATCACTTATCTAGTCCTTTCTCATCAAAGGTCATGAAGGAAAGGATATTAGGAAAGGATGCATTTGAAAATAAGCCATGGAGTGGGATGGAGTATGGTAGAGAGTAAGGGGAGGAAGAGAGCGTGTGTGTCCGACCTGTAATGTCTTCCCTCCTGTTCCTTTACAGGATGTGTCCTAGGATCTGTGGAAGCCACCCCGCCGTGCTAAGCCCTCCCAGCATGCAGTAGGGGCAGTCCACCTTAACTCCACAGGTAAGAGAGACACACTCAATCACACGCACACCCACACACAGACAGACTCTCCAGACCTGAATGATGTAACACACTGACTGCTGGCGCGCAGACAAAAGCAAGTCCACCCTGCAGTGTCTTTGAACTGTGACCTTATCTCCCTCATTGAGCCAAATCTACTCATTGGCAGTAGTTTGTCTGTGTGTGTCTGGTTGCCTGTGTGTGTACTAGCCACTTATCACCCCCTGTGGAGTATGAAGCCACTACGAGCAAACACCATTGCATGTGTGTGTGTTATTGTCTCTCTCTTAATCTTCAGTACTCCACTATGTCTATTACAAAGTATATTTCTCTCTCTGTGTTTAGTTCACGACATCGACCTCTAAAGGAGCCAGGATGTTTACAGGTTCTACCAAGAACCCAACCCCTAAAATACCTCAGCCTGAGAGGCTGGATGAGGTGTACTCCGCACTGAGGAGAGGCCTACAGTGAGTACACACACACACACACACACACACACACACACACACACACACACACACACACACACACACACACACACACACACACACACACACACACACACACACACACACACACACACACACACACACACACACACACACACACACACACACACACACACACACACAAACAAACACGACTGGCCTGGCTGTTGTAGCAGACAGGTCTACAGCGATACAGGAAATTATTCAAAGTGAAGCAGGAAATGACATCACAATGCTTTGTTCTCAGGTCATTCCTGCAGGTCCACCAGCTGGAGCTGGGCAGCCTGGGGCAGCAGATCAGAGAGAGCAAGAGAAATGGCCGTCTGGTGAGAACACACACCACCAATCACACCAGTCTGACCAATACTAACCCATCATCACCACACTGGCCAATGCCGCTTGCACCATCCCACTTAGTGGACATTTCATTTCTCAAGACATTCTGTTAGAGTAATACTGTATGCAATGTGATGTTAACTGTTATATACCTCCTTTCCTCTCTGCAGGGGTCTCTGTATGAGTTGGATAAGGTGGGTTTCAATCACACCAGGGGAGATGACTGTATTAATTCACAACTCTATTAATAAACGAATGAATATGTACATTTTGGGGTGATTTAATTACCGAATAACTTGTCTTTGATCTTTGTGCTTTATCAGCAAGTGAAGGCTATAGAGAGATTTATGCGTCGCTTGGAGTTCCACCTCAGCAAGGTATGACTTTGAGTGTGTGTGTGCATCTGCAGTGCAGTAAGATACCTGTTAGTCATACATTTGTCATAGTGTTGTCATAATGTTGTGACTACAGAGTAAACTCTGTGTTGTTATAGGGTAACCATCTCTAATACTTTTTGGTAGCAGATTAAGGAGCTTTACAGGTCTGCATCACAATAATGTTTCTGCACAGCTGTAATGTTGCTGTAACGTTCCAGGTAGAGGAGCTGTACGATGCTTACTGTATGCAGCGGCGGCTGCGGGATGGGGCCAGTAAGATGGTGGCAGCCTTTAACTCTGCCACAGGGAGCAAGGAGGCACGGGAGAGCCTGAATGAGGCCAACAGGGGCTACAGGGAGTACACTGAGGTAAGGGACAGGGGTTTATGGGTACACTGGGGAGACGTGTTAGAGAACAAGGCTATTCGCTCTTTCATAGAGCCTTTTAACGTTTAAAATAGCCATTTACAGAATGGAAAGTAAGGTAAAGTAAGTCTTGAAATAAGTAACTTATCAGAAATAAGAGTTTGACCGCAATGTCATGTTGCTCTGACAACAAACATCACAGATTATTATTGATATGAATGACTCATTCTCTCTCTCTCTCGCCTCTCTTTCTCTCGCCTCTCTCTCTCGCCTCTTTCTCCTTCGTCTCTCTCTCTCTCTGCAGCACATGTGTTCGCTGGAGAGTGAACTGGAGAACCAGATGGGAGAGTTTCACATCAAGATGAAAGGTGAGTAATTCCCCCCCCCCCCCCCCCCCCCCTTTCTCCCACCAATTTGTTCTGGCCCTCACTCCCATCTGTTCTTACCACCCCCTCGCTCTCTTTCTCTCTCTCATTCTAGTGTTCTCTCTGTGTGCATATGTTATGTGCTGTAACTGTATGTCTCTTGTATTGCAGGTCTGATTGGCTATGCACGGTTGTGTGCAGGAGACCAATATGAGGTGAGAATAACTAATTGACACACACTCACCTACACCGACACATGCACACATGCAGTATGCGCACACACATGAGGCACTGATGGTACCCTTGACCCCCAGGTCCTGATGCGTTATGGGCGTCAGCGCTGGCGGATGAAAGGTCGTGTGGAGGTCAGCAGTAAACAGGTGTGGGACAGTGAGGACAATGTCTTCCTGCCTCTCATCACAGAGCTCCTGTCAATCAAGGTGAGAAAGCCCTTTAGATGGAGCATGATAGTGTTTATTATCAAATCAGTATTTACTGTAATTAACTCTGGATAAACGTGTTTGTGTTTATAATAACATGTATAACAACATATAGATATTATAAACATGTTTATAATAATGATACGTTATTACTGTATTGCCATGTTATTATCACATTATTGTACACAAACTGCAAAAATACCCAGAACTTAACAATAGTCCTAAAAAACATCACTTATCGCCACCATTCAACTGACTGTGGTTGTTTGTCCGTTGTGGTTGCCAAGGTGACTGAGCTGAAGAGCTTGGCCAATCACGTGGTGGTTGGCAGCGTGTCCTGTGAGACACTAGACCTGTTCTGTCCACTGCCTCAGACGGTTGCTGTGGATATCAACGACTTGGGGACAGTAAAACTGAACCTAGAGGTCAACTGGAGGTCAGTCTCACCTCAATCATCCCTCTTTACCATTTCATCCCCCTGTCTCACCTCCCTCCCCTGTCTCACCTCCCTCCGCCTCAACCCCTGTTCCACCTTCATCTATCTCCCCATTCTATTGGTGATAGCCAAACCAGGCCATTTGTGAGAGAAAGAGTACTGTTTGTGTCAAGACTGACTCAGTTTGTCAGTAGTAATAACACACGATACAGATGTTTCTATAATATATAACTCTAATGTAAATACAGTTGAAGTCGGAAGTTTAGATACACTTAGGTTGAAGTCATTAAAACTGGTTTTTCAACCACTCCATACATTTCTTGTTAACAAACTATAGTTTTGGCAAGTCGGTTAGGACATCTACTTTGTGTATGACACAAGTAATTTTTCAGTGGGTGAGAAGTTTACATACACTAAGTTGACTGTGCCTTTAAACAGCTCGGAAAATTCCAGAAAATTATGTCATGGCTTTAGAAGCTTCTGATAGGCTAATTGACATAATTTAAGTCAATTGGAGGTGTACCTGTGGATGTATTTCAAGGTCTACCTTCAAACGCAGTGCCTCTTTGCTTGACATCGTGGGAAAATCAAAAGAAATCAGCCACGACCTCAGAAAAAACATTGTAAACCTCCACAAGTCTGGTTTATCCTTGGGAGCATTTTCCAAACGCCTGAAGGTACCATGTTCATCTGTACAAACAATAGTACGCAAGTATAAACACCATGGGACCACGCGTTCTGTCTCCTAGAGATGAACGTACTTTGGTGCGAAAAGTGCAAATCAATCCCAGAACAACAACAAAGGACCTTGTGAAGATGCTGGAGGAAACAGGTACGAAAGTATCTATCCACAGTAAAACGAGTCCTATAACGACATAACCTGAAAGGCCTCTCAGCAAGGAAGAAGCCACTGCTCCAAAACCTAAATAAAAATGCCAGACTACGGTTTGCAACTGCACATGGGGACAAAGATCGTACTTTTTGGAGAAATGTCCTCTGGTCTGATGAAACAAAAATAGAAGTGTTTGGTCATAATGACCATCGTTATGTTTGGAGGAAAAAGGGGGGAGGCTCAGATCCAAAATTGATGGCATCATGAAGCAGGAAAATTATGTGGATATATTGAAGCAACATCTCAAGACATCATTCAGGAAGTTAAAGCTTGGTCGCAAATGGGTCTTCCAAATGGACAATGACCCCAAACATACTTCCAAAGTTGTGGCAAAATGGCTTAAGGACAACAAAGTCACGGTATTGGAGTGGCCATCACAAAACCCCGACCTCAATCCTATAGAAAATTTGTGGGCAGAACTGAAAAAGCGTGTGCAAGCAAGGAGGTCAACAAACCTGACTCAGTTACACCAGCTCTGTCAGGAGGAATGGGCCAAAATTCACCCAACTTATTGTGGGAAGCTTGTGGAAGGCTACCCGAAACGTTTGACCCAAGTGAAAGAATTTAAAGGCAATGCTACCAAATACTAATTGAGTGTATGTAAACTTCTGACCCACTGGGAATGTGATGAAAGAAATAAAAGCTGAAATAAATCATTCTCTCTACTATTATTCTGACATTTTATATTCTTAAAATAAATGGTGATCCTAACTGACCTAAGAAAGGGAATTTCTACTAGGATTAAATGTCAGGAATTGTGAAAACTTTTTACATTTATTTGGCTAAGGTGTATGTAAACTTCCGACTTCAAATGTATCTTGCCCTCTTTCACTTTCTCTCGCTCTCTCACACACTATCCTTCTCTCTCTCTCAGTCCGTTTGATAAAGATGACCAGACCTCGTCCTCCAGTACGATTTCCAAGCGCTTTTTGTCCAATCAGAGCCCTCCAGACACACCTTCCATGCGCGAGCAGGTGTTTTATGTGAGTCACACCTTGTCCTCCCTGCCTCTCTCCCCAGCTTTAACCTATGCTTAAGTCAGCAATTCATAATTGTCTGGAAAAACTAAATATTGTATTGTTTTATTGTTGTTATTATAACCATTGATTACTACTTGCTATTATTAGTTTAATTTTGTTCTGTTTCAGCTGCTCCCTGGCTGCTGTGTTTGTAGAGGTAGCAGTGGTGTGTGTGTGATTGTATTAGAGGAGTGTGTGAGTGTATCAGTGAGCTGTGTAGGAGAGGACTGTGTGAGCGTACAAGAGTGGGTTGTGGAGCGTGTGAGTGTATTGGTGAGCTATGCAAATGTAGGAGAGAAGTGTGTGAGGATAGGAGTGAGTTGTGTGAAGAGTGGAGATCTGGTTGTAGAGTGAATGAGGGTACCAGTGATATGTGTGAGACCAGAAGTGAGTATGAATGTAGCTGTGGTCCGATTAGCTGTTTAATAGTGGTTGAGTAGTAGTCCAATTTCTCCCTCCTCTTCCTCGGTGCGCCGAAGAGCATTTCTCCTTGGAGCAGGGCCAGACTGGGCCAACACTGGTCAACGTTGGAGGTGTTCCGTTCCACTTTGGCGGACAGGCTCTCTCCACCCAGCCGAATACACTCACAGTTGGTGTGTGGCTGCATACAGTTGAAGAAGTGTGGTTGTCTGTAGTTGAAATGTGGTGGTCTGGTTAGTGTGTGGTGGTTTGTAGACAAGTCATGATTTTCAATGTGGACTAGCCAGTGAGTGAGTCTTGGTTCATGTAGTTTGATCATTGCAATTTTCTGAAATGCAGTGCCGTCTAGGGAATTTGATTATTTTGTCCTTCAGATATTTTGAAAATCATGTTTGTATTTAAAGCATATGTTCAGTGCGCATATCTGGTGTAATTGTTCTGTCATTAATGATGTTTTAGCCAAGTTAATTGTGTGACAGGAGGCCTCCCGAGTGGTGCAGTGGTCTAAGGCACTGCATTGCAGTGCTAGCTGTGCCACTAGAGATTCTGCGACCGGGAGGCCCATGGGGCGGCACACAATTGGCCCAGCGTCGTCCGGGTTAGGGAGGGTTTGACCGGCAGGGATATCCTTGTCTCATTGTGCACTAGCAACTCCTGTGGCGGACCGAGAACAGTGCACGCTGACACGGTCGCCAGGTGTACGGTGTTTCCTCCAACACATTGGTGCGGCTGGCTTCCGGGTTGGATGGGCATTGTGTCAAGAAGCAGTGCGGCTTGGTTGGGTTGTGTTTCGGAGGACGCACGGCTCTCGACCTTCGCCTCTCCCAAGTCCGTACGGGAGTTGCAGCGATAAGACAAGACTGTAACTACCAATTGGATACCACGAAATTGGGGAGAAAAAAGGGGTGAAAAATACAAAGCAAAAAATTGTATGACAGCAACACCAGGTCATCAAAATAGGAATTTCAATTCTCCTTTCCAGATGGAAATAAATATATATTTTTTCCCCATGTTTTGTCAGATGGACTTGCCTATTATTGATGACATCTTTCTCTCTTCCTCTGCCCCCACCCATTCCCTCTCTCATTTATCGCTGTGTAGTCTCTATTGAGGAGACCAGGGGAGCTGGAGAATGGTACAGTCTGGTCAAACTCCTCTGAATCATCAGACGACTCTTCCAGCCCAGCCATGGGACACACACACAGGATGATGGCCACTCACAGCCTACAGACCACACCCACTATCCAGATCTCCTTCAACCCCCGCCAATCAAGCGTCTCTACCCCATCCCTCTTGTCCAATCAGGAGGAAGGGGAGCCAGACGCCACCAAGGGATTTGGCAAAACAGACTCTGTGAAGTGTACACTGCTGAATGGCCATTTTAAGTGTTCTCGATCTCTCAGCCATATCAGTGAGAGAGCCATAGACTGTGTTTCGACTAACAGGTTGTCTGACCAATCAGTTGAGTCCTCTGAAATGCCAGAACCCCTACCCCGCTTAGACCTTGAAGTCTCCTGTGTGGCTTCTCACTGCTCTAACCAGGACATGCATGAAGCCTTGGACTTTCCTGAATCTGGGGTCCCAGAATCATGTGTTTCAACCCCAGTGGATCAAGGTGATGCTCCTCCGGCCTCAACACTGCAGGCCGAGAAGCCTAGGGCTGGAGTTGAGCCTCTTCCCACAGACCGTGTACTGGGAGAGGGACTGAGGGAGGGAAAGTCCTCCACGGAACACAATCACAGACTCCAATCTACCCAGCCACAAGTGCTAACACTACCAGAAGAGACAGTGACTGTGAGTGTATGTGACAGTAGACATGTAATTGTGTGTGGGTAGACATGTAATTGTGTGATGTGTGTACTAAGTCTCTTTCCTCCATAGGGTCGATCTCACAGTCGGTCCTTCAGCTTCACTCAGGAAGTTGAGACTGCCCTGGAGAGCTTTGATTTTCTCAACTGCTCTGACCTTGACGATGAAGAAGAGGAGGAGAAAGAACAAGAAGACGAGGAAGAAGATGAACAGAAGAGGGATGAGAAGGAGAAGGAAGACGAGACAAGGGACTCTGCTGAGAGGTCAGCATTCCCTTCCATTATGTATCAGGCTCTAACTGAACTCATCCTGCCATCTAGTGTTTGGAAAGCGGAATGGTATGTGAATTTAGTTGAGTCTGGATGGTGGATTTAGTTTGTATAATACTGGGTGAAGTTGCATAGTGCTGTTTTCTAATGTGGTCTGTAATATTCTCCTTTTTGCTTTCCTCAGCAGTGATGAGTGTGAGGACGATGTTATAGAAATCATTGTCGAGGCCCCTGAAGGCTTCCGGAATGAGGACTGTCCTCCTCTAGATGCAGACTGCAGCTCTGAGGTAATGATAATGATCATGGGTTTATGCCTGTATAAATAGTGCCTTAGGTTTCAGTGTTCTGAACTGTAGAGAACTTTGCATGTAACATTTACATAGGAGGAGGAGAGTAGCGAGCAGCTGCAGGCCTCCATTGAGACAAAGGAAGAGCAAGAGGAAGAAAAAGAGAAGGAGAAAGTGGAAGACAAGAAGAAGGAGGAGGAGCAGGTTACAGAGATGGACATCCCTGCCACACAGGAGCATGGTGAGGGGGAGGGTCAACACAGGGGAATCTGCTGACATGAGAGTGAATTGAAGTGTGAGTGGTGTTGATCGAGATGTGTGTGTAATTTGTATATGCAGTGCATTTGGAAAGTATTCAGACTTATTTTGTTTGATGTGCAAATGAATAAAAAATATAAAAACTGAAATATCATATTTACATAAGTATTCAGACCCATTACTCAGTACTTTGTTGAAGCACCTTTGGCAGCGATTACAGCCTTGAGTCTTCTTAGGTATGACGCTACAAGTTAAATAAAGGTTGCCTAGTTAAATAAAGGTTAAATAAAAATATAACAAGCTTGGCACACCTGTATTTGGTGAGTTTCTCCCATTCTTCTCTGCAGATCCTCTCAAGCTCTGTCAGGTTAGATGGGGAGTGTCGCTGTAGAGCTATTTTCAGGTCTCTCCAGAGATGTTTGATTGAGTTTAAGTCTGGGTTCTGGCTTGGCCACTCAAGGACATTCAGAGACTTGTCCAGAAGCCACTCCTGCATTGCCTTAGCTGTGTGCATAGGGTTATTGTCCTGTTGGAAGGTGAACCTTCGCTCAGTCTGATGTCCTGAGCACTCTGGAGCAGGTTTTCATCAAGGTTTTCATCAAGCTTTGCTCCGTTCATTTTTCCCTCGATCCTGACTAGTCTCCCAGGTGCTGCTGCTGAAAAACATCCCCACAGCATGATGCTGCCACCACCATGCTTCACCGTAGGGATGGTGCCAGGTTTCCTCCTGACTTGACGCTTGGCATTCAGGCCAAAGAGTCTAATCTTGGTTTCATCAGACCAGAGAATCTTGTTTCTCATGTCTGAGAGTCCTTTAGGTGCCTTTTGGCAAACTCCAAGCGGGCTGTCATGTGCCTTTTACTGTAGAGTGGCTTCAGTCTGGCCACTCTACCATAAAGGCCTGATTGGTGGAGTGCTGCGGAGATGGTTGTCCTTCTGGAAGGCTCTCCCATCTCCACAGAGGAACTCTGGAGCTCTGTCAGAGTAACGATTGGGTTCTTGGTCACCTCCCAGACCAAGGCCCTTCCCCCCGATTGCTCAGTTTGGCCAGGCAGCCAGCTCTAGGAAGAGTCTTGGTGGTTCCACTGCATTCTTGGGGACTTTCAATGCTGCAGACAATTCTTGGCTTGGTTTTTGCTGTGACATGCACTGTCAACTGTGGGACCTTATATAGACCGGTGTGTTCCTTTCCAAATCATGTCCAGTCAATTGAATTTACCACAGGTGGACTCCAATCAAGTTGTAGAAACATCAAGGATGATCAACGGTCAATGGAAACAGGTCTCAAAGCAAAGGTTCTGAATACTTATGTAAATAATTATTTCGGTTTTTTATTTTTTATAAATTAGCTAAAAATTATTAACCTGTTTTCGCTTCGTCATTCTGAGGTGTTGTGTGTAGATTGATGAGGGAAAAAAATATTGAATACATTTTAGGATAAGACTGTAACGTAACAAAATGTGGAAAAAGTCAAGGGGTCTGAAAACTTTCTGAATGCACTGTATTGATTGTGGAGTTGTCATTGGTGGAGAGTAAGTTGTATTTATGCTTCATGCAGGTGATGAGGCATCCTGTGTTGAGGAACCCCGCTCCTCAACCCACAGCAGTATAGCCACCACTCTCCTTTAACATAATGGAGATGCCACTTCTTCAGACCATTATCAGATGCCATCCTAATCCCACCACTCTCTTAAGAGATCCTTACCATTTCACCACTAACAGATCAAAGAGCTCCGCTCCTCTTCTCGATCAGACAATCAATTTCTGCCATGGAGTTCTTCTAGATCAGACAAGCGATTTCTGCCATGGAGGTGGAGATTGTGCAAATGAACAGAAATATATTTGCCTTCCTCACTCCACTCGTGATTGAAAACATGAATGACTATTGTTGTCCACTCATCCAAAGGCCACATGTACACACACAGTCACCTTACAGTGAAGAGACATTTGTAGCCTAATGGAGCCTCTTCAATCAGAAAGTGCCTCAAGTTACAGAAAGAGGGATTGTCAGTTAACGAATACATGAAGAAAATGATATTTTATTACGAACCAGAAAATAATATGAATGAGTATAAAGAAGAGTTTTGATACATTGTTTATTTTCAGGATGACTTACAGATTGTGCACTATAAAAGATACAATTATTTACTGTTTCATATAAATAAATAATGTTGAGCAAATATGTTGCCTGCTTTCAAATGTTTAAACTTTATTATAAAAAATCTCTTGGTAAACCTACTATATTGGATGGTGTTTCTATGAGAGTACTTTCGGTGTGCTTTAAAATCAGTATTTGAAAATGACAACAATGAAACAAAACCCCTCAAATGTTCTGTGCTGGCATCCACTACCCGAAAGCAGCACCTTTACATCCATGACTTCCAGACTAACGTCTTTCTAAACGGTACTGCCCTCTCCTGGGTCATGATGGAGAGGATGCCAAACATATTCCCACAATATTATTTTTACCTTTAACTAAATTATTGATAATTGGAAGGAGGTATATGGGATATACACAGTGCTTGACTTGGACTAAAATAGGTGTTGGTACAAATGTTTGATGCCGGTACTGTATATTTTTAGGTGCAGGAGCTTCACAATACTTTTGAGCTAATATTTTATAAGAGGATTAGGAGCTCAAGCAGTAGAACGTTGGAGGTGCAGGTACTCAGCTCCAGTGAGCTCTTGCCCAAGTCAAGCATTAGATATACACTATCATAGCCTGATTCAAGCCTTCCCAGCCCCACAATAAATATTTGTTATATAATGAAAGCAACATCTTTCACAAACTATTCTTACAAGCATGCATTTATGCTGTGGTTGCATGGTAGTCTTGAAATATTTAGCTTTTCATAGTGAAATATATCCCTATTAAGGTAACGCAAACTAAGTATAGAAAAAATACAACTTTTTTGTCATGTGGAAACAACTGTTCATCCAGAACCACGCCCACGAACCCTGGAATTCAAAACTGGCGCTCAGACGTCACTGCCACACAACTGCTGCGCTACCCCCCTCCCACTTCTCCCGTCGGGCCTCTGTCTGCGCATGCACACTCGCCCGCTCCAGGCCACCATTTTGTGTAGAGATAACTCTGTCAAAGCGTTAGAGGATTAATAGCGCTGGGACGCAAGGGCAATCTTCCCTGCCGTTGCCAGAGAAAGACCGAACAAGCACTGAGCGCTCAAGCAAATTTACCAGAAAAAGGAAGACCGAGGAGCAGGTAAAACGGCACTTTCTCCGATGAAGGGGGGCATTTTTGTAGGAGCTGTCGTCGGCCTCTAGGTGTCACGGTGGGGCTCGCGGTCCAGGCGACTGGCGGGGGGGTGTTTGTCTCCCTCTATCGTTATCGAAATTTACTAAAAACATTTATAACCCAGAAGTTAGAGCTTCTGTTAAACGTATTAGTGTATTTGGACTGCTATTGGTTCGTATTAAGGCACAGATGGCTTTATAAATGCCTTAATGTTTAGTGGCTTGTTTAGGCCAGGCGTCCATCTTCTCGTGCCCTTTGTTTCCTCTTTTGAGAAGAGAACCTGCGTCTCCGGGTTCTAGAACGAAAGCTTAACATTGAGTTTAAACTTTGGATCGATGTCGATCTATACATTGTATCAATGTAACATCTTTAATGTTTCCAATCACTCATGGTGCTACACTTTGGAGAAGAAAAAAATGTAATCAATAAATCTGTGTAGTATTTCAGAATTACTACATAGTACCTGATCTGGGTAGTTATTTTAGTCGATGTTCTACAACAATCCGTTGGTTCTGATATATCAGCACTAATTGTGTAATACTTTCTATGGATTCAAGCTATTTTACGGCTTCTCAAAATGGGGCTCTAGTTAAGTTGGCTCGGTAACTAGGTAACGTTTCACAAAGGTTCCCTTGAGTAAACACGGAAGGAGGAATGTAGAGTCATCTCTTAATGTGTAGGCCAAATAAATCCGCAAGCACGGAGAGTAGATTTCTTCTTCAGAAGCTAGATAAGGAATTGGTTTTCTATAATCGGCACCACGTCCCATCGCGCCAGCCTGGTCCGCCTACAGCCGCCTTTCGATTTAAAACTTGTCATGAGAGCTCGAGCTCCCTCTATAACCTGCATGGTAATGTTACAAAAACATCCGCAATACCGGGCAAGACACATGAGGGTGAATAGGGTAGGTTCCTTTTATCAGTGAGTTTCTTATATATTAAAAAATGATCTGCTTATTTTGGGAGTGTTCTTTTTTTATTGGGACTTTGTCAAATGGTTGGTAGACAGAGAAGTAGGATTAAAGATCAAATAATCAGCTGGTGTTCGGCAATTAGGCCTGGCTTGCAGTGCTTTCCAATTTATCCCAAATGTGTTTGATGGGGTTGAGGTCAGGACAATGTGCAGGCCAGTCAAGTTCTATCACAACGATCGTGACAAACCATTTCTGTATCGCTGAAACAGGAAAGGGTCTTCCCCAAACTTGGAAAGTTGGAAGCATAGAATTGTCTACAGACAATGTTTGTCTATGGAGAGTGCATGGCGGTGCGCTCGATTTTATACACTTGTCAGCAAAGTGTGTGGCTGAAATAGCCAAATCCAGTCATTTGAAGGGGTGTCCACATACATTTGTGTATATATATATATATTAGTGTATCATGCTTCAAAGTTATTTATTTAAAAATTCTTCTGGTATTATCAGGTCGTTTCTATGGAGGGTGAAGTCGTTTCCATTGAGCCCGCTCAGGTCGAGGGTCTCCAGGACAGTGGGGAGGGAGCAGAGCTGCTCCAGACTGCAGATGCTGCCCTGATGGAGGGGGGTGTGGCACCCCAAGAGGTGACGGGGAATGTTGAAATGATGGTGATGGACACCCTGGACTCGACCCTTGACCCTGCCCTGCTACAGATGAAGACTGAGGTCCTTGAAGGGGGTGGCACAGTGACGGTCACCGGGGGAGACGAGGGACAGATCATCACCCTGCAGGTTAGTGTGATTTGTGTGAGTTGAGAGAGGTTTGGAAGATATCCCTTGTAAGCCAAACTTGTAGGCATAAATTATTCAGAGAACTGACTGACCCCGACTGTGTCTTGACTTTAGGTGGTGAACATGGAGCAGACGAGTGCAGCACTGGGGCTTGGACAGCTGCAGCTGGTGCAGGTTCCTGTCACTACAGCCACCGTGGAAGAGCTCCAGGCCAGCTTCGTTGACGCCTCAGCAGGCAATACTGAGGCAGAGCCAGTGATCTGCCACACCCTCCCTCTGCCTGAGGGCTTCCAGGTCGGACGCTACTCAACTACAAACACACTTTAAACAAGCATTTTAATATCCTGCTTAATGTTTCTATACACACTTTGGCCTGAAGGCTCTGGTGAGATGCACTGACTATAATACAACTCTAACCCCTTCCTGGCAAATTGTTTTTGTCTGGTGAAGGTGGTGAAGGTGGGGGCGAATGGAGAGGTGGAGACAGTTGAGCAGGAAGAACTGCAGGCAGCCCAGGATGAGCTCCAGGTGATCCACAGGGAGGAGGAGGAGGAGGAGGAGGAAGCTGAGCCCCAAGTAGAGGACCAGACATGGTCCAAAGACCCAGATTACCAGCCAACTGCTGGCATCCGCAAGGGGAAGAAGGGCAAGAAGAGCCGCCTGCGTTACGGGGAGGGGGAGCGGGACATGGACGTGTCTGTGTATGACTTTGAGGAGGAGCAGCAGGAGGGGATGCTCTCTGAGGTCAATGCTGAGAAGGTTGTGGGCAACATGAAGCCGCCCAAACCCACCAAGATAAAAAAGAAAGGTCAGAGTTGTGTGAAAGGTCAAGTTTTGTGTCTAGGTGGGTGTATGGCAACCCCTCTCTTTTGGGGGTGAGGAGGAGATCTGTGTGGGTTAAAGGGAGACTCGGCGATGACGTAGATGCAGCAAGTAGAACGCATAGTAGGTCAATTTCCACAAACTATGAGCGTTGAGGCGCAAGGCTCAACTTCTGTGCTGTTTTGGTCCCGTGGCTACCACGCTCTTAACAGCGTGAAGCGACCCTGTGCAGATACTGTGTGTCACAGTGAGCTCGATGTCATGCATTTCGCTCATCTCAATATCTGTGAGTCTACCATTTTGCTGAGTCTACCTTTTAATGTGTTAAATAACCTCTTTTGTCTCTCTCAGGTGTGAAGAAGACGTTCCAGTGTGAGCTGTGTAGCTACACCTGCCCCCGGCGCTCTAACCTGGACCGCCACATGAAGAGCCACACAGATGAGAGGCCACACAAATGCCATCTGTGTGGGAGGGCCTTCAGAACAGTCACACTGCTGAGGAACCACCTCAACACACACACAGGTATCTACAGACTCACATGTTCAGTCACAGGCTGTTTAAAAAAAAAAAAAAGTACATGTGTACAGTTGAAGTCGGAAGTTTACATACACTTAGGTTGGAGTCATTAAAACTCGTTTTTCAACCACTCCACAAATTTCCTGTTAACAAACTGTCGTTTTGGCAAGTTGGTTAGGACATCTACTTTGTGCATGACGCAAGTCATTTTTACAACAATTGTTTACAGACAGGTTATTTCACTTATAATTCACTGTATCACAATTCCAGTGGATCAGAAGTTAACATACACTAAGTTGACTGTGCCTTTAAACAGCTTGGAAAATTCCAGAAAATCATATCATGGCTTTAGAAGCTGATAGGCTAGTTGACATCATTTGAGTCAATTGGGGGTGTACCTGTGGATGTATTTCAAGGCCTAACTTCAAACGCAGTGCCTCTTTGCTTGACATCATGGGAAAATCTAAAGAAATCAGCCAAGACCTCAGAAAAAAAATTATAAACCTCCACAAGTCTGGTTTATCCTTGAGAGCAATTTCCAAACGCCTGAAGGTACCACATTCATCTGTACAAACAATAGTACGCAAGTATAAACACCATGGGACCACGCAGCCGTCATACTGCTCAGGAAGAAGACGCGTTCTGTCTCCTAGAGATGAACGTACTTTGGTGCGAAAAGTGCAAACCAATCCCAGAACAACAGCAAAGGACCTTGTGAAGATGCTGGAGGAAACAGGTACAGAAGTATCTATATCTACAGTAAAACAAGTCCTATATCGACATAACCTGAAAGGCCGCTCAGCAAGGAAGAAGCCACTGCTCCAAAACCGCCATAGAAAGGCAGACTACGGTTTGCAACTGCACATGGGGACAAAGATTGTACTTTTTGGAGAAATGTCCTCTGGTCTGATGAAACAAAAATGGAACTCTTTGGCCATAATGACCATCGTTATGTTTGGAGGAAAAAGGGGGACGCTTGCAAGCCGAAGAACACCATCCCAACCGTGAAGCACGGGGGTTGCAGCATCATGTTGTGGGGATGGTTTGCTGCAGGAAGGACTGGTGCACTTAACAAAATTGATGGCTTCATGAGGAAGGAAAATTATGTGGATATATTGAAGCAACATCTCAAGACATCAGTCAGGAAGTTAAAGCTTGGTCACAAATGGGTCTTCCAAAGGGACAATGACCTCAAGCATACTTCCAAAGTTGTGGTAAAATGGCTTAAGGACAACAAAGTCAAGGTATTGGAGTGGCCATCACAAAGCCCTGACCTCAATCCTATAGAAAATTTGTGGGCAGAACTGAAAAAGCGTGTGCGAGCAAGGAGGCCTACAAACCTGACTCAGTTACACCATCTCTGTCAGCAGGGATGGGCCAACATTCACCCAACTTATGTAGGAAGCTTGTGGAAGGCTACCTGAAACATTTGACCCAAGTTAAACAATTTAAAGTCAATTAGAATTTGGTAGCATTGCGTGTATTTAATCTTCTGACCCACTGGGAATGTGATGAAAGAAATACAAACTTAAATAAATCATTCTCTCTACTATTATTCAGACATTTCACATTCTTAAAATAAAGTGGTGATCCTAACTGACCTAAGACAGGGAATTTTTACTAGGATTAATTGTCAGGAATTGTTAAACTGAGTTTAAATGTATTTTGCTAAGGTGTATGTAAACTTCTGACTTCAACTGTATTTATCCTTATTGAATGGATAGGGTGAGTTTTACTTATGTTAACTATTGCCCTCTCCGTTTTAGGCACTCGTCCTCATAAATGCCAAGATTGTGACATGGCATTTGTGACCAGTGGAGAGCTGGTGCGTCATCGTCGCTACAAACACACATTCGAGAAACCCTTCAAGTGCTCCATGTGTGACTACGCTAGTGTGGAGGTAAGTACGCACCTCTGATCTATTTTTACATGTTATCTAGCTGTGAACTAATTTGCAATGTATAACTGAAATGTTTCTGGAATGTTGTTTAAATGTTTCTCTCTCTTTGCCCCAGGTGAGTAAGCTGAAGAGACACATCCGCTCCCATACAGGCGAGAGGCCCTTCCAGTGCAGTCTGTGCAGCTACGCCAGCCGAGACACCTACAAACTGAAGAGACACATGAGGACACACTCAGGTAACACATACCCAATCTCTCAGCCTTACACCCAAGTATTCCTGATTTTAGTTCTGTTGATCGATGCTACACTACTTGACCAAAAGTATATGGACACCTGCTCGTCGAACATGTCATTCCAAAATCGTGGCCATTAATATGGAGTTGGTCCCTCCTTTGCTGCTGTAAGTCTCCACTCTTCTGGGAAGGCTTTCCACAAGCGCAATAGTGAGGTTGGGCACTGATGTTGGGGCATTGTCATGCTGAAACAGGAAAATACCTTCCCCAAACTGTTGCCACAAAGTTGGAAGCACAGAATCGTCTAGACTGTCATTGTATGCTGTAGCGTTAACATTTCCCTTCACTGGAACTAAGGGCCCTAGCACTAACTATGGAAACCAGTCCCAAGCTATTATTCCTCCTCCACTAAACTTTACAATTGGCACTATGCATTGGGGCAGGTAGTGTTTTCCTGGCATCCGCCAAACCCGTATTCGTCCGACAGACTGCCAGATGGTGAAGCGTGATTCGTCACTCCAGAAAACGCATTTCCACTGCTCCAGAGTCAAATGGCAGCAAGCTTTACACCACTCCTGCCGACACTTGGAATTGTGCATGGTGATCTTAGGCTTGTGTGCTGTTGATCGGCCATGGAAACCCATTTCATGAAGCTCCCCTGACGAACAGTTATTGTTCTGACGTTGCTTCCGGAGGCAGTTTGGAACTCGGTAGTGAGTGTTGCAACTGAGGACACTTAGGGCAGAAATTTGACAAACTCACTTGTTGGAAAGGAGGCTTCCAAGTGGCGCAGCGGTCTAAGACACTGCACTGCAGTGCAAGAGGCGTCGCATCAGACCCTGGTTCGAATCCAGTCTGCATCACACCCGGCCGTGATTGGGAGTCCCATAGGGCGGCGCACAATTGGCCTAGTGTCATTCGGGTTTAGCCTGGGTAGGCCGTCACTGTAAATAAGAATTTGTTGTTAACTGACTTGCGTAGTTATATAAATAAAATGACGGTGCCACATTGAAAGTTACTGAGCTCTTCAGTAAGGCCATTCTACTGCTTGTTTGTCTATGGAGATTGCATGGCTGTGTGCTCAATTTTATACACCTGTCAGCAACGGGTGTGGCTTAAATAGCCCAATCCGCTAATTTGAAGGGGTGACCACATACTTTTGTGTGTGAATATTTATTTATTTATTTTCACACATTACCGTTCAAAAGTTTGGGGTCACTAAGAAATGTCCTTGTTTTTGAAAGAAGCTATTTTTTTTCCCCCCATTAAAATAACATCACATTGATCAGAAATACAATGTAGGCATTGTTGTAAGTGACTATTGTAGCTGGAAACTGCAGATTTTTTATGGAATATCTACATAGGTGTCGGAGACCCATTATCAGCAACCAATCACTCCTGTGTTCCAATGGCACGTTGTGTTAGCTAAACTTGGATTAGCTATCGTCGAAGGAATGAGCCTTACACCGAGGCCTGTACTCTGGAGCGGGATCGATTTGGAGGTCGAGGGTCCATCATGGTCTGGGGCGGTGTGTTACAGCATCATCGGACTGAGCTTGTTGTCATTGCAGGCAATCTCAATGCTGTGCGTTACAGGGAAGACATCCTCCCTCATGTGGTACCCTTCCTGCAGGCTCATCCTGACATGAGCCTCCAGCATGACAATGCCACCAGCCATACTGCTCGTTCTGTGTGTGATTTCCTGCAAGACAGGAATGTCAGTGTTCTGTCATGGCCAGCGAAGAGCCCGGATCTCAATCCCATTGAGCACGTCTGGGACCTGTTGGATCGGAGAGTGGGGGTTACAAATATTTACACATGTTAGGTTTGCTGAAAATAAACGCAGTTGACAGTGAGAGGACATTTCTTTTTTTGCTAAGTTTATATATATATACATACATACACACACACGTGTATCTGCCTCACATACAACCTAATAAAGCGTCCCTCTCTCTGGCAGGTGAGAAGCCGTATGAGTGCTACATCTGCCATGCTCGTTTCACGCAGAGCGGCACCATGAAGATGCACATCCTGCAGAAGCACACAGAGAATGTGGCCAAATTCCACTGTCCCCACTGTGACACAGTCATCGCCCGCAAGAGCGACCTGGGTAAGCGACTCGCTTGTGCACAGTCATATCTCCTCTGCTGAAATACGGTCTTGTAACCGTGAGTGGATCAGTCTGTGTTCCTTACATTTAGATTGTCCCGTCCTTCCTTTTTCACTCTCAGGTGTCCACTTGCGGAAGCAGCATTCGTTCATGGAGATGGGCAGGAAGTGTCGTTACTGTGACGCTATGTTCCACGAGCGTTACGCACTCATCCAGCACCAGAAATCCCACAAGAACGAGAAGCGCTTCAAGTGCGACCAGTGTGACTATTGCTGCAGACAGGTACGTGAAAGAGACCTTCTCTACTTGTTTCCTCAAAATTTTCACTGATTTGAAATGGTGGATGTCCACCAGATATTTGCCATCGTCAATCTCAGAGATGAGAAGCGGCCACTTTAGACAATTGAGATGCCTCCCATGGATATGTTTGGAATCAGCCGGAGACTGTTCTAGACCTCGGTGTGTTCACTGACTGTCCTATGTTTAACCTCTGACCCCTAGGAGCGTCACATGATCATGCACAGACGCACACACACGGGGGAGAAGCCGTACGCCTGCAGCCAATGTGAGAAAACCTTCCGGCAGAAGCAGCTGCTGGACATGCATTTCAAACGTTACCATGACCCCAACTTCATCCCCACTGCCTTCGTCTGCAGCAAGTGTGGCAAGACCTTTACTCGCAGGGTAAGGGGACAACACACATCCACACTGCAGGCTAAAGGACTCATTCACATACAAAGGCATATCCTCCTGAGCAGGATACAGGACACTCAAAAAAACACACCCTCCCACCAGGTTGGGGAGGATTGAAGCCTAGTTGCTCCACAGTGTGTTGTGGTCTTAGTGCCTTCAGAAAGTGTTCATACCCCTTGACTTCTTCCACATTTAGTTTTACAGCCTGAATTCTAAATATTTTTTCCTCTCACCCATCTACACACAATACCAATAATCACAAAGTGAAAACATGTTTTTTGAAATTGTTCCAAATATATTGTAAATTAAATACAGAAATATCTAATTTCCATAAGTATTTACACCTCTGAGTCAATACTTTGTAGAAGCACCTTTTGCAGCAATTGCAGCTTTGAGTCGTCTTGGGTATCACCTTCTGGATTTGGAATGTTCTCCCATTTCTTCCAGATTTTCTCAAGCTCTGTTAAAGAGCCACTGAACACGGCAATTGGCAGGTGTTTTTTTTCTGTTGCTTATTAAAAACGAGATTTCAGTCTTTCCTGACCGATTCTGCATTTGGTTAATGATTGTCCCCATGAGTCACTGAATAAATCAAACATAATTTTTACGTTTTTGCCAAGGATGTTTTAGTTACACAATTTTGTTTCTAACTAAGGTGTTTGGTGCAGTATTTCTCAAGCAAACATTTTTTTTTGCAAGGTGTTTTATGTGAACATTCGGGGCTGTTGAGCAGGTCTGTCACACTGTCTATGCTATTGGATTGAGCGCAATCACCGCATATGTTCATCCCATGTTAGTGGGCAAATGAACATTGTTTTGACAATGTTGTTTTGACAATCTTAATTTACCTGTTGTGATGCATGAATGTTTTAGACGACTGACTTTGTCCCAAATTATCATGTTTACACTTGTAATAATTTTGACACTAGTTTCTGACTCATCAGCGCCACATGTCGTTTTTCAAAGGGAATCGTTGCTTTTTAAAGGCAGTCACTCTTTATGTTAGATGGGGAGCGCGGTGAACAGCAATCTTCAAGTCTTTCCACTGGTTTTCAATGGGATTCGTGTCTGGGCTTTCACTGGGCCACTCAAGGATTCTCACATTCTTGTTCTGAAGCCATTCCAGCGTTCCTTTGGCTGTATGCTTGGTCATTTTTCGGTTGGAATGTAAATCTTCACCCCAGTCTCTGAGGTCCTTTTGCACTCTGAAGCAGGTTCTCATCAATGATTTGCCTGTATTTGCCTCCATTCATTGTTCCCTCTATCCTTACCAGTCTCCCAGTCCCTACCATTGAAAAACATCCCCATAGCATGATGCTGCCACATCCATGCTTCACGGTAGGGATGGTGTTGAACGGGTGATGAGCTGTGCCTGGTTTTCTCCAAACATAGTGCTTTGCATTCAGGCCAAAGAGTGACATTGTTTATCAGACCACAATCTTTCGACTTATGGTCTTTCACGTGCCTTTTTGCGAACTCCAGGCGTGCTGGTGCCTTTTTTCTCAGTAATGGCTTCCGTCTGCCCACTCCCATAAAGCCCAGATTGGGGAAGTGCTGTATATACTGTTGTCCTTCTGGCAGGCTCTCCCAGCTCAGCCATAGAACTCTGTAGTTCTGTCATTGGGTTCTTGGTCACCTCCCTGACCAAGGTCCTTCTTGCATGGTTGCTCAGTTTGGTCGGATGGCCAGCTCTAGGCAGAGTCTGGGTAGTTCCGTATTTTTACAATTTCCCAATGATGGAGACCACTGTGCTCTTTGAAACTTTGAACACTCTAGAAATGGTTTTATACCCTTCCCCAGATGTCTCATCACAATTCTGATTGTTCCTTGGAGTTCATGGTATAGTTTCTGCTCTGACGTGCACTGTTAACTGTGGGACCATATATAGACAGGTGTTTCTTTCTAAATCATGCCCAAACAATGTAATCAGTCACATGTGGACTCCAATCACGTTGTAGTGACATCTCAAGTATGATCAAAGGAATTTGGATGTACATGAGCTCAATTGGGAGTGTCATAGCAAAGGGTTGTGAATACTTATGTAAATGAGATTTCTGTATTTATCTTCAAATGTGGAGTTTGGAGTATTGTGTTTAAATGAGTGAGAGAGAATCTATTTAATCCATTTTGAATTTAGGGCTGTAACAACAAAGTGGAATAAGTCAACTGGTATGAATACCTGTTTACATTTTTTGATCTCTTCCATTTAACATGTATTCTTTTTAAACCAGTTAAACATACACATACGAACCACAACTACATCTCATCTGCCCAGACCCACATGCTCACACCCCATCCCTAGTTCCTGCATTTGCCACATCGCCTTAAATTGTACAAATTAGTTTTTCTAGGTCGCCCATGCTATTTCAATAAATCATTAGATTTTTTTCATTATGTTAATGGTTTATTTGCATGTTTTTAGTACTTATTTTTTCAAGATGAGTGATGAGAATCGTCCAGCCCATTGACTATCTCACTGTTTTCTGAAGGCACTGTATATGACTCTTTGCTCCACAGAACACCATGCTGCGTCACGCGGAGAACTGTAACGGAGAGAACACCGGCGATGAGAACGGAACCCCGCCAAAGAAAGGCCGCCGTGGCAGGAAGAGGAAGATGCGCTCCAGACGGGATGACGACGATGACGACACCGGTACGACCAAGTCACAGTTCACTTTATTGTTCTTATACATACAATGAAACAATATCATGTAATATTGTTTACTATGCATCTTAAGAGTACATCGCTAAAATCAGGTCTTTCTTGTTCCTCTCTTCCACAGAGCCTGAGCTGGATGATATTGAGGAAGAGGAGGAGGAGCTGCTAGCTGAGATTGAGGTGGAGCAGGCACCTCCGGTTGTCCCTGTCCCTGCCCCTGTTGGCCCGCCAGCCAAGAGGAAACGTGGAAGACCTCCCAAGGCCAAACCTGCCCCAAGTGAGTCACACTCTGGTACCCTGTTGGAATAATAAAGAAATACCACCCTGTCTACTTAATTTCTTGAAGGAATCACTTTTCATGCAGACATGGCATCGAGTGAATACTTTGGCCTTCACAGATTTAATCAGATGCAGATCACTGATCAGTACCCCAAGGGACTCAAAAGTCCCAAAACAGCTGGACAGATGTATAAAAAGTGGTTTTCTTCTTCCCTCAGCGGAGGCAATTATCCGGGTGGAGGATGAGACCACAGGCGAGGTGGATGACATCATCGTGAAGAAAGAGATGAAAGCCGAGCAGGCGAGCCAGGAGGAAGAAGCTGTCGAGGATGAGGAGCCAGCAGTAGAGGTGGAGCATGCTGAAGGAGAGCCTGCCAATCAGCTAGAAGAGTCATTCCAGGGGGAGGAGGTGGTGCAAGAAGTGGCACTGTCTGTCACAGAGGCTCCGCCCAACGGTGACCTCACTCCTGAAATGATTCTCAGTATGATGGACCGGTGATGAAGTCTCTGTCTACATCTAACGATACAAATTGTCCCCTATCTGTACACTCGCATACACCCCATTGTACCCACTCTCAAACATACACCGTACACGTATACCACACATGCACACCCCAGTTATAACCTAAGATCTCTCTCTCTCTGATGTTGATGATAATGCCTGGGACATGTCTAAAGATACCTTTAGCCCATTCTATTTTTTTAAGAGCTTATTTTCCTCTCTTGCGATCTCTATCTACATCCCACTGCGAAACCCCTGACACCCTCATGTTGAATTATGTTTGTATACAGAATCTAGATAACATGCAGACTGTTGTCACTGGAAAAGATGTAAGGAGAGGGGTGGTTTAGATCATGATGATGTATTATGTCATAAATCATGTCCTCATTCTGCTGTCAATTATGTTCTCGAGGCCCTCAGAATGCCTTCTCTGTTGCATATTTTGGCCCACATTTGATCTCTTCATGTTGGCCCTTTTCTTGTGCTCTGTTGTCTGTCTAAAAACAATTATGTGCTTTCACCCATGGAATTAGCGTGTCGGATGACCTGAAATATTCTGCTTTTACAAAATGTGATGCTGTTTTAAAATGAAACACAATACCTTGCTCTTGTTAAAGCTTTTAGAATTGATTTGTTTTTTGGTTTGATGCTTTTGTCTTTTGTACCATCGAAATGAAATGCTAGGGGGCTTGAATGGCAAGATATGATTGGAGGGGTGGGAGAATGTTTGACTGTACAGCCAATAATAATACAAATAAAAAAAGATCAACCTACTGGGGTGTCATGAGTCAATTTGCTTCAGTTTCAGCCTTTATTAGGCTAATTTATGTTGGCATGTAGTACTGAAATATACACACTATAGGATGTTTGATCATTTTTACACTAGAGTATAATCTGCCCTATTTATCTGCTACAGGGTTCTGACACCTGACAGAAGGCTTATGCCCACAAGTCTCTTTTTAGAAACCTGTTTGGAGTAGTAGTAGGTGAACTAGACTATTTTGGTTGTTCCTGTTGAATTTCTTTCAGAGGATTTACCCTCTGATATTGAGTGCTTCATTAAAACACAATTTTAGTCCTCTCCATGGTTTTCCCTTGCTTGATATTATAATCACTTCTTGGAGATTTACACACACCAGAAACCCATTGCCTAGATCACCAATCATCCCCTGCATTTTCTATAACCCATCCATGTAAAATCAATTATTCATTTGTAATTTTAGCACATATTGTTCCCTTCTGCATTTTGATCAGTTCCATGAAGAACCTTCATTTTTATTATAAATGAATATATGCTAGACTGCCTTGTGCACCTGCACCGCTCTCCCTGTAACACAAGCTCTAAATTACTCCATTCTCTCTGTCTTCTCATTCTTTCGGTCTTTCTCACGCTTTCGGAGGAAGGGGGGGTTGAAAGGCGAGGCCCCTTGTTGTCAAATCTGTCAGTCTAGCTCAGCTTGGCCCCTCCTACCTTGGTGGAGGCAGTGAATACTGCTGCTGGTGCTCTTAGCAACGGTGCCACGGCAACGGCGCACCACGACAACGGAGTGCTGTGTCTCCCCTTATGGAGCTTCCATTGGGCGGGCCGGCGCTGAGGCACTACACCCGCAGCAGACCTAGACCACACCGACAAAACCAACACCTCCGCCCCAGCAGACCACAGGTACAGAGGGATGGGAAAAAAGGGGTGCTGTGTAGAGGCATAATGGTGAGGGGAGATGTGATAGGGTACAGTGGGGAGAGGGAGGGATGGAGGAAAGATGCCTGGTGCCTGCTTGATTCAAGGTACTTGTATCGCAACAGCAACCAGCTGCTTGCGTATTCAACACCAATAGTGTGTGTTTGGGGGGATTGCATTTGTGTATAGGATTGTGATTGTATGTGGCTAATTTCTAGGGCTATATAATGCTTCGTCTGAAGCTGGTGGTCTTTTTCTTGGTAGGTGTGTGTGAATTTTCTCTACCTTAGCCATCATCACCTTATCCATTGTATGCCTGCCATTGGTACTGTATCAGTCACGATCGGAGTTAACACGTAATGCTGGTTTTGTTGGATGAAGTAAACCAAACCTAATCACATGGGCAGCCTTAGTGCCACAGGAGATGACATCATAGGGTCTTACTGGTTTTCTGAGTCAGTCATTGGTAATTGTACATACCAATGGTAGTGTGATAATGTAGATCTAGGGGATATATGTATGAGGTGTTGATGTGTATATTCTGTGTGTCAGGGAAGTCTGAGCCCAGGAGGTGACAATTATATGAAATAATTACTATGTGCTATATGAAGGAAACTGCTCTCAGTAACCTGATATCCAACATAGCACTCTTTCCACCAATTGGAAACCCTTTTGCTTTCTATTTCTCTGGTAGTCTAACTGCACTCACACACATTCTCACACACAAACACCTAATAATCACAGATGTCGTAACACTTATCTCTTTCTCTGTGCGTGTGTGCATGGGTGTGACACAGGAATCGGTGGTTGACAATGAAAATGGAGTCCCTGATCACATGGGGCGAGTTGATGAGGGAGTTGAGGAGTTCTTTACTAAGCGAGTCCTTCCTGTCGACACCGTGTGAGTATCTGACCAAACTCATTTTATATAATCTGACTCTTCACTATCTCATCCCCAATACATCTTAACCAGCTCACAATAAACCTCTTTAAATTTGAGTAATTTATGAGATGCTCATATTCATAACAACCTACAATAAGTACATTCAAGAAATATAATATACATTTTCCTGAGCACATTACCTGCATGCAGGCCCTAGCTTGTCCAGGTCAGGCCACATGGCCAGGAAAAACTTGGGCCCTATGATTGACAAACACACACATGCTGGTCCTGTGCTACTCTGACTCTTCCTCCAGGAAAACACTGAATGAGTCTGAGGAACCTCCCATTACTGAACAGGAAGTGGAAGTAGCGCCTGCTAGCGCCGCCCCTTGCCCCGCCCCTTCCAGAACCCTACGGAGGAAGCTGGGCGAGTTCTTCACCCTTAAAAAGCGGAGGGCTGTGAAATCAGAGGGAAGCCAAGAGGGGAAGGCCAAGAAGACCTCCATCGCCGACCTAATTCGGCCTCTAAGGGAGGCCACCAGAGCTGAAAAAGCTCAAGTGAAGGAGAATGAAAAAGTGAAAGAGAAGGAGAGTGTGGATGTCAGCATTGTGACAGGAGATCCAGTGGAAGCAGAAACCCCTCCTGATGGTCCCACTCCACTGAGGGGTGAGGCTCTACCCCGTCGTGGGCTAAGAGAGGGGAAGTCACAGTCTCTCATTCTGCTCTCCGGATCCGCAGCCAATGCTGGGAACACCAAGAACACTGCACAAGGGAAGGTAGATATTCAAATGTCTTCAACTGACCCTTTGAAAAAAATTTGATGGGTTAAAGCAATTTGGTAAAAAATTCTACACATGCCTATGAAAGGATTGTTTTTGCTTTTATTTTGATCATTCTTTAGTTTGGATTGGTTCTTATCGGCACTGACTGCTTCTCCTTGGTTCTGGTTAGTTTCAGAAACACTCGTCTGACAGCCATCATGGCTTTGAGCAGCGCCTCCAGCTCATGCTACAATGTATTGGTGTGTCCAAAGCTCAGCCAGGAGAGACACAGGTGTGTATGTGCATTTATCTGAGTGTGTATGTGGTTGTGTGTCTAAGGAAAACATAAACATTCTTATTCCATTCTACAGAGTCAGGAGGGAGAGATGAAAAAAGCTGAATCAGAGGGTAAGTCCTTTTACTCATATAACACTTGCTACAGTATATGTGTGAGTCTGTGTGTGGTGATGGATGTATGTTTTCCTTCATTTTCTGTCTCGGTTTCAGGCACTATCATCGATAATAAACCTGAGCCCCCACCCACATTTATGAAGCCCCGGACCATGTCCACCTCATCAGGTAACACACACACGCACAAATACACTCATGCAGACAAACACAAACACACACACACACACACAAACACACACAGTATTGTATACAATTTTGTGTATCTTATGCTCATCTTCTTTCTCTTTAGATACGAGACGAGCGGTCCGACAGAGTGTGTCCGCACATGAGTCAGCTGGGAAACCTGCTCTGCCTCCTAAGCCAATAATTAAGCGAGGCCCAACCCCACCTCCCACTATCTCCGGTCATCTCACCCCTGAGAATGACCTAGCCCAAATACAGGAAGGAGAAGCGGGTTCCCCCACAGACCCCACCCCTAGTATCACTGATACCCCTACCAGTTCTAAACCTATCCCCACTGACACCACTATTCCCATCACTGTCCCAGATCCCACTAACTCTTCTATTCTCACTGACACCATCATTCCCTCCCCTGTCCCAGATCCCACTAACTCTTCTATTCTCACTGACACCATCCTTCTCTCCCCTGTCCCAGATCCCACTAACTCTTCTATTCTCACTGACACCATCCTTCTCTCCCCTGTCCCAGATCCCACTAACTCTTCTATTCTCACTGACACCATCCTTCCCTCCCCTGTCCCAGATCCCACTAACTCTTCTATTCTCACTGACACCATCCTTCCCTCCCCTGTCCCAGATCCCACTAACTCTTCTATTCTCACTGACACCATCATTCCCTCCCCTGTCCCAGATCCCACTAACTCTTCTATTCTCACTGACACCATCCTTCCCTCCCCTGTCCCAGATCCCACTAACTCTTCTATTCTCACTGACACCATCATTCCCTCCCCTGTCCCAGATCCCACTAACTCTTCTATTCTCACTGACACCATCATTCCCTTCCCTGTCCCAGATCCCACTAACTCTTCTATTCTCACTGACACCATCCTTCCCTCCCCTGTCCCAGATCCCACTAACTCTTCTATTCTCACTGACACCATCCTTCCCTCCCCTGTCCCAGATCCCACTAACTCTTCTATTCTCACTGACACCATCCTTCCCTCCCCTGTCCCAGATCCCACTAACTCTTCCATCCCCGTTTTGACTTCCGCTACTTCCTCTAATTCAACCCCCAATGACATCATCCCCTCTACAATGTCTGCACCTACCCCTATCAATACTACAGCCCCCACCCCTAACACCACCACCTTCATCCCCAGTACTAACCCTGCCACAACCACTACCATTACCTCCATCACAACTACATCTGGCCCTATGAATATTACAACTTCCACCCCCCCCACTGACATGAACTTTGGCTCTATCCTCACTATTACCCCCACCCCAACTCCCCCTGCCTCCACTGACTCCACCACCCCAACCACCTCTGCGTCGTCCATCCCTAATCTAGCCACAATCACCATTACAAGCATTACTGCCCCAACAACTGTTAACACTAATACTGATACCCATACATCAACAACCCCCACCACTAATGCTTCTACCGCTACCCTTACTGATACTGCTGCCTCAACTTCTACTGACTCGACAACTACAACACTAAATACTCCCATCTCCATAATTGCTTCTGCTGGCAACAACACTTCTACTCCCACCCCCACTACCACTCTGTGTCCCACCCCCACTAACTCTCTGTGTCCCACTACCTCTCTGTGTCCCACCCCCACTACCCTAATTACTAATTCAGTTACCCCACCTCCATCTCCTGCTGCTACTATAACAACCTCGACCCTTAATTCTATGAATGGTGCTTCCACTCCTACCCATATCTCCATAAACTCCACTGACTCCAACGCTACCCAAACCGGAACTCACAATACCAGCGCAACTAACTCTGTCAACTTCACTTCTACCTCAGGCCCCACTAACTCTACCAGTCCTATCCCTACTTGCTCTACCAGCTCAACTTCCACTAACTGTGCTGCTCACACTGCTACTATCCCTAGCAGTCCAATTCCCATTCTCTCTACTAATCACTCCCCCACTGTCACTTCTATCCCCACTGCCACTCACTCAACTAACTCCACCAATATTTCCTCCCCCACATTCTCTTCTACTCACACCACTACTCACACTACTAGTCCCATCCCAACTAACTCTACTAGCCTGACCACTACCCCCACCCCTATTAACTCTAGCCCCGTCACCACTATCTCTACAAGCCGTTCTAATATCACCACTGCCACTAACACTTCTGTCCTCATCAGTAGCCCCAACCCCACTAACTCTACTACCAACACCCCTACTAACCCTTCAAATCCCACCAACACCACTAAACCTACTAACTCTACTACACACACCACTATCTCAATCCCCACTAATTATGTTACTCATAGTCCCACTAACTCTTCCACTCATAGCCCCACTAACTCTTCCAGTCCAACCCCCACTAACTCTGCTAGCCCTACACCAACTAATACTATTCAACCATCACCTGAGGAGAGAATTAGCCTTAATCCTGCAATGGGACTGCTGTCCATGACTAAGGGTACAAGTAAGTGTGTGCGTTCAATAGTAATAATAATATTTCTTGAAATTTGGAAATAACCTGTTGAAAATAACATTTTGTCTCTCCCTTTCCTCTCCTACAGATGACCTGAATGCTGAGAGGGTAGAGAGGAACAAGGAGACAGAAGAGAAACGTAGCAAGGAAGAAGATGTCAGGAGGGCCACAGAGAAAGAAAAAGAACAGAAATCATTGGCGCACAACATATGCAAAACCATAAAAGAGGAGAAGGAGGAGGGTCTGCAGAAGGTGGATGAGATCATGAGGCAGGGAGTAGAAGGGACCAAATCAAATGAAGAAAGAGAGTTGTGTAAAAAGGATGGGGATAAAAAGAGGGAAGGAGGGACCAATGTGTCAGATGAAAAAGAGTTCAAAACTAAGGGGGTGGTAGAGAGCAAGTCAAACAAGGGACCAACTACTGTGATAGAGGCAGGGGAGACCACAGTAAAATAAACGGGGGGACAGTCCATGGGACTGAGTACAGGGACCACATCACAGCAGAAAACCGCAGAGGGTGGAACATCGGACCAAAGAACTGAGACCCCTTCTGTGTGACACAAATGGACTGACCCAGCAACGTGTCCGTTTTTCTCGACCATGTTTACATTTGCATTGCACGTATTGTATGATTATGTAATAATACATCAACTGTGGTGAAATATGTTTACAATAGATGGATTTGAGACAAATAGTTACTTATGATAATTAAACGGAATATTCATGATGTCTTTATCATGCTTCAGTCGTCTGTTAGTTCCTAGCTCCCAATCTCTTTGGAATGTCTATAACTAAGCCTAAACCAGAAATGTATGACAAAAGTTGGTGGAAGGAGAGAAGGTCTGAGTTAGAAGTGTTTCTTCATGGTAGTACCAGAGTGAATCATTGCCCTATTCCCATATGCCCTCGACGACACACCTTGACGGACAGAAATGATTGGATTGATGAAGGTAATATGTGGTAGCAGAACCATATCTGGCCATCACCTGTCTCCAAGGACAAATTGTCAAGGGCAGATGGAGGGGAGCAATTACACTAGGGGATGTTGCTCCCAATAAGTTACTCATATAGGCATAATTCCCTCATCTCCTTTCTTTTTTAAGGGTAGATGAAGGGACTATACAGGTGTTCCCCACAAGTGCTTTAATACAGACATTTTAGATAAGGGGTCATGAATACTATCAGGTGAGTTGCAATATATAATTGCAGCTGTTCCCAAATGTAATAGTGTAAATCTGAACGACATGACGACCTAGGGCAGTGGTTCCCAACGGGGGGGGGGGGGGGGGGGGGGTAATTGAGTAGACTCATGTGACCATAGGCCTACTGGTCAAATGCTTTTCACTGCAATGTTTAGCTAGCTAATAAATCCACAACTGTGTATGGATATTATAGCGCTAATAGCATTTCAATCAGTGACGTCACTCGCTCTGAGACTTGAAGTAGGGTTCGTTGCAAGGGCCGCGGCTTTTGTGGCGCAATGGGTAACGATGCTTCGTGGGGTGTCAGTTGTTGATGTGTGCAAGGGTCCCTGGTTCGAGCCCAGGTTGGGGCGAAGAGAGGGACGGAACCTACACTGTTACACCATCAACTCTCACATTATTCTGTACATGCCTGTCTCCAGTATTTTAGGGTGTGTGGCCATGACTCGGGGTAGAAGGACTAAGTTGGAGCCCTGGATAGAGCATGTCATCCTGAGTTATGGCACAGAGCCAAAGTAGGAGAAGAAGAACACTCTGATAAAAGCACATGTTGTTGGGGTAATGAGGCATCTAGTACATACACTTCATGCAAGGAGTGTGTGTGTGGGTGTGGGTCAGCCGGATGTCAGAATCCCAAGCCAGGCCGACTGAGGGTTTGATAACGTTGCTGTTCCTCTCTGATGGAGTGGTGCACATCCCCACCATACTGACCCAGGATGCCTGGGAGACTCTTCAGGCATGAGTTAACATTTAGGACAAGCGTAGATTCCTATGAGATCATATTAAATGACATGTATGTCTAAAACCCACCTATAAACCATTTCTTGTTAAGCCCAGTACAAATCTAACAGCCAACATAAGGAGAAACAAGACGAGACAAAACGTATTAAGATAATTAAAAACCATACAGCAAATGGTGATGCATGTCTATCTATCTGTATCCTCTGGCAGGCAGGAGGACCATGAGTGCTTCTCCAGTCTATCTATCTATCTGTATCCTCTGGCAGGCAGGAGGACCGTGAGTGCTTCTCCAGTCTATCTATCTATCTGTATCCTCTGGCAGGCAGGAGGACCGTGAGTGCTTCTCCAGTCTATCTATCTATATCTATCTATCTATCTATCTATCTATCTATCTATCTATCTATCTATCTATCTATCTATCTATCTATCTATCTATCTATCTATCTATCTATCTATCTATCTATCTATCTATCTATCTATCTATCTATCTATCTATCTATCTATCTGTCTATCTATCTGTATCCTCTGGCACGCAGGAGGACCGTGAGTGCTTCTCCAGTCTCATTAATTGCACAGTGTGTGTGTATTCATACACCCTGCAGTTCAACATGGACTCTGAACAGGTGCGTGTGAATGATCCTATTATACTGGTACTAGTAGTCCTTTGGTCTTGGAGAGACAGCTCCTGTTCTTTATTCTTTACCATTCATATTTTATTTTACTCTAAATGTGTCCTCATCTTCTCAGACAAGGAGCCAGTTTTACTTATCGGTTGGTGAGCTGACCACCACATCAGCTGGGGCTGTTAAAGACAATAGCCCTTGCTGGTAAGAGACGTACCTCCTGGCCTCCAAACCCAGACACCCACACATATGCACCTTAATTGGGAAGAACAGGCTCATTCTAATGACTGGAGTGGATTGAGTGAAATGTTAACAAATACATTAAACGCATGGTTTCCAGATCTTTGATGCCATTCCATTTGCTCCGTTCCAGCCATTATTATGAGCTGTTCTCTCCTCAGTAGCCTCCTGTGATACACACATTAAATGTAGTGACTCTCCAACTTGCTTTTGTTTCAGCACATCGCTCAACTCAGTCAGACAAAAGATCTGTACAAGATGGAGGTGAACATGGGGTGTGTGTATTTATACGTTTTTTTCTATTTTATTTAACTAGGCAAGTCAGTTACTGCCTGGGGCGGCAGGGTAGCCTAGTGGTTAGAGCGTTGGACTAGTAACCGAAAGATTGCAAGTTCAAATCCCCAAGCTGACAAGGTACAAATCTGTCGTTCTGCCCATGAACTGTTCCTAGGCTGTCATTGAAAATTAAGAATTTGTTCTTAACTGACTTGCCTAGTTAAATAAAGGTAAAAAATTCTTATTTACAATGATGGCCTACCAAAAGACTGGGATTAAAAATACAAATGTATTAAATAAAAATATAGGACAAAACACACATCACAACGAGAGACAACAATACATAAAGAGAGCCCTAAGATGACAACATAGCATGGCAGCAACACATGACAACAACATGGTAGCAGCACAAAACAGGGCACAGACAACAGCACAAATGGCAAGAAGGTAGAGACAAGAGTCTGTGTTTGTGCATTTCTTTTGTTGTTGCATATAATACATGTGTACATTACTTTATATATTGTATTTGTTGATCATGTGTTTTCTTTTATCCCCAGATCCCTGCTTGCACAGGATTCTGTCCATACTCAGAACACCCAGTCTTGTACGGAACTCTATACACTCTGCACTACATTGATGATTTGTATCCTTAATGTTTGCCACACCTGTGTATATGACTGTGTTTCCTATCTACTAGAGTTCAGTCTGTCAGAGCTGCTGGAGGAGTGGCAGCATGACTGGCGCCAGTCTCTGTTGAAGGATGTGATGGAACTCCTGAGGACACCCACAAACCCCCCCTCCCCACAGCCCTCCACCTCCAACGCCCTCACACACACTGGCACCAGATGGGCTATTGAAAGTTTCAGATATAAGGTGTGTGTGTGACCAACCTATTAAATGTAAGAAAACAGTAGGAAATCTGCAACTTTATTAGAAGGTTGTTGTTTTTTCCCTAGAGGGAGGATACTTTCAATGTCCCTGTGTCTCACCTACACATCCCAGATGATCTGAGTCAGAAACTACACACACCCTCAGGTAACACTTAAGGGTGTCTCACCCTCTCTCTCACACCTGAAAGTCACTTACACCTGTTCAGTCTTTCTGAGCTGACCGTTGTTTTATTTAGAAGACAACAGTGAAACGCAGAGTGGACTGGTCCCTCCATCTGAAGACAGACCCACCAGAGACAGATCAACCAATCGTTGCTGCTGACATTAGGCAGACTGACAGGCCAGTGCCTCTGGAGAGAAGACATCCTGCCCATGATCCCACACTTTTCCGTGAGTTATGTTTGTTAACTGGTCAATGCTGTAGATTAAGTATTTGCTATCAGTTACTGCTAGCTGAAGTATGCTGCTACCACAATAGAACCCAGTGTGTGTACAAATATCTATATTTTTCTCTCTCTAGAGGAGAGTATGGATGGTGAGGTGGTGTCAGGGGTGACCGGAGGAGCAGTGGCGTTCCCATGGGACATGTTTGCTCCAGCAACTGAGCTGCTCAGGACCTCCTCTGCATCTGACGGTGTGCTCCTTTCCTTTTAACTTTTCAATCATTCAACCTCTATACACACACACACATCACACCATGCACATTTGTCTTTGCGCCGTACTACAGATATTCTAACTTGTCTCTCATTGGTTCCCTAACAGAATCCATCACCTCGGAGCCCCTCCCCCTCCAAAAGAGCCAGTCTCTGCTCGACCCCACTCCACAACCAGTCACCCTTGCAACGTTTCCCCTGCCAACCAACACCCAGGTGCCAACCCTGACCCATGGGGCCACCCAAAGGTCAGGCGAGCGCTCCCTTCCTCCAAAAACCAGGCCCCTCCCACAGCCTACTCCCCTCCAGTGGCGGCTCCTCCACTGTGAGTCTATCTACAAAGCACCAACACTCTGGCATGAAGCTCCACCACAGTGGCTCAACCACAATACATCAACTTCCAGTCACGGGGCAGCAGGATCAGGTGGAAGAAGAGGAGGATGTTGTGAAGAGCTGTAGGAAGGTTAAGAAGAAGAGTTCTGTGCAGACCCCCGAGGATAATGGTATCACCTGGGACGAGGAAGATATGCAGAAGTACCGCAGCCTGCCCTCCTGGATGTTTGAAACTCAGGAGGTTTCCAGGATTGGGGAGGGAAGCAGCTGCATACAGAAGGCAGTTGCAGCAATAGCCCCCCGGAGGCCCTCCAATATAAGGGCGACCAGTTTTCAACCAAGAAATAGGATATATATTGACAATTTAGTGGAATTTTTAACCTGTCCGTTTTGTTAGATTGGTGTGAAGTAAATGATCTGTCTTGCTCTCTCAGGTTCACAGTGATGGCACTTCGTTCTCATATTCTTATCAGCTGTGTGGCCGCATTTCGAAGGATCTAAGCCATTTAAAGTGAGTAAACCGTGTGTGTGTGTACCGTGCCTTCGGAAAGTATTCAGACTGCTTTGCTTTTTCCACATTTTGTTACTTTACAGCCTTATTCTAAAATTGATTAAAAAATTAAAAATCCTCAGCAATCTACACACAATACCCCATAATGACAAAGTGAAAAACAGGTTTTTAGAAATTTTTGCAAGTGTATAAAAAAAACAGAAATACATAATTATTCATACCCTTTGCTATGAGACTCGAAATTGAGCTCAGGTGCATCCTGTTTCCATTGATCATCCTTGAGATGTTTCTACAACTTGGAGTCCACCTGTGGTAAATTAAATTGATTGGACATGATTTGGAAAGGCACGCACCTGTCTATATAAGGTCCCACAGTTGACAGTGCATGTCAAAGCTAAAACCAAGCCATGATGTCAAAGGAATTGTCAGTAGATTGTCCACATTGACCCTGTACCCCCTGTATAAAGCCTTGTTATTGTTATGTAATTTTCTTGTGTTAGTGTTATTTAAATTTTTTCGTAAATATTTTTTTAACTCTATTTCGTGAACTGCGTTGTTGGATAAGGACTTGTAAGTAAGCCTTTCATGGTAAGGTATACACCTGTTGTATTCGGCGCATGTAACAAATACAATTTGGTTTGATTTAGAGCTCAGAGACAGGATTGTGTAGAGGCACAGATAAATGTAATTTTCCATCTACGGACTGAACATACTCTCCTGCAACCCGCCTCACCCAATGTGGTACGGATCTGCTATTTTTTTTACACTTTAGAACCGGAACCCCCATCAGAAGCTAGCCAGCTAACTAGCTAGTAGTCAGTTAACCACTGCTAGCAGTCATCACCGTTAACTCGGACATCAGCCAGTCTCAGCCCGGTCAATTCTGCCAGTCTGCACAGCATATCAACCCAGAGCATATCGGACTGCTTTTTCTCTACCACATCTCCGGATTCCTACCGCAAGCTTTGAACTTTTACACCAGATCATCGCAGCTAGCTATCCGAGTGGCTACTCCTGGCTAATGTCTCTGTCCCGAAGCAAGCACCAGTTAGCCTGGTGCTAGCCTCGAGCTAGGCACATCTCCCGGCTAGCTGAAGAGGTCCATCAGCCAATTATTGGGCTACAATACCTATTTTGCCAATTGGCCTGGACCCTTTTACTGCCGACACGGAGCCCCGCCGATCCATCCTCTACTGGTCTGCCGACGTAACCATCTGAGGGGGTTTCAACAGGCTCTTCCGTTGCGACGTCCCCCGAATGCCCATCTGCTAGCCCCGGCCCGCTAGCTGTCTGAATCGCCGTGTCTCCACCTCGTCTAGCTACTCACTGGACCCTATGATCACTCGGCTACACATGCCTCTCCCTAATGTCAATATGCCTTGTCTATTACTGTTTTGGTTAGTGATTGTCTTATTTCACTGTAGAGCCTCCAGCCCTCTTCAATATGCCTTAGCTAGCCCTTTTGTTCCACCCCCCACACATGCGGTGACCTCACCTAGCTTAAATGGTGCCTCTAGAGACAAAACCTCTCATCATCACTCAATGCCTAGGTTTACCTCCACTGTACTCACATCCTACCATACCCTTGTCTGTACATTATGCCTTGAATCATCTATTCCTCTGTGCCCAGAAATCTGCTCCATTTACAATCTGTTCCGAACACACTAGACGGCCAGTTCGTACAGCCTTTAGCCGTACCCTTATCCTACTTCTCCTCTGTTCCTCTGGTGATGTGGAGGTTAATCCAGGTCCTGCAGTGCCTTGCTCCACTCCCACTCCCCAGGTGCTCTCATTTGTTGACTTCTGTAACCGTAAAAGCCTTGGTTTCATGCATGTTAACATTAGAAGCCTACTCCATAAGTTTGTTTTACTCACTGCTTTAGCACACTCTGCCAACCCGGATGTCTTAGCCGTGTCTGAATCCTGGCTTAGGAAAACCACCAAAAACCCTGAAATCTCCATCGCTAACTATAACATTTTCTGCCAAGATAGAACTGCCAAAGGGGGCGGTGTTGCAATCTACTGCAAAGATAGCCTGCAGAGTTCTGTATTACTATCCAAGTCTGTACCCAAACAATTCAAGCGTCTACTTCTAAAAATTCTCTCACTGTTGCCGCTTGCTATAGACCTCCCTCTGCCCCCAGCTGTGCCCTCGATACCATATGTGAATTGATTGCCCCCATCTATCTTCTGAGCTCGTGCTACTAGGTGACCTGAACTGGGACATGCTTAACACCTCGGCCATCCTACAATCTAAGCTTGATGCCCTCAATCTCACACAAATTATCAATGAACCTACCAGGTACAACCCCAAATCTGTAAACACGGGCACCCTCATAGATGTCATCCTAACTAACTCACCCTCCAAATACACCTCTGCTGTTTTCAATCAAGATCTCAGCGATCACTGCCTCATTGCCTGCATCCGTAATGGGTCTGCGACCAAACGACCACCCCTCATCACTGTCAAACGCTCCCTAAAACACTTCAGCAAGCAGGCCTTTCTAATCGACCTGGCCGGGGTATCCTGGAATGACATTGACCTCATCCCATCAGTAGATGATGCTTGGCTATTCTTTAAAAGTGCCTTCCTCGCCATCTTAAATAAGCATGCCCCACTCAAATGTAGAACTAGAAATAGATATAGTCCTTGGTTCACTCCAGACCTGTCTGCCCTTGACCAGCACAAAAACATCCTGTGACGTTCTGCATTAGCATCGAATAACCCCCGTGATATGCAACTTTTCAGGGAAGTTAGGAACAAATATACACAGGCAGTTAGAAAAGCTAAGGCTAGCTTTTTGAAACAGAAATTTGCATCTTGTAGTACTAACTCGAAAAAGTTCTGGGACACTGTAAAGTCCATGGAGAATAAGAGCACCTCCTCCCAGCTGCCCACTGCTCTGAGGCTAGGAAATACTTACCACCGATAAATCCACTATAATTGAGAATTTCAATAAGCATTTCTCTACGGCTGACCATGCTTTCCACCTGGCTACCCCGGACAACTGCCCAGCACCCTCCACAGCAACCCGCCAAAGCCCCCTCTATTTCTCCTTCACCCGAGGGGGTGACACTGTAGACCCAAACTGCTACAGACCTATATCTATCCTACCCTGTCTTTCTAAGGTCTTCGAAAGCCAAGTTAACAAACAGATTACCGACCATTTCGAATCCCACCGTACCTTCTCCGCTATGCAATCTGGTTTCAGAGCTGGTCATGGGTGCACCTCAGCCACGCTCAAGGTCCTAAACAACATCATAACCGCCATCGATAAGAGAGATTACTGTGCAGCCGTAATCATCGACATGGCCAAGGCTTTCGACTCTGTCAATCACCACATTGTTATTGGCAGACTCGACAGCCTTGGTTTCTCAAATGATTGCCTCGCCTGGTTTACCAACTACTTCTCTGATAGAGTTCAGTGTGTCAAATCGGAGGGCCTGTTGTCCGGACCTCTGGCAGTCTCTATGGGGGTGCCACAGGATTCAATTCTCGGGCCGACTCTCTTCTCTGTATACATCAATGATGTTGCTCTTGCTGCTGGTGATTCTCTGATCCACCTCTACACAGACAACACCATTCTGGGCCCTCTTTGGACACTGTGTTAACTAACCTCCAGACGAGCTTCAATGCCATGCAACTCTCCTTCCGTGGCCTCCAACTGCTCTTAAACGCAAGTAAAACTAAATGCATGCTATTCAATCGATCACTGCCCGCACCTGCATCACTAGTCTGGACGGCTCTGACTTAGAATACGTGGACAACTACAAATACCTGGGTGTGTGTTAGACTGTAAACTCTCCCTCCAGACTCGCATTAAGCATCTCCAATCCAAAATTAAATCTAGAATCGGCTTCCTATAAACTGGATGCAGTCTGTCACAGTGCCATCTGTTTTGTCACCAAAGCCTCATACACTACCCACCATTGCGACCTGTACGCTCTCGTTGGTTGGCCCTCGCTTCATACTCATCGCCAAACCCACTGGCTACAGGTTATCTACAAGTCTCTGCTAGGTAAAGCCCCTCCTTATCTCAGCTCAATGGTCACCATAGCAGCACCCACTCGTAGCATGCGCTCCAGCAGGTATATCTCACTGGTCACCCCCAAAGCCAATTCCTCCTTTGGTTGTCTTTCCTTCCAGTTCTCTGCTGCCAATGACTGGAACAAACTGCAAAAATCTCTGAAGCTGGAGACTCATATCTCCCTCACTAGCTTTAAGCACCAGCTGTCAGAGCAGCTCACAGATCACTGCACCTGTACATAGCCCATCTGTAAAGAGCCCCACTATCTACCTACCTCATCCCCATACTGTATTTATTTATTTATCTTGCTCCTTTGCACCCCAGTATCTGTACTTGCACATTCATCTTCTGCACATCTACCATTCCAGTGTTTAATTGCTATATTGTAATTACTTCGCCACCATGGCCTATTTATTGCCTTAACTTACCTAATTTGCACTCACTGTATATAGACTGTTTTCTTTTGTTCTACAGTATTATTGACTGTATGTTTTGTTTATTCCATGTGTAACTCTGTGTTGTTGTATGTGTAGAATTGCTATGCTTTATATTGGCCAGGTCGCAGTTGCAAATGAGAACTTGTTCTCAACTAGCCTACCTGGTTAAATAAAGGTTAAATAAAAATAAATAAAAAGTCTATGTTAGGTAAAGCCCCGCCTTATCTCAGCTCACTGGTCACCACAGCAACACCCACCCGTAGCACGCGCTCCAGCAGGTATATTTCACTGGTCACCCCCAAAGCCAACACTCCCTTTGGCCGCCTTTCCTTCCAGTTCTCTGCTGCCAATGACTGGAACAAATTGCAAAAATCACTGAAGCTGGAGTCTTATATATCCCTCTATAACTTTAAGCATCAGCTGTCAGAGCAGCTTACCGCTCACTGTACCTGTACACAGTGTGATAAACTGTGAGGTGTTGGGTTGAGCGTGCAGAGATTGACACAGAGACAGGTAGGTTTTAGTCCGCAAAAACAACTTTACTAAGACAGAAAATAAACATAACAAAGAAAATCACTTAGGTTTGGCTCGGTCCTTCTTCTCTACTTTTGCTCAGTGTCGGTCTCTCCCCGTGTGCCACAGTGCTCCTTTTATTTGGCCTCCATTTTCCCCTAATTACCTCCACTTGGAGCTGTCCGTGTCGGGGTGCCCAGCTCCCGTATTCCCAGCAGAGGGAGCCAACGTCGCCTCACGTACCTCCCCTCTATTACTGTCCCCCGGGGTAGACCTCCTGGGATACCACAACAGACAATCTGTAAATAGCACACCCAACTACCTTATCCCCATATTGTTACTTATCCTCTTGCTCTTTTGCACCCCAGTATCTCTACTTGCACTTCATCATCTGCACATCTATCACTCCAGTGTTAATGCTACATTGTAATTATTTCACCTCCATGGCCTATTTATTGCCTTACCTCCCTTCTCTTCTACATTTGCACACACTGTACATAGATGTTTCTATTGTGTTATTGACTGTACGTTTGTTTATGTGTAACTCTGTTGTTTTTGTCGCACTGCTTTGTTTTATCTTGGCCAGGTCGCAGTTGTAAATGAGAATTTGTTCTCAACTGGCCTACCTGGTTAAATAAAAGTGAAATTTAAAAAAAATATATAAAATTCTTAAATTGAAGAAGTTTGGAACCACCAATACTCTTCCTAGAGCTGGCCACTCGGCCAAATTGAGCAATCGGAGGATAAGGGCCTTGGTCAGGGAGGTGACCAAGAACCCGATGGTCACTCTGACAGAGCTCTAGAGTTCCTCTGTGGAGATGGGAGAACCTTCCAGAAGGACAACCATCTTTGCAATATTTGGTGAGATGGAAGCCACTCCTCAGTAAAAGGCACATGACAGCCCGCTTGGAGTTTGCCAAAAGGCACCTAAAGACTCAGACCATGAGCAACAATATTCTCTGGTCTGATGAAACCAAGATTGAACTCTTTGGCCTGAATGCCAAGTGTCACTTCTGGAGGAATCCTAGCACCATCCCTATGGTGAAGCATGGTGGTGGCAGCATCATGCTGTGGGGATGCTTTTCAGTGGCAGGGACTGGGAGACTAGTCAGGATCAAGGCAAAGATGAATGGAGCAAAGTACAGAGATCCTTGATGAAAACCTACTCCAGAGCACCCAGGACCTCAGACTTCAAACAGGACAATGGCCCTAAGCACACAGCCGAGACAACGCAGGAGTGGCTTCGGGACAAGTCTCTGAATGTCCTTGAGTGGCCCAGCCAGCCTGGACTTGAACCAGATTCAACATCTCTGGAGAGACCTGAAAATAGCTGTGCAGCAACACTCCCCATCCAACCTGGCAGAGCTTGAGAGGATCTGCAGAGAAGAATGGGAGAAAATACAGGTGTGTCAAGTTTGTAACGCCAAACCCAAGACTCAAGGCTGTAATCGCTGCCAAAGGTTCTTTAACAAAGTACTGAGTAAAGGGTCTGAATACTTACACTACCGTTCAAAAGTTTGGGGTCACTTAGAAATGTCCTTGTTTTTAAAAGAAAAGCAAAAAAAAAATGGTCCATAGTACACAGCGTTTTATGAGATCTTCAGTTTCTTGGCAATTTCTCGCATGGAGTAGCCTTCATTTCTCGGAACAAGAATAGACTGACGAGTTTCAGAAGAAAGTGCTTTGTTTCTAGCCATTTTGAGCCTATAATAGAACCCACAAATGCTGATGCTCCAGATACTCAACTAGTCAAAAGAAGGCCAGTTATATTGCTTCTTTAATCTGCATAACAGTTTTAAGCTATGCTGACATAAGCTTTTGCATTTTTCTATTGATCAATTAGCCTTTTAAAATTATAAACTTGGATTAGCTAACACAACGTGCCATTGGAACACATAAGTGATGGTTGCTGATAATGGGCCTCTGTACGCCTAATGTAGATATTCCATAAAAAATCTGCCGTTTCCATCTACAATAGTCATTTACAACATTAACAATGTCTACACTGTATTTCTGATCAATTTGATGTTATTTTAATGGACAAAAAATTTGCTTTTCTTTCAAAAACAAGGACATTTCTGTGACCACAAACTTTTGAACGGTAGTGTATGTAAATGTATATTTCTAAAATCCTGTTTTTGCTTTGTCATTATGGGATATTGTGTGTAGAATGATGAGGGGGGAAAAAACTATTTTAATCAATTTTAGAATAAGGCTGTAACCTACCAAAATGTGGAAAAAGTCAAGGGGTCTGAATACTTTCCGAAAGCACCGTGTGTGTGTGTGTGTGTGTGTGTGTGTGTCCTGCAGGATTCCTGATGGCATGGTGCACTGGGCTGTACGGTACCTGGTCCCTTCCATGGAGATGGAGGTTGTCAAGGACACACAGCTGCGACCCCAGACTCACCCCAGTTGACAACCTGAGGTCATCGCCCCATCTTCCCATTGTGTTGAATCCATAGTGTACAGAGGCAGCTTTGTTTTTTTATTAACCTCTATTGTTTTGTTTATATAACATTCTGAATATTGATAAATAAATATAGATTAGTAATTGAATTGTGTCAACTCTATTGAGAAGCAGGCAAATGTGAACTTAACAACTTTTAATTTGTCAACAGCAAGAATTTAATTGTCAGTTACTCAGATGTTTTTTCCTTAATTTTACTTTTGAATAAGACACATGCACTTATTTCCTTATGCAAACATTCACTGGCTGCTATCATAAAATACAAATCACATCAGATGTCCTCTAGAATAATTTGAACAAAATATAAGCACAACAAAAATAGTCACAGTTACATAATGCTTGTACATAGTGCTTTAAACAATTATATCTACTCAATGGAAGCCAGTGTCATGTGGTGGTCGGGTGGGGGCTTGCCCTGGGGATTCCTGAAGAGGCGAAGGCATAGAGGAAAGGGTTGAGGGAGCTGTTGATGATGGTGAAACCCATGAGGTCATTCCAAGCTGAGTCACACACATTCTCCACAACCTCGTTCTGCACAGCCAAGTTCACCAGGGCCAGCAGGTTGAACAGGTGCAGCGGAGTCCAGAAGCAGAAGATGGACACAACGATGCAGATGACCAGCTTGGTCACCCTCCGCTGCCTGAACAGGGCCGCCTGGCTCACCCTCCTGTGGAGGTAGAAGTAGGACACCATCAGGATGCAGCAGGGAACTACAAATCCCAGCAGCATTTGGACAAGTAGGATGGCCATTTCTTGTCTGAGGCTCTGGAAGTGTGAGCTGCAGGATTTGCCGCCGTTGTATGTCTTGACATCAAGGACAGAGAAGGCAGGAGAGGCAATGAACCCTGCCAGTCCCCACAGGGACAGGAGGAGTGCCTCTTACCCCATACGGCCTAGCCGTGCCCAGCTGTGGGGGTACAGCACCTGGACGCAGCGCTGCACACTCAGCAGGGATCATGATGGTCAGCACACTACCATTCAGGCTGCAATAGATCAGGAAGAAGAGCAGCTTGCAGGCGGCGGGGCCCAGATCCCAGGCCCTCAGTAGGTTGTTGATAACTAGAGGCAGGCACAGCAAGACCATCAGGTCACACGGTGCCAGATTCAGCATCAGACGCATGTTGAAAATTTCCGCCCCACGACTACCAGAACCACTACATTCCCAGGGATTCCCACAATGCAACAGAAGCCCATGATCACGCTGGGCAACACACGGGTCATGTGCCAGTAAGGATAGGACTCTGGGTGCTGCATAGGGCCGAACTGTCCAGACTATTAAAATCCACAAAGAATGCTGGTTAGAAACTCAACAGGGATGTCTCACTACCTCTGTCTGGCTGGGCTGACTGAGACACACTAAGCTCTGAGTCGTTCCCCAGATTGCCTTCACTACTGGTGGTAGTGATGATATGCTGTAAACAAAGAGTACCTGTGTGTGACTCTGGGCCGGGCCTGTATTGAATATACAACGTGTGTACAGCTCTGTGTTATGTGAAGGTAACAGCCTACCAACATGACACACTCATGTATAGCCTCCTGACCCATGAGAGTTACAGGAAAACCTCAACGGAGGCCCCTAAAACCCTCACAAACTTTTACAGATGCACAATTGAGAGCATCCTGTCAGGCTGTATCACGGCCTGGTATGGCAACTGTACCGCCCGCAACTGCAGGGCTCTTCAGAGGGTGGTGCGGTCTGCCCAACGCATCACCGGGGGCAAACTACATGTCCTCCAGGACACCTACAGCACTCGATGTCACAGGAAGGCCAAAAAGATCATCAAGGACATCAACCACCTGCGCCACAGCCTATTCCCGCCTCTACCTTCCAGAAGGCAAAGTCAGTACAGGTGCATCAAAACTGGGACAGAGAAACTGAAAAACAGCTTCTATCTCAACTGTTAAATAGCCATCACTAGCAGGCTTCCACCCGGTTACGTAACCCTGCACCTTAGAGGCTGCTGCACTATATACATAGATTTTTTTTTCTTGGAATCACTGGCCACTTTAATAATGTTTACATACTGCTTTACTCATCTCATATTTATATACTGTATCCTATTCTACTGTATTTGCCTAGTTAAATAAAGGTAAAATAAATAAATACCTTTTTGTTGTCAATGCCACTCCAACATTGCTCGATGTAATATTTATATATTTCTTAATTTCATTATTTTACTTTTAGATTAGTGTGTATTGTTCTGAACTGTTTGATACTACTGCACTGTTGGAGCTAGGAACACAAGCATTTCGCTACACCCGCAATAACATCTGCTAAATATGTGAACATGACCAATAAAATTAGATTTGATGGAGAAAAGTGCTTTTATTGATGCACCATCATTACCTTATCCATGCAGGGTTAGAGTTTTTACATTTAACAGAACCTTTTGGGGTATGTTGGACAAGGGCAAAGCAATTGGATAGAGTTCGACCACCTCAAAATTCAGTCTCTTAAGTAAGATTTTAATCTGCAGGAGCTACTTTATTACTGGTTATTACACTCCAGCAAGATAGGTGGCGGTAATGCCGCAATTGTCGAAGTATACCTACTGCATCAAACACGGAACAGGAAAAAGAGAAAGAGAAGAAGGCAATTTGCGCATGGTTACGTCCTTCCATTTTTCTTTGTTATTGTTCTAATACATGTTTTGCATTGCATTTCTACCTGAGGATTTTGAAGCTAGATTTTGTATAGTGGTATTGGAGCAATGTCGAGTGTGCCTGCTCCCAATCGTTCATCCGCCGGCTGGCCGCGCGGGGTCAGTCAGTTCGGCGGGAACAAATACATGAGCGCGCCTGCAAAACCACTCAGCCTGGAGAGAACCATTAATTTGTGAGTAACAGGATGAAGGGACGACGACAATTGGTTTTTAACGTCAGATTATGTGTGTATGTATAGTGGTTATGCAAAGACTACTACAATACCCGTCTTTCATTCAATTGTATGGAAGAGTTAATGGACTGCAAGCTTTGCAGTAGCCAGAATCCGACGAACGTTAATTACATTAGTCGGAACACTGCTATGGCACGATCAGGACAGCACAGAGTTGGCGAGGGATATGGTTCTGAAAATGTTCCTCAATCCCATTATTCCAACTGACAAATCGAGAAGATTGATATACTGCTAGTTTTTAATGACTGCTAGTTTTTTTCGTCAGCATGCTAGGCTAATGCTATAGCAGCCCATTGGATTCCATGAACATTTGAATTCTAGCTAAAGATGGTGGATAAGAGTTTAATCTTCCAGTCTGTGTAAGTGTGCTTCCCCGCGTGAGCTCATGGTGCCTCCATAATATCAAATACATTTTTATAAACTGGGTGGCTCGAGTCCTGAATGCTGATTGGCTGACAGCCATGGGATGTCAGACCGTATACCACGGATATGACAATTTATTTTTACTGCGCTAATTACGTTGGTAACCAGTTTATAATAGCAATAAGGCATCTCGGGTGTTTGTGATATATGGTCAATATACCACTGCTACGGGTTGTGTCCAGGCACTCCACGTTGTGCTGTGCAAAGAACAGCCCTTAGCCATGGTATATTGGCCATAAACCACACCCCCTCGGGCCTTATTGATTAAATAACTAACCCAAGATAGTTCGTCTGTGTCGTTTACAGTGGTAGCAAATTAAGCATAGTGGGCAGAAGAAACACGGAGTTAAAAAAAAACTAATATTTCACCTTTATTTAACCAGGTAGGCTAGTTGAGAACAAGTTCTCATTTACAACTGTGACCTGGCCAAGATAAAGCAAAGCAGTGCAACACAAACGACAACAGAGTTAAACATGGAATAAACAAACATGCAGTCAATAATACAATACAGAAAGTCTATATAAAGTGTGTGCAAATGAGGTAGGATAAGGGGGGTGAGACAATAAATAGGCCATAGTGGTGAAATTATTACAGTATGGCAAATTAAACACTGGGGTGATAGATGTGCAGAAGATGAGTGTGCAAGTAGCACTACTGGGGTGCAAAGGAGCAAAAAGAAATAACAATATGGTGATGAGGTAGTTGGATGGGCTATTTACAGATTGGCTATGTACAGGTGCAGTGATCTGTGAGCTGCTCTGACAGCTGGTGCTTAAAGCTAGTGAGGGAGATATGAGTCTCCAGCTTCACTGATTTTTGCAGTTCGTTTCAGTCATTGGCAGCAGAGAACTGGAAGGAAAGGTGGCCGAAGAGGAATTGGCTTTGGGGGTGACCAGTGAAATATACCTGCTGGAGCGCGTGCTGCGGGTGGGTGTTGCTATGGTGACCAGTGAACTGAGATAAGGCGGGGCTTTACCTAGCAACGACTTATAGATGACCTGGAGCCAGTGGGTTTGGCGACGGATATGAAGCGAGGGCCAGCCAACGAGAGCATACAGGTTGCAGTGGTGGGTAGTGTATGGGGCTTTGGTGACAAAACGGATGGCACTGTGATAGACGGCATCCAATTTGCTGAGTAGAGTGTTGGAGGCTATTTTGTAAATTACATCGCCGAAGTCAAGGATCGGTAGGATAGTCAGTTTTACTAGGGTATGTTTGGCAGTATGAGTGAAGGATGCTTTGTTGCGAAATAGGAAGCCGATTCTAGATTTAATTTTGGATTGGAGATGTTTAATATGAGTCTGGAAGGAGAGTTTGCAGTCTAAACAGACACCTAGGTATTTGTAGTTGTCCAAATATTCTAAGTCAGAACCATCCAGAGTAGTGATGCTGGACTGGTGGGTAGGTGTGGGCAGTGATCGGTTGAAGAGCATGCATTTAGTTTTGCTTGCATTTAAGAGCAGTTGGAGGCCACGGAAGGAGAGTGGTGTGGCATTGAAGCTCGCCTGAAGGTTAGTTAACCTCTATGGGCTAGCACCCGTGGTGCACTCCATCAACAGCAGGTGCATTTCAAGAGCGGCAAATTTGAATCCAAATAAATGTCAAAATTCAAATTTTTCAAACATACAACTATTTTACACCCTTTGAAAGATAAACATCTCCTTAATCTAACCACGTTTTACGATTTCAAAAAGGTTTTACGGCGAAAGCATAAATTTAGAGTATGTTAGGACAGTACATTTACAAGAGTTGTGTGTAATGTTTTGTCAATTCAAAGACAGGGTCACCAAAACCATAAAACCAGCTAAAATGATGCACTAACCTTTTACAATCTCCATCAGATGACACTCCTAGGACATTATGTTAGACAATGCATGCATTTTTAGTTCTATCAAGTTCATATTTATATCCAAAAACAGCGTTTTACTATGGCATTGATGTTGAGGAAATCGTTTCCCTCCAATAACCGGCAGTCAAGTCAACACCACAAATTAAATAATTAAAATTAGAAAACATTGGTAAAATATTATATTGTCATTTAAAGAATTATAGATTTACATCTCTTGAACGCAATCAACTTGCCAGATTTAAAAATAACCTTACTGGGAAATCACACTTTGCAATAATCTGAGCACTGCGCCCAGAAAAATACGCGTTGCGATACAGACTAGACGTCATGTTGGGGAGATCTAAAATCGAAAATACTATGTAAATAATCCATTACCTTTGATTCTCTTCATCAGATGTCACTTCCAGGTATCACAGGTCCATAACGAATGTAGTTTTGTTCAAAAAAGCTCATCATTTATGTCCAAAAATCTCCGTCTTGTTAGCACATGATCTAAGTCAGCCGGACTTCTCGTCATGAACGAGGGGAAAAAATATATTTACGTTCGTTCAAACATGTCAAACGTTGTATAGCATAAATCATTAGGGCCTTTTTTAACCAGAACATGAATAATATTCAAGGTGGACGAATGCATACTCTTTTATAACGTATTGGAACGAGGGTACCCAACATGAACTCGCGCGCCAGGTGTCTAATGGGCCATCATCGTTCCATGGCTCTTGTTCGGTCAGATCTCCCTCCAGAAGACTCAAAACACTTTGTAAAGGCTGGTGACATCTAGTGGAAGCAATAGGAAGTGCCAAAATATTCCTCAGCCCCTGTGTTTTTCAATGGGATAGGTTTAAAGGTAATACAACACATCAGGTATCCACTTCCTGTCAGAAAATGTCTCAGGGTTTTGCCTGCCAAATGAGTTCTGTTATACTCACAGACACCATTCAAACAGTTTTAGAAACTTTAGAGTGTTTTCTATCCATATATAATAAGTATATGCATATTCTAGTTACTGGGTAGGATTAGTAACCAGATTAAATCGGGTACATTTTTTTTATCCAGCCGTGCAAATACTGCCCCCTAGCCCTAACAGGTTAACACAGTGTCCAAGGACGGGCCAGAAGTATACAGAATGGTGTCGTCTGTGTAGAGGTGGATCAGAGAATCACCAGCAGCAAGAGCGACATCATTGATGTATACAGAGAAGAGTCGGCCCGAGGATTGAACCCTGTGGCACCCCCAGAGACTGCCAGAGGTCCGGACAACAGGCCCTCCGATTTGACACACAGAACTCTATCTGAGAAGTAGTTGGTGAACCAGGCGAGACAGTCATTTGAGAAACCAAGGCTGTTGAGTCTGCCGATAAGAATATGGTGATTGACAGAGTCGAAAGCCTTGGCCAGGTTGATGAATACGGCTGCACAGTATTGTCTCTTATCGAAGGCGGTTATGATATTGTTTAGGACCTTGAACGTGGCTGAGGTGTACCCATGACCAGCTCGGAAACCAGATTGCATAATTGCATAGTGGAGAAGGTATGGTGGGATTCGAAATGGTCTGTGATCTGTTTGTTAACTTGGCTTTCGAAGAACTTAGAAAGGCAGGGTAGGATAGATATAGGTCTGTAGCAGTTTGGGTCTAGTGTCTCCCCCTTTGAAGAGGGGGATGACCGCGGCAGCTCTCCAATCTTTCGGGATTTCAGACGGTACGAAAAAGAGGTTGAACAAGCTAGTAATAGGGGTTGAAACAGGTGGGATTTTAACAAATCAAAATGTAATTAAAAAGAAGGCTGGACTCCAAAAAACAAGTTGACCTAGAACAACTTCCATTGACACAATTAAATATGTAAATTATGTTAAGTAGCCTAATAATGAACCTATGTATTGATGTGAAAACAGATTTGAATTTATAATAATTAATATATTATCTTTGTGAAACAAGAACGAGCTGGCGCAATCTTTTTTCTTCTTTAGGATTTGGTTGTCAGATTGCATCCAACTTTTAGGTGCGTACACCACCACCTATTGCACTGGTGTGAGACCATTCACGGCCTACCGACATTAAATTGTTGATACCTTAGTGGAAAATTGCCCCTCCAATTATTAGCCATCTTTAATTAAAAAAAATCTCCACCCCATTCCACTATTTAACCCTATCTAATCCTACTCCAGACCACAGGTCTGAGAGGACAGAACACTACCACTCAACACCCGCTAGTGAGATCCTATTGGCGCGTTGTAGCATGTATTTGCATATTTCCGTTATGGAATGTGTACTCTGAAGTGTGTGTGTGCGCAATAACACAATTTGTAGTAAACACCACCATTTTTAGAAGCTTTGGAAAATGGTTAAGTCTACAAAATGCAGTCCACTCTGTTACAGATTATAGTTTTGGAAACAGAAAACTGTATTAAGATCAAATGTTTAATCGATGAGAAAATCCATCTTGCTCCATCTTCTCCCACTGCCAGCCACTGGGCTTCTTCTCATCACCATATTTGGTTGTGAGTGGAAATGCCAACCAGATGCTTCACATTTACGCATCAGGTGAAATATCTGGCTTGTTCTTTTGTCTCATTCTTCTATCTTTGAGCTAGCTTTGGTCTACTTATTGTCCCCTCCCTTTCACTCCACCTGTCTTGCCCAGAAAACATTTGCCAGTGAGATGTCTCGCCCTGGGGCACCCGCTGGACGGAGACAATAAGTAAACCAGAGTGGCCCCGCCCCGATCAGAAACAATTTGAGAGTGGGGTGTCTTGCTTTCTCTACCGTCTCTGGCCTAGCGTTGGGGTGAGTAACTACCGGAAGTGTTGTCGAATCTAGTGGACTGCAATAGTATTAGCTATCCTAGCATGCTGACGAAGAACAAACAGTCATTAAAGACTAGCAGTATTTCAATCTTCTCGATATGTCGTTTAGGATGATGAGACAATTAGTAGTACACTGCCATCTCCCATCCCTGGATTGAGGTATGTTTTCCAAGCAGTATCTTGAGCCGGCTCTGCGCTGTCCTGATCGTTGCATAGCCACGTTCTGACTGGAGAGAGAATGTAATGAATGTCTATTCGAATTCTGGCTAGCTTTGCAGCTGACTCTGTCCAATTTGACAGCCCAGTTTGTGACACAAAATGATGAATTGCTAGTCTACCGTCCTGTAGATGCATCCTCATTCAAAAGCTATACAGTGTGTGTTTGTGGGGGGGGGTTACTGGGTAGCAGTGAAGGCTGTTGAGGGGAGGACGGATCATAATAATGGCTGGAACGGAGCGATTGGTATGGCATCAGACACATGGAAACCATGTGTTTGATGTATTTGAAACCATTCCACCAATTCCGCTCCAGCTATTACCACGAGCCCTTCCTCCCCAATTAAGGTGCCACCAACCGCCTGTTATGGGTAGTGTGTGCATGTTAGTAGAGGCATGCTATGGGATGTGCACGTTTAAAAATGGTATTCATGACATTGTTTCAGATACCCTCTCACCAACTACACATTTGGGACCAAGGAGCCTCTGTATGAGAAGGACAGTTCAGTGGCAGCACGGTTCCAGAGGATGCGGGAGGAGTTTGACAAGCTGGGCATGCGGAGGGCGGTGGAGGGAGTGCTTATTGTCCATGAGCACAGGTTGCCCCATGTACTGCTGTTGCAGCTGGGAACCACCTTCTTCAAACTGTAAGCACTACCACCAACCAAGCACAGCCTGCAGGAGTTACACAAACAGTCTGTTTTTAAAGTGTGTGCATGCATGTTTGTATGGTTCTCCTATAGGGTTGTCTATTTGTCTCTTGCAGGCCAGGTGGAGAGCTGAGCCCAGGGGAGGATGAGGTGGATGGGCTGAAACGCCTGATGACAGAGGTACGATACACATGCACTCTCAAAGGAGGCCGGCCAGAGTTGGAATCACAACCTCAGATGACATCCATCCTTGTATTCTCTTAGCTCTCAAACTCTTCTTCTCCGTATGTAGTTTTCAGCCACTCCATTCGCCTACATTTGGCTCCGTGTAAACTCCAATTCTGATGCTGTGTGTTAATGTTTAGAAACGTCAATAATCATCGCTTTTGAGAAAGAATCTTTAAAAAAAACAAAACCTATTGTAGCAGTTTTGCACACATTGTGTGCCTCCAGTTGATGAACAACACTTGCTCCCCAGTTAACTTACACACAGGTGTTCGGAGCGCGCAAGATGGCTAATTGGCACAGGTGGCAGCCTATGTCTTCCGTAAACAAGCACTGTAACATGGGGATATGGCCGTGTGGGAACACAAACCTAACCCTATAAAGTTGTGTAGTAATTTACAGTTAGAAAAATATATATTTCTCGCTGATATGAAAGATGAATTCCTTATGTTTCCAAAACAGTACTGCAAGCGATGCGTGTTAATGTTTAGAGCAAGTGTCGGGGGCTTTTAACAAAACTACCCCGGTCAAAAGACACTATCGTCAATAGGCGCCAAAGTAGTTTGCGTCTATCAATGGGGTAGCATTCTCTAAGATCCTGCAGGATGCCGTGATGCCATAGTGATTGTCTTTACTGTGTCTTTGTCAGATCCTGGGCCGGCAGGACGGGGTGAAGCAGGATTGGGTGATCGATGACTCCATCGGAAACTGGTGGCGCCCCAACTTTGAACCCCCACAGGTGAGCATAGCCCAACACACAGTACAGTTTACACTGAAATGTATGGAGGAGGAGATATTGAGCCTACACTAAATATTTGTGTGTGGTAAATATTTGTTTCTGTTCTGCTGCAGTATCCCTACATTCCAGCCCACATCACTAAACCCAAGGAGCATAAAAAGCTCTTCCTAGTTCAACTGCAAGAAAAAGGTAAGTGCCCCATAGCTAGTCAAAATCTGTTCTACATACTCTACTCACATAATCTTTAGTGATATTTGCTTCTGTGTCTTTCAGCTCTGTTTGCAGTCCCAAAGAACTACAAACTGGTGGCAGCCCCTCTGTTTGAGCTTTATGACAATGCCCCCGGCTATGGGCCAATCATATCCAGCCTACCGCAACTACTAAGCAGGTAGTGTGTGTTATATATTGCATATAAATCACTTTTGTGTGTGTGTGTGTGTGTGTGTGTGTGTGTGTGTGTGTGTGTGTGTGTGAGCTCAGGTATGCTGTATATTCATATTTATTTCCTGTAGGTTCAACTTTATCTACAACTAAATGGTGTGAGAATGGGCACAGTGGCTGGCTGTCTCTGTGAGTGCAGCCATATATGGGTGAAATGAAGACATGGAGGGGAAGTAATACAATGTGGGGCAATCAAAATAAGCAACACAAGGCTACTCACCTCTGGCTTCCCGGTAAGGCTGATAAAAAAACAAAAAAAAACACCATCTCAAGAGAAGGGACTGTAAATGTGCTCTTTACAATGATGGAAGAAAATATACTGTCAGACTTTTTGTTTGGATCTGAAAAAAATCTGTTATTTCTTACATGATTAAACTGCAACCCAGTGTCTCAAGAATCAGATTTTATGCTCTTGCAACAGAATACATTTATTTGATTAAAGAAACAACAGCATTGAGTTTCCTGTTGTGTTTTAACCTGTATTACTGTCATGCTATTTCTTTTTCTTAATTTTTATTTTTTTGTATTTTCATGTAGACTGGCTTTTATAACAAGTGTGTTGATGACGTTTTGGTGTATTGTTTTCACTATATATGCTACCCTCTTGGTGATGTCATTCGGAAACACAATGTCAACTTTCACTGCTATATTGACGACACAAAATGGCCTAACTTGGAAGCCTCTATTTTAGACATAAGGAAGTAGATGGTGGCAAATGCTTTACTTTTTAACTCGGACAGAAAATATGCTAATTCTAGGTCCCAAGAAACGAAGAGATCTGCTGTCATATCTGACAATGAATATCGATGGTTGCGCAGGCCTCTCAAATAAAACGGAAGGACCTCAGCGCTACTCTGGACCCTGATCTCTTTCGATGAACATATCAAACAGTCCCCCCGACCCCCTCGATTTTTAAGCATTTTGAAAGAAGAGCCGTTTGTGAGCCGGCTCTTTTAAGTGTAATGAGCCAAATGAACCGGTTCACCGAAAAGACTCGGAACCACTAACGCACTGCTGCGTTTTTATGACGCAATTTTACCGCGACTCATTTATACTAAAATGAATTGTAAACGACAGCGAGATGGTGGCGAGAAAGGAAAGAAGAGAAAGAAACGCGAAGAGAGAGCAGAACTTTCTCCACTACTCGAGGACGAAGATGTGAAGAGGGCAGTGAAGGAAGCATGGTCGCAGCGAGCGCAGTACTCTCATGGTCAGCTACTTGTTAGCTATCTTAGCTACATGTGTTTACACCAAGCACATGCTTTGGCTAGTCTTGTTACATAGATGGTTATTTAATCGAAACGTTATTAGTCACCCTACATATCAATATTGTCAGTGAAGTGCAAAGCTTTAGTCACAACTTTGCTTTCATGACCACAGATCTGAAAACACTAAAAGATGTGGGTCAAACTACCTCTACCATTATCACGTTTCATGAAGTCCATTTTTTTTGTTGGTCTTTTCTAACAAATACGCATGGTATACATCATCTAACGAAATGCTTACTTGCAGGTTCCTTCTCGACAATGCAACAACACAAAGATACGATTACGAACTTGAAGTAGATGGCACCGTAGTATATAATAACTTTTTAAGCTTAAGTATAATACAGGAAGGCACAAATGTATAGCTAATATTTACACGTGTATTGGGGAGGGGGGCAGTGTATAATCTGAGCAGTATAATAAGAGTCTGGTAGCAGCAGTTGTGATGTGTGTAGCATTCGGAAAGTATTCTCACCCCGAGACTTTAACACATTTTGTTACGTTACAGCCTTATTCCAAAATTGATGAGAGAAAAAACGATTTAATCAATCTACACACAATACCCCATAATGACGAAGCAAAAACAGAATTTTATACATTTTTGCAAATGTATTAAAAATAATAATAAACTGAAATATCACATCTGCATAAGTATTCATACTTGTTACTCAGTACTTTGTTGAAGCAACTTTGGCAGCGATTACAGCATTGAGTCTTCTTGAGTATGACACTACAAGCTTGGCACACCTCTATTTGGGGACTTTCTCCCATTCTTTTCTGTAGATCCTCTCAAGCTCTCAGGTTGGATGGAAAGCATTGCTGCACAGCTATTTTCAGGTCTCTCCAGAGATGTTTGATCGGGTTCAAGTCCAGACTGGCTGGGCCACTCAAGGACATTCAGAGATTTGTCCCAAAGCCACTGCTGCGTTGTCTTGCTGTGTGCTTAGGGCTGTTGTCCTGTTCGAAGTCTGAGGTCCTGAGCGCTCTGCAGTAGGTTTTCATCAAGGATCTCTGTACTTAGCTCCATTCATCTTTCCCTCGATCCTGACTAGTCTCCCAGTCACTGTCGCTGAAAAACATCCCCACAGTAAGATGCTGCCACCATCATGCTTCACCATAGGGATGGTACCAGGTTTCCTCCAGATGTGACCCTTGGCATTCAGGCCAAATTGTTAAATCTTGGTTTCATCAGACCAGAGAATCTTGTTTCTTATGGTCTGAGAGTCCTTTAGGTACAGATGAACTCTGAAGCTCTGTCAGAGTAACCATCGGGTTCTTGGTCACCTCCCTGACCAAGGCTCTTCTCTCCCGATTGCTCAGTTTGGCTGGGCGGCCAGCTTTAGGAAGAGTCTTGGTGGTTCCAAACTTCTTCCATTTTAGAATGATGGAGGCAACTGTGTTCTTGGGGACCTTTAATGCATCAGAATTTTTTTGGTACCCTTCCTCAGATCTGTACCTTGACACAATCCTGTATCAGAGCTCTACGGACAATTCCTTCGACCTCTTTACTTGCTCTGACATGTGCTGTCAACTGTGGGACCTTATAGACAGGTGTGTGCCTTTCCAAATCATGTCCAATCAATTGAATTTATCACCGGTGGACTCCAAGTTGTAGAAACATCCCAAGGATGATCAATGGAAACAAGATGCACTTGAACTCAATTTCGAGTCTCATAGTAAAGGGTCTGAATACTTATGTAAATAAGGCATTTCTGTTTATTTTTAATAAATTGGCAAACATTTCTAAAAACCTGTTTTCACTTAAAAAAGATCAATTTTTAGAATAAGGTTGTAACGTAACCAAATGTGGAAAAAGTCAAGGGTTCTGAATACTGTATACTGTATGTGTATGTCTGTGTGGGTCTGTGCATGAGTGAGCGCATGTGTGCTGCTATGCGGAGAATAAGAACAGTTCAAGTGTTCAGCAGTCAGATGGCTTGTAGATACAAACAAGCTCAGTGACAGTTTCTATCAGACCTCATACTCCGATACCTTCTCCTTGTGTGTGGGGTCCTTTATGATGCTGCGTGCCTTCCTCAGGCACCTTTTTGGGTATATGTCCTGGATGGGTGGTAGCATGGTTCCAGTGATGTACTGGTCCATCTTCACCACCCACTGGAGGGTCTTGCATTTGTGCACGGAGCGATTCTCATACTAGGCCGTGATGCAACTGGTCAGGACACTCTTGATGGTGCAGCGGTAGTATTTGGAGAGGACCCGGGGCGGCATGCCGGATTTCTTCAGCCGCCTAAGGAAGTAGAGATGCTGTTGCACTCTCTTGATAAGAGTAGTGGTGGTGGTGTTGATCCATGACAAGTCCTCTGTGATGTGGATTCTGAGGAACTTAAAACTAGTGACTCTACTGCAGTCCCGTTGATGTGGATCGGGGCATGTTGCCTCCTCTGCTTCCTAAAGTCAATCATTTTAGACTCCTGAGTGGCGCAGCGGTCTAAGGCACTGCATCAGTGCAAGTGGCGTAACTATAGTACCTGGTTCGAATCCAGGCAGTATCACATCCGGCCGTGATTGGGAGTCCCGTAGGATGGCGCACAATTGGCACAGCATCGTCCCTATTTGGCCGGAGTAGGCCGTCATTGTAAATAAGAATTTGTTCTTAACTGACTTGCCTGGTTAAATAAAAATAATCAACTCCTTTGTTTTGCTGACATTGAGGGAGAGGTTGTTGTCATGAGGGAGAGGTTGTCATGCCAATTCACGTACCTCCTCCCTATAGGCTGACTCGTCATTGTTTGGTATCAGGCCTGCAACCATGGTGTCGTCAGCAAACATGATGGTGTCGTGCAAAGCCACACAGTCCTGGGGGAACAGGGATTGCAGCAGAGGACTGAGGCCACACCCCTGTGTGGCCCCTGTGTTACGGGTCAGTGTGGAAGAGGTGTTGTTGCCAATCCTCACAGCCTGTGGTCTGCCCGTCAGGAGGTCCAGGATCCAGTTGCAAAGGGTGGTGTCCAGACCCAGGGCTCTGAGTTTGGTGTCGAGCTTGGAGGGAACAATAGTGTTGAATGCTGAACTGTAATCAATGAACAGCATTCTCACATAGGTGTTCCTCTTGTCCAGATGTGTTACGGCCGTGTACATAGAGATGGAAATGGATTTGGATCTGTTGTAGCGGTAGGCAAATTGGAGTGGGTCCAGTCTGCCTGGCATGCTGGCCTTGGTGTGGGCCATGACCAGCCTCTCAAAGCACTTCATGATGACCAATGTGAGTGCGACGAGGCGATAGACATTTGGGAATGTAATTTGGGCCACTGGGACGATGGTGGTCTCCTTAAAGCAGGTGGGGACTACAGCCTGGGTCAGGTTGAAGATGTGTGAGATGCCAGCTGGTCAGCACACCCTCTGAGGATGCGGCCAGGGATGCCATCTGGGCCGGCGGCTTTGTGAGTATTCACTTTTTTTTTTTAGAGTTTTCCTCAAGTCAGCCTTGAAAAGCGAAAGCATCTGGTCGTCCGGAGCAGCGAGAGTCTTCCTGGATGGCTCTTTATTGTCAGCCTCGAAGCAAGCATTCAATGTGTTAAGGTCATCTGGGAGTGAGGCTTTGGTGGGCACCGCACAGCTGGATTTGCCTTTGTAGTCTGTGATGGTCTGTAGTTCTTGCCACATGCGACGTGAGTCTGAAATGTCGAACATCATTTCAAGTTTCAGTCTGTATTGTCTTTTTGCGTCCCAAATCCATTTGCGGAGCTCGTACATGCTTGCCTTGTATGCGTTGCGCACCACCGATTCATCGGGTTCGTTCTGCTGACATTGAATGCTGTGGTACGGGCTCTCGTATATGGCACCCAAAGAGAAGTAACAAAAGGGTGTCACAAAAAAGTATGTTTTTGGAGTATTGAGAAGGTTTACCACCTTCCTATGTGCTGTTCGATTGGGTTAGAACCTCAAATTAAAATGTTCCAGAGGTAACAACTGACTCTAAGACATACATTAGTTAATGTTACCTTTATTCACATAATTAGTGCTAACTTTTTTTATATTGGTAGACCAGTCGTTGAGTGTTCCGCTGATGTTCCTCTTAAGGGGGCCTGGAGCTGGACTGCCACCCTTTCCCTCACTGCATCATCAGAAACTTCATCCAGAGTGACAGCTTTACAGAGAACCTACAGAGGGAGCTTCTAGACCTCAACTTCCATGAGAAGTCCAACGACCTGTACAAATTTAATCAGGTAAAAAAGGAAAACTGATAGAATACAGTTTTGAAACGGGTTGCTTCTTGTTCATAATGCTTCTTTACTCTGCTTTTTGGAGTTATGACATTGGGAGTTATCATACTCATTGACAATTTCTCTTACAGTCAGACGACCTGAAAAAGAGAAAAGAGCCTCACATCACAGGCTTGAGGTAATTTCTATGTGTGTGTGAGGGCAATTTAGGGAGGTAGAGAGAACATGTTTGCTTTGTGTGTGTGTACCAGATGGGGATCTGTGTAACTCATTCCTCAGCCTGAAATGTCTCCACTTGCGCGTGCCTCCACAAGTGTCTCCATTTGGACGACTGAGTAAGACGCTTCAGGATGGCGGTCACGTGTTTGCGAGGCAGAGGTCCTAAGTTCAAGCCTCTGTATGCGCTGAATCAGGGGAAAGCGGTACTCACGAAGCAAGCAGCGTGATGTTCTTTACATGTGCATGCTCTCAGTTAGGCTGTTTTTGAGCTTTGTGTGTGTTTTCAGGGCAGCACTATTTGGGCTGTTTCGATCCTGGCTGGGGGAAGTGTTGGGGATAGAACTGGAGCCCACAGTGGACATTTCCTGTGCCAAGTATCAATACACTGGTGAGTCACATGTTTTTACCTCTACTCTTCAAAAAAACAATGAGCAAGCCTTAATATTAGCATGCTCTTCCTAGAAAAGAGCAGAAGCACTGAGCTATCCCCCCAAGATATCCTGTTCTACCCACTGCATAGTTAGTCTATATGGACATGCATATTTCTGGAATTAATTATGAAATATACATTATCTGTCTTTATCAATGCCCTCTCTATCTCTCTGTCGGTAGATGTTCTGTTGTGTCATGATGATGAGTTGGAGGGGAGGCGTGTTGCCTTCATCCTCTACCTTGTCCCTCCATGGGAGAGCAGCGATGGAGGAACCCTGGATCTCTTCAGCACAGATGGTAAGTGTGTGTGTGTGTGTGTGTGTGTGTGTGTGTGTGTGTGTGTGTGTGTGTGTGTGTGTGTGTGTGTGTGTGTGTGTGTGTATATTGGCGTGAGTGAAAAAATGTGTTTTAATTTATAATCTACTTTGTGCATAGATCAATTCCAGCCCCATAGTGTAGTGAAGTCTCTGGTGCCCAGCTGGAACACTCTGGTTCTCTTCGAGGTTTCACCTGTCTCCTTCCACCAGGTAGTTCTTCCTATACCACTGGATAACAACCACACACCTCTCACCTGTCCAGGTAGCAGTAGTGCAATCTACGGATGGCTGTCTCTCTGTGTGTTTGTCCAGGTTGCAGAGGTGTTGTCAGAGGATAAGTGTCGTCTCTCTCTGAGTGGCTGGTTTCATGGGCCGTCTTTGGAGCGACCCCCTCGTCACACCGAGCCCCCCTTCCCAAGGAGCCCCCACCTTCCCAGAGATGTAAGTGTGTGTGTGTTCTGAAAGAGTGAACTCACAGCCATAGAGCAAGGATGTGGTCACAAGGATGTGTGTGTGTGCATTTTACCTGAGTGTGTATTTTGTGTGTCTGTTCACAGGAGACACTGTTGCTAGAGTGGCTGAATCCACTGTATCTGGATGTTGACTACCAGTCACAGGTTCAGCAAGAGTTTGAGGACAGCTCTGAGATCCAGCTCAAGAATTTCCTCAAAGTAACACCATTACTCTACTTCTTCATTTGTCCATCTCTCTCCTGCTCTCTCTCTCCTGGTTGACAGTGTCTCTCTCTACAGGAGGAGAAGTTTAAGGAGGTGAGTGAAGCACTGCGATCGACTGACGTCCAGTGGACCAAGCAAGGTCCTCCCAACAGGAGGTGAGCCTGTCGAGTAATTTGTTTGTGTGAGTGAGAGATCCCGAACGTGTTATGATGGCTGTAAATGTATATGATGTGTGTAAATATTTTTGTGTATGTCCGTTGTGCAGATGTTATGAAGTGGCTTCGTTAGAGTCCTTCCCCCAGTGTGTGAGTGCATGCTGGGAGCTGTTGTGCTCGGAGGCATTCTTCCTGCTTCTGTCCAACTTCACTGGCCTGAGACTGCACTACCTCAGCCCTAGTGACGAAGACAAGGAGGAAGAGAAGGACCAAGAAGATGAGGAAGAGAGAGAAGCCACAGGGTCATCTGTGTACACACCATCAGCTAATAAGAATAACAAAGGTGTGTTGCTTGTTTGTGTATGTACACTACCGGTCAAAAGTTTAATGGTTTTTCTTTATTTTGACTATTTTCTACATTGTAGAATAATAGTTTTGACATCTTCACTATGAAATAACACATATGGAATCATGTAGTAACCAAAAAAGTGTTAAACAAATCAAAATATATTTTATATTTGAGATTCTTCAAATAGCCACCCTCTGCCTTGATGACAGCTTTGCACACTCTTGGCATTCTGTCAACCAGCTTCACCTGGAATGCTTTTCCAACAGTCTTGAAGGAGTTCCCACATAGGCTGAGCACTTGTTGGCTACTTATCCCAAACCATCTCAATTGGGTTGAAGTCGGGGGATTGTGGAGGCCACGTCATCTGATGCAGCAATCCATCACTCTTTCTTGGTAAAATAGCCCTTACACAGCCTGGAGGTGTGTTGGGTCATTGTCCTGTTGAAAAGAAATTATAGTCCCACTAAGCCCAAACCAGATGGGATGGCGTATCGCTGTGGAATCCTGTGGCAGCCATGCTGGTTGAGTGTGATTTAACCTCTTACATCTAGACGTTCCGCTAGCGGAACACCTGCTCCAATATCCAATGATAGGCGTGGCGCGAATTACAAATTCCTCAAAAATCCATTTTTCAAACATATGACTATTTCACAGCATTTTAAAGACAAGACTCTCCTTTATCTAACCACACTGTCCGATTTCAAAAAGGCTTTACAGCGAAAGCAAAACATTAGATTATGTCAGCAGAGTACCCAGCCAGAAATAATCAGACACCCATTTTTCAAGCTAGCATATAATGTCACAAAAACCCAGAAGACAGCTAAATGCAGCACTAACCTTTGATGATCTTCATCAGATGACACACCTAGGACATTATGTTATACAATACATGCATGTTTTGTTCAATCAAGTTCATATTTATATCAAAAAACTGCTTTTTACATTAGCATGTGACGTTCAGAACTAGCATACCCCCCGCAAACTCCCGGGGAATTTGCTAACAATTTACAAAATTACTCACGATAAACGTTCACAAAAAGCATAACAATTATTTTAAGAATTATAGATACAGAACTCCTCTATGCACTCGATATGTCCGATTTTAAAATAGCTTTTTGGTGAAAGCACATTTTGCAATATTCTAAGTACATAGCCCTGCCATCACGGGCTAGCTATTTAGACACCCGGCAAGTTTAGCCTTCACCAAAATCAGCTTTACTATTATAAAAGTTTGATTACCTTTTGTTGTCTTCGTCAGAATGCACTCCCAGGACTGCTACTTCAATAACAAATGTTGGTTTGGTCCAAAATAATCCATCGTTATATCCGAATAGCGGCGTTTTGTTCGTGCGTCCCAGAAACTATCCGAAATGGTAAATCAGGGTCGTGCGCATGGCGCAATTCGTGACAAAAAAAATCTAAATATTCCATTACCGTACTTCGAAGCATGTCAACCGCTGTTTAAAATCAATTTTTATGCAATTTATCTCGTAAAAAAGCGATAATATTCCGACCGGGAATCTCCTTTTCGGCAAACAGAGGAAAAATCACAAAGACGGGGGCAGCCAGGGCACGCGCCTAAGCCCACAGTCCCTTGATCGGCCACTTGAGAAAGGCGATAATGTGTTTCAGCCTGGGGCTGGGATGACGACATTCAGGTTTTTCCCGGGCTCTGAGCGCCCATGGAAGACGTAGGAAGTGTCACGTTAGAGCAGAGATCCTTTGTAAAAGATGGAGATGGCAAAGAAGTTCAAGAAATGGTCAGACAGGCCACTTCCTGTAAAGGAATCTCTCAGGTTTTGACCTGCCATTTGAGTTCTGTTATACTCACAGACACCATTCAAACAGTTTTAGAAACTTTGGAGTGTTTTCTATCCAAAGCCAATAATTATATGCATATTCTAGTTACTGGGAAGGAGTAGTAACCAGATTAAATCGGGTACGTTTTTTATCCAGCCGTGAAAATACTGCCCCCTAGCCATAACAGGTTAAATTCTAAATAAATCACACAGTGTCACCAGCAAAGCAATCCCACACCATAACACCTCCTCCTCCATGCTTCACGGTGGGAACCACACATGCGGAGATCATACGTTCACCTATTCTGTGTCTCACAAAAACACGGCAGTTGGAACCAAAAATCTCAAATTTGGACTCCGGACCAATGGACAAATTTCCACCGGTCTAATGTCCATTGCTTGTGTTTCTTGGCCCAAGCAAGTCTCTTTTTCTTATTGATCAAATGTATTTATATAGCCCTTCTTACATCAGCTGATATATCAAAGTGCTGTACAGAAACCCAGCCTAAAACCCCAAACAGCAAGCAATGCAGGTGTAGAAGCACAGTGGCTAGGAAAAACTCCCTAGAAAGGCCAAAACCTAGGAAGAAACCTAGAGAGGAACCAGGCTATGAGGGTTGGCCAGTCCTCTTCTGGCTGTGCCGGGTGGAGATAATAACAGAACATGGCCAAGATGTTCAAATGTTCATAAATTACCAGCATGGTCAAGTAATAGTAATCACAGTGAACAGGTCAGGGTTCCATAGCCACAGGCAGAACAGTTGAAACTGGAGCAGCAGCACCAGGTGGACTTGGGACAACAGAGTCATCATGCCAGGTGAGGAAGAGAGAGAGAGAGGGAGGGAGAGAGAGACTTAAATTCACACAGGACACCGGATAAGACAGGAGAAATACTCCAGCTATAACAGACTGACCCTAGCCCCCCGACACATAAACTACTGCAGCATAAATACTGGAGGCTGAGACAGGAGGGGTCAGGAGACACTGTGGCCCCATCTGATGATACCCCCAGACAGGGCCAAACAGGCAGGATATAACCCCACCCACTTTGCCAAAGCACAGCCCCCACACCACTAGAGGGATATCTTCAACCACCAACTTACAATCCTGAGACGAGGCCGAGTATAGCCCACAAAGATCTCCGCCATGGCACAACCCAAGGGGGGGCGCCAACCCAGATAGACCACGTCAGTGACTCAAGTGACGCACCCCTCCTAGCGACGGCAAGGAAGAGCAACAGTAAGCCAGTGACTCAGCCCCTGTAATAGGGTTAGAGGCAGAGAATCCCAGTGGAGAGAGGGGAACCGGCCAGGCAGAGACAGTCCTTTAATAGTGGTTTCTTTGCAGCAATTCGACCATGGAGGCCTGATTCACACAGTCTCCTCTGAACAGTTGATGTTGAGATGTGTCTGTTACTTGAACTCTGTGAAGCATTTATTTGGGCTGCAATTTCTGAGGCTGGTAACTCTAATGATCTAGTCCTCTGCAGCAGAGGTAACTCTGGGCCTCCCATTCCTGTGGCAGTCCTCATGAGAGCCAGTTTCATCATAGCGCTTGATGGTTTTTGCGACTGCACTTGAAGAAACGTTTGAAGTTCTTGAAATTTTCCGGATGGACTGACCTTCATGTCTTAAAGTAATGATGGACTGTCGTTTCTCTTTTCTTATTTGAGCTGTTCTTGGCATAATACGGACTTGGTATTTTACCAAATAGGGCTATCTTCTGTATACCCCCCTACCTTGTCACAACACAACTGATTGGCTCGAACATATTAAGAAGGAAATAAATTCCGCAAAGTAACTTAAGAAGGCACACCTGTTAATTGAAATGCATTCCAGGTGATTACCCCATGAAACTGGTTGAGAGAATACCAAGAGTGTACAAAGCTGTCATCAAGGCAAAGGGTGGCTATTTGAAGAATCTCAAATATAAGAGATATTTAGATTTGTTTAACACTTTTTTTGGTTACCACATGACTCCATATGTGTTATTTCATAGTTTTGATGTCTTCACTATTATTCTACAATGTAGAAAATAGTACAAATAAAGAAAAACCCTTGAATGAGTAGGTGTTCTAAAACTTTTGACCGGTAGTGTATGTGTGGGTTCGTGTGTGTGTGTGTGTGTGTGTGTGTGTGTGTGTGTGTGTGTGTGTGTGTGTGTTGAACCCTGTGTGTATCCTCATATGTGTGTTTGTGAGCCTTGACCTTTCTGTACCTCCTCAGGACTGAATATGTCTTTGTAAGTATGTGTTGACCCCTCTGTGTGTATCCTCAAGAGCCGAGCACGCCTGTGTGTGTTGGAGAACTGCGTCGCTGGGCTCACGGGGACTACACACTACTGCACGATGGAGACGCATCGAGAGCAGAGTACGCCCTTGACCTACTGCTGCCCCTGAGCTGTCCTGGTCAGTCACACACACGCTTAATCACACTCACACGCTTAATCAGACACTCATGCCTAATCACACAGACACACAATGTAGGTTAGAATCATAGTTTGGGAACTATTTTAAAAATTGTAAGTGTGAATGTTATCATACACAATATCAAATCCAAAGTGTGATAACTGTCTTTTTATTTTTCAGACTGGCAGACCGAGTTTGGGGGCTTCACCTCCTATGTTGCTAATGAAGAGGATGAGGAGGTGAGTGATGTCACTGTTCATATGGCAACTGATCAACTAGATTCCTGTGATTGTCATGGTTGTCATTTCTCATCGGTGTCCTCCTGTCCGCAGCTCCTGATGGTGTATCCAGAGGAGAACTCCCTGGCTCTTGTCTACAGGGACAAAGAGACTCTCAAATTTGTCAAACATATCAATCACAGAAGCTCCACCCTACCTATTGGTGATTATTGTAGGAGAGCAGTTTATGACTTCTCCTTTGTGTATTATGAATGAGTTTTTATGTGTATGTGTTGAGGTGTATGGGTTTGTAATATAACATCACTGTGAGGGGTGGTCGGTCTACTCTAAAGCCTCATGATGTCATGTGTTCTTCATTAAAGTGAACAGACAGGGATACCCTGTTACTATGGTTACCTGGTTTTGGTTGGCAGCCACGGAGTAACGCAAGGAAGAAAACAAATTCTACAGTGACAGCACTTGGTAGTATTTTGTGTTCATTATCGTGTGTCGTTATTGTGGCCCTGTATGGCTGGGTTGGTAGGTCATGGCGTTAGCAACGCCAGGGTTGTGGGTTTGTTTCCCGGTGCTACCCAGACGTGAAATATATGCACACATGACTGCATGTCGCGTTGGATAAAAGCATCTGCTAAATGGAATAAAATAATAATAATAATATTATTATTATATATTGCTAGTTTATTTGTGTGTGTCTGTAGTATGTGTTCAAACTATCTTACAGTATTCATGCTGTCACTGTAAAAATGAATCTGTCTGCAAGGAAAGTAAACTACAGAGCAGTGATTGAACATTAGAAAACCAAATCCACACACACTCGCACAACCACCACTCCGATGTTAAATTCTTCACTTGGATATCAAACTGAATAACAAATGAGTAATAACAGCTAGATGTTTGGCAGACCTATGATTTCACTAATCTTTTTAAATGTATTTTTATTGTCCCAACCCCTCTTCTTACAGCATTTGTTGTTATATTTACGTATGACTCATATTTTACATACAAGGCACTTTTTTTACACAGTAGTTACATAGCAAAATATAGTTATTTAAATACATTGCATAGTACTTAAACACATCGGTATACATTATTTAGTTTTTAGTCATCTTAGTGAAAATATTGAAACAATGGTTGCAGTCTGACTGTTACATTTCGACAAAGGATGGAGCTACATACTGTAACTATAGATTGTTACACCAGATATTGTGATTTAACCAGAGGCTTTTGGTATCCATTACTGGGAGTTACAGGTTGGGTACTGTTTGGTGTAGCACAGAATTTTCGAGCAACTTTAACTTGGCGACACTATCTTCGTTCTCGATTCGAACAAACGTATCTTCTAAAATGTCTGTGTCCAATTGCAAGTGGTGCGAAAATGCTCCATTATTAAAATAAATGTTTTGCTCCATTAAGTAATCCAACGATGTGCACTTTGCCGTCTTGTCTATTTCAAATATTCTCCCATCGATCGAGGTAGGTGTGTCATCATGGAAACTTTTTTCTACGAATTGGCAAATCGGAAATGTATGAGTTTCATAAATCCAACTAGCATGTAAAAGCGGCATAATCTCTGTCAAACTGTCAAGGCTCACATAGAATGTTATTACTAGCAGCGGTAGTTCCTGGTTTTGAGTTTTCATCATTGATTATTTGGACGAATCAAGATTGGGCGAAGGCGGTGCAGTTATTTTTTAGCACGTGTGGACGATAAACGGTTTTCACTACATTCCACAACCACAAAGTAAAAATGGTCTTTATCATAAAAATTATTGAAAATAATTTGTTCCTTCCTTTGCACAAAGGTAATCACAATTGTTAATGGAACCCCCCCAGCAGTGAAGTAGAGAGAATGTGTTTGTGATGATTACAATCTTGCTGCTGTGATCAAAGAGGATACTTGGGGATGAACAGTAGTCTAACATGTTTAATGTGTGTGGGTGTTTGACAGTAACACAGCACTACAGATATATTTCAGCACTAGGGTTTATTAATCGATAGTGATATTTTAGCTTTGCACACTTTGAAGCGCTGGCATATAAGATTCTGAGAGAGGAAGAGAGGGCTCAAGTCAGTCTTGACTTCACCTGTCCGAATTTTCTTGGAAGGTGCTCTCTGATTAATAGTGAGGCCATTTCCTGTCATGCTTAGATAAGACCGACAGTTTACTGTCGGGCCTTGCTCACATCATTTTTGTTTTTTTTATGTGAATCCTTTCTATTCTGTTTACAGGCTCCATCTGGCCTGTTTTTGTCCCCAAGCAGTTGCCATAGTTTCAGTCTGTAACATAGGTATTTCCTTTGAAAGTGATATATTGAAGCAACATCAGTCAGGAAGTTAAAGCTTGGTCGCAAATGGACAATGACCTCGAGCATATTTCCACAGTTGTGGCAAAATGGCTTAATAAATGTGGCCTACCTTCTCTGAAATAATCACTTGTCTGACAATGTGGATGTGCACGTAAGGAACCCCCCATACATTCAAGTGATTACTTCGAGGAAGGAATATACATGTTTACAACATTTAAACCAGGCAAATGAATAACATCACCCACGGCCCTGGTTCCAAAAACATAAAATAACAGTAAATATATCTATATAGGCCAAAACAAAATAACCTGTTTCTTATTTGGTATGTTGCTTCTCAGTCAATTCATTTTGCCTTTAGTGTCATGTTCAGTGGGTACATGCAATTATATAATTTCAACATTGTCGACAGCTACACAGTTGCAAGCAAATGGCTACAGCAGTAAAGGATCAGTTCCGACAAATATTTCCTTCCAATCAAGCAACAAAAAACAGTCAACTACTTCCTTCCTGTAAAGATACGTGATTCTAACCAATAGGGAAGCGGCATGTTCTTTCTCACCAATCACAGTGCCTCAGGTTTCCCTGTAACCAATTGCCTGTCGGGAAATTATTACTGTATCTGTGTTTTCCTGTGGTCAGGTCGTGTTGCCGTCCTTACAACGTTTTTCTTTTAAGGTAAGTTAACAATACAATTATGATTTTACTTTAAACCCAAAACGAAATTATAGCCTATACAACAGTTAATGCCACAAATGACATTAAACAAATGCATAACAGTACGTCAATCATGAAAGAAAATGTATTCAAGTTGCTATGATTCCTTTCTATTGTTGATTAGGCTACTGTTTAGTAACAACTTCAATGTATGATTAAAACTTCACCAGTAGTTTTGTATTATTATTGAAGGTCAGTAGGCGGTGTTTGGTGCAGCTTAATTTACTATAAAGTAGGTCTACTTTTCTAATTTCCTAAAAGTCTGAACCGCACTGTGTCCAACGTGGTCTCAGAGCATTTCGTATTATTCTGTACGTAAACGCAAGACATTTCTTAATTTAGTATGACATGTTACATTTCGTATGGGAAGTATTAATTTGTGGATGTCCATCATCCATTTCGTATGATATGTTATAAATTACTGTTAATATGACATTACAAATTGCAATTTGTACCATATTGTAATGAAACAGGCAGGGCGCAGGTCTCGAACCCTCGACCTTCTAGCCCAAAAGCCAGCGCGCCATTGACTATGCCACAAAAGCATGCTCAAGCGGCAGAGTTGATATTCACGCTTATAAACCCAGGGTCGTTACACTACTCCCTCCTTTCAAAGAGCGCGTCCTCATGCTAGCTTGCGACTCTACGTCTTACAGGAACGCGCTCACCGGCCAAGCACATGTACTGTCGTGGATGCAAGGTTCGACCACTTCTGACACCAATGTAATGAAACAGGCAGGGCACAGGTCTCGAACCCTCGACCTTCTAGCCCGAAGTCCAGCGCGCTATCGACTGTGCCACAAAAGCATGCTCAAGCGGCAGAGTCGATAGACGGGCTTATAAACCCAGGGTCGTTACAATATGTTACAAATTGTGATTCATACAATATGTTCTGAATTTCCAAAACATATTATATGTTACACAATATTTATTTTATTGTGGCTAACGTTAGCTAGCTCTAGGGATAAGGTTGAAGTTAGGTTAAAGGGTTAGGGAAGAGTTATGTTAGGGGAAGGGTTCGCTAAAAGTGTTAAGGTTAGGGGAAGTTGCTAATTAGCTAAAATGCTAAAGTTGTCCGTGATGAGATTCGAACACATTCACATTATATTCCCACCCATCCACCCCTACCAACCACCCTCCTTTAGTTTTTTCCTGGTTGATGTTATTCATAGTGCATAAATGAAAAGGGAAAACAAAACACCAAAGTTTCAGCCTTAGGCCATTCTCAGTGTAAATATACCTTTAATTTATTTGGGAACCATGATGTTCTAATAAACGTCTTTATTTTGCATTCAATCCTCCGTTTTGGAATTATTCCTTTTTTCGACAGTGTGCGGGTCTCCATCTCTTTCACTATACCAAACGTAACATATCATATTGATTTGAGTGACCCAGATTTACATTTACTATGTTACGTCTAGTCTATGAGACCAGTCTGCTGTGTCATATTCTTGCCTCATAGCAGGAGAGAATGTAGTGAAATTCCTGTCATCATGTACATGTGACTCACGGGACTGGCGTTTTCACAGAACTGCATACCACACAGTGCTACCTGTCTTGTAGGCTCAGTAGTTTAAACCAATGATTTATATAAACCCTGGATTTCTGATGCTATGTGTTGGCCAATGAAAGACTTTGAAGCCATATTGGCACTCTTCAGAAAAGCAGTAGTTCCATAGTTATGAATAGAATTCTTCAGTATTTCATTTAAATCTTTCGAGGACAAATTTACATGTATTTAAGTATTTTGTTGCAGTGGGGACAGTGACATATTAGACACATAAAATTATACTTTTAAGGAAAATGTTTTTATATATTTTTATTTGTATGCTTAGCTCACATAATATGATTCAAAAGTATGCGTTAAGGTGTCTGTAATAGAATTAACGTGGCAAAAACAAAGAAATGCATTATAAAATATTCCAAAATATTTGTATCGTCAAAACAGCGCCCCCCCTGTCAGTCATCTAGTGTATATTTAAATCATTAGTCTAACCCGTCATAGAGCTCACCAGTTTGTAATAATAAACACCAAAAATAAGGTCTGAGGTAACACAGGCTTAAGAGATCTTATATATTTTGTTCTATATACTTATATGTACATATTCTCATTCACCCCTTTAGATTTGTGTGTATTAGGTAGTTGTTGGGGAATTGTTAGATTACTTGTTAGATCTGAGTGTATTAGGTAGTTGTTGGGGAATTGTTAGATTACTTGTTAGATCTGAGTGTATTAGGTAGTTGTTGGGGAATTGTTAGATATTACTTGTTAGATATTACTGCACTGTTGGAACTACAAGCACAAACATTTTGCTACACTCGCATTAACATCTGCTAACCATGTGCATGTGACCAATACAATTTGATTTGATTTATTCGTCAGTTAACATGACCTTTATGAATGTATTTGTTTATAATGTACATGATTCAAAATTCACAAAAAGAGAGATTTATCTCATAGAATAAAACTTATAAAATCTTCTAAGCCTGTGTTTACCACAGGCCTTATTTTCTGCGTTTATTGAAAAAACCCTACAAAAACTCAATTTTCTCGTAAGCTTTGCCCAATGAATCATTACTATTGCTCTCTATAGACTACAATATAAGTATTCACTACAAAAATGAAACCGACCAATTCAACTTGTTTGGCAGTCTATACCGTGTAGACTGATTCTCGTTTTCATCCTAATCTAAGGAATGGCATTCACTGAATTGACCCAATGTCCAGGGAATCCTTTGGTTGGCACTTGGCAGGATGATTTTAGTATTTGACGCTGCGGTGGTGGATGTTAAATGTTGCATTAATAAACTCTTGATGATGACATAATCCTCATACACTCTATGGTATTCTAGGCTACATCTGGTGAATTAATCCAGCACACTTTCAGTTTTAGTAATGTATGACACTACCGGTCTATGAATGTAATGATGGCTTATGATTACATGTAGGCCAGGGGTCCAGAATTACATTCAGCCGTGGACCGATTTTTCCTTGAGCGGGGGGCCGGAACATAGTTATAAATAATTTGTACACTGCAAATTGACAGCAAGAATCCCAAACATATAGTATTTGACAAAAACAGAATCATTTCAAACCTTGATTACATTGAGAAACGATCACATACCGTGCCTCCAGAGAGTATTCACACCCCTTGATTTATTCTACATTTTGTTGTATTACAGCATGAATTCAAAATGTATTAAATGTGTATTTTGTGTATTCAGCCCCTTTTGTTATGGCAAGCCTTAATAAGTTTAAGAGTAAAAATGTGCTTAACAAGTCACAGTATGGACTCACTCTGTGTGCAATAATAATTTAACATGATTTTTGAATGACTACCTCATCTCTGTACCTCACACATACGGTGCCTTGGGAAAGTATTCAGACCCCTTGACTTTTTCCACATTTTGTTACGTTACAGCCTTATTCTAAAATTGATGAAATATTATACTTTTTTCAGCAATCTACACACAATACCCCATAATGACAAAGTGAAAAGAGGTTTGTAGAAATTCTTTCAAATGTATTAAAAATAAAAAACTGAAATACCTTATTTACACAAGTATTCAGACCCTTTGCTATGAGACTCAAAATCAAGCTCAGGTGCATCCTGTTTCTACTGATCATCCTTGATGTTTCTACAACTTGATTAGAGTCCACCTGTGGTAAATTACAATGATTGGACATGATTTGGAAAGGCACACACCTGTGTGTATATAAGGTCCCACAGTTGACAGTGCATCTCAGAGCAAAAACCAAGCCATGAGGTCGAAGGAATTGTCCGTAGAGCTCAGAGACAGGATTGTGTCGAGGCACAGATCTGTGGAAGGGTACCAAAATATTTCTGCAGCATTGAAGGCCCCCAAGAACACAGTGGCCTCCATCGTTCTTAAACTGAGCAATCGGGGGAGAAGGGCCTTGATCTGGGAGGTGACCAAGAACCCGATTTGTCACTCTGACAGAGCTCCAGAGTTCCTCTATGGAGATGGGAGAACCTTCCAGAAGAACAACCATCTCTGCAGCACTCCACCAATCAGGCCCTTATGGTAGAGTGGCCAGACAGAAGCCACTCCTCAGTAAAAAGCACATGACAGCCCGCTTTGCCAAGAGGCATCTAAAGACTCGCAGACCATGAGAAAGAAGATTCTCTGGTTTGATGAAACCAAGATTGAACTATTTTGCCTGAATGACAAGCGTCACGTCTGGAGGAAACCTGGCACCATCCCTACAGTGAAGCATGGTTGTGGCACCATGCTGTGGGAATGTTTTTCAGTGGCAGGGACTGGGAGACTAGTCAGGATCGAGGCAAAGATGAAAGGAGCAAAGTATAGAGAGATCCTTGATGAAAACCTGCTCCAGAGAGCTCAGGACCTCAGACTGGGGGCGAAGGTTCACCATCTAACAGGACAACGACCCTAAGCACACAGCCAAGACAACGCAGGAGTGGCTTCGGGACAATAATATTTTAGAATAAGGTTGTAATGTAACAATGTGGAAAAAGTCAAGGGGTCTGAATACTTTCTGAAGGCACTGTACAATTATCTGTAAGGTCTCTCAGAATTTCAAACACTAATTCAACCACAAAGGCCAGGGAGGTTTTCCAATGCCTTGCAAAGAAGGGCATAGGTAAAAAGAAAAAATGCAGACATTGAATATCCCTTTGAGCATGGTGAAGTTATTAATTACACTTTGCATTGTGTATCAATACACCCAGTCACAACAAAGATACAGGTGTCCTTCCTAACTCAGTTGCCGTAGAGGAAGGAAACCGTTCAGGGATTTCACCATGAGGCCACAATGGTGACTTTCAAAGAGTTATACAGTTTAATTGCTGTGATAGGAGAAAACTGAGGATGGATCAACAACATTGTAGTTACTCCACAATATAAGCCTATATGGAAGAGTGAAAAGAAGGAAGCCTGTACAGAATAAAAAATATTCCAAAACATGCATATCACTCTACATATTTTCAAACATGATGATGGCTGCGTCATTATGGGTATGCTTGTCACCGGCCAGGACTAGGAATTTTTTTTAGGATAAAAAGAAACAGAATGGAGCTAAGCAAAGGCAAAATCTTAGAGGAAAACCTGGTTCAGTCTGCTTTCCAACAGACACTGGGAGGCGAATCTACCTTTCAGCAGGACAATAACCTAAAACACAAGGCCAAATATACACTGGAGTTGCTTACCAAGATGACATTGAATGTTCCTGAGTGGCCTAGTTACAGTTTTGACTTAAATCGGCTTGAAAATATATGGCAAGACTTGAAAATGTCTGACTAGCAGTGATCAACAACCAACTTGACAGACCTTGAAGAATAAAACAATTAAAAACTGTTAGACTTACCCAGAAAGACTCACAGCTGTAATTGCTGCCAAAGGTGATTCTAATGTATTGACTCAGGGGTGTGAATACTTATGTAAATATGATATTAATGTATTTCATTTTCAATAAATATACTAAAATGTCTTAAAAGATGTTTTCACTTTGTCATTATGGGGTATTGTGTGTAGATGGGTAAGACATCATTTAAAAAAAAATCATTTTTGAATTCAGGCTGTAACAAAACAAAATGTGAAATAAGTCAAGGGGTATGAATACTTTCTGAAGGCACTGTATGTGCCTCTATTTATGCGTGGGAATACTTGGGAACAGATTTCCTAAATTAAAATTACTTTGAGATGATTTCCTGGTGATTTTACAGTCTTTTATCTTCCCCAATAGGCGGCAATTTAAAAATATATATTTTTTGCTTTGCTCAGAACACTTGGGCCAAATAAAATCACCCGCAGGCCAAATTCTAAACCCTGAATTGTAGGCTAAGTTATGCACATGTTAGTTAGATTTGTATATGTATTCTTTTGGGCTCCCGAGTCGTCCAGGTTAGAGCTTGGCCGGGGTAGGCCGTCATTGTAAATAAGAATTTGTTATTTAATGACTTGCCTAGTTAAATAAAATACAAAATGAATAGTATAATATGAGGATATGGGCATAATCCAGCTCAGATACTATTTTCCCTTTATTTATCCCTCTCCCAGGTCAAGCACATCAAGCATTTACTTGACCCTAAACCAGACCCAAGTCACATTGAAAGAAGTCTAACCAGAGATAGGGGTTAGGTTGAGGTCAGGCATTAAGAGAGGGTGGACTGTGTGTGTGAGTGAGTAGGTTGGGGTAGTAGCAGTGGCATCATTAGGTCTGGGCTTCTGGGGCCTTAGCCCCGGATGTTTAGGATTCAGCCCCAAACATTGTTTTTCACATTTCAGTCTGATATAAGTTTCCATAAACACACATCACTACACATTTTTATTACAAAAATAAACAATACAATATACTGCGCTAGGCACTGCAAGAAGACCCTGGAGTGACGCAGTGCCTGCTGTGATTGATTGAGATTTCACAGCGCAGTGGACCGCTCATGTCCTTTGACCCCTCCCCCACCCTTACAGCACTGGTAGATGTCGATGTCATTACTCAGCAAAATGCCTGTCACTCAGTTAGAGTCTGGATATTCAGAACTTCTTTCAAAAGAGTGGCAGAAAAAGCGAGCAGGTGGAGAGGGCAGAACAGCCAGAAAGTCAAAGCAGCAGCAGCAGAGTTAACCACAGGTTTGTGCAGGGTTGGTGGTAGCTTACTAGCTAGTCTCCCTCAGCATAAGGGTTTGCTAATACTAATAAGCTAGCATTAGCACTCAGCATCCTTACGCTGTCAGTCAGAGTTATTTAACAGTATATTTAGTGAATGGGCAAGCTAAAAAAATGATATCAGGAAAAGTGTTTATTTCTAGTGAGTGTATTTGATGGGTTTCGTTTCTGTAGCTATCTTGGCTAGCTAGCCACTTCGTTAGCTACTGGCTGGCTAGCTAGCTAGCTGAGACAGAAGACATGAGAAAAAGATTTTCTGATTAAAGCATATGAGTGCGTTCGAGAGGATCACTTTTCTAAAGTTGGTGACCATCGTTGGTCACAGCCTTTCAAAGTGTGCTGCATTATGGGGTTAATAAAAAGTTTTCCAACTTGCGACTACATGTCTACTGCATGAACTTTACAAAAATTATTTGATCAAAGGTCATGACTGCAATTTTTTGCAGTTGCTCTTTATCAACTTCATCCTCCAGTCATCGCCTGCCTTGTGGGAGGATCTATTGTCAACCAATCATTAGGGTTTTTTTGTTTGACCACGCAAACTTGACCAAAGACACAACTGAAAAGGGAACCAACTTTGCCGCATTTCATGTATAGAGTGGATATGAATGTGATATTTGAGGCTCTCACTGATTGATTGTACAATGTAGGCCTACACACTATACATACTATACTATTTAAAAATATATACACTGCTCAAACACATCCTAGATCTGAATGAATGAAATAATCTTCTTAAATACTTTTTTCTTTACATAGTTGAATGTGCTGACAACAAAATCACACAAAAATAATCAATGGAAATCCAATTTATCAACCCATGGAGGTCTGGATTTGGAGTCACACTCAAAATTAAAGTGGAAAACCACACTACAGGCTGATCCAACTTTGATGTAATGTCCTTAAAACAAGTCAAAATGAGGCTCAGTAGTGTGTGTGGCCTCCACGTGCCTGTATGACCTCCCTACAATGCCTGGGCATGCTCCTGATGAGGTGACGGATGGTCTCCTGAGGGATCTCCTCCCAGACCTGGACTAAAGCATCCGCCAACTCCTGGACAGTCTGTGGTGTAACGTGGCGTTGGTGGATGGAGCGAGACATGATGTCCCAGATGTGCTCAATTGGATTCAGGTCTGGGGAACGGGCGGGCCAGTCCATAGCATCAATGCCTTCCTCTTGCAGGAACTGCTGACACACTCCAGCCACATGAGGTCTAGCATTTTCTTGCATTAGGAGGAACCCAGGGCCAACCGCACCAGCATATGGTCTCACAAGGGGTCTGAGGATCTCATCTCGGTACCTAATGGCAGTCAGGCTACCTCTGGCGAGCACATGGAGGGCTGTGTGGCCCCCCAAAGAAATGCCACCCCACACCATGACTGACCCACCGCCAAACCGGTCATGCTGGAGGATGTTGCAGGCAGCAGAACGTTCTCCACGGCGTCTCCAGACTCTGTCACGTCTGTCACATGTGCTCAGTGTGAACCTGCTTTCATCTGTGAAGAGCACAGGGCGCCAGTGGCGAATTTGCCAATGTTGGTGTTCTCTGGCAAATGCCAAACGTCCTGCACGGTGTTGGGCTGTAAGCACAACCCCCACCTGTGGACGTCGGGCCCTCATACCACCCTCATGGAGTCTGTTTCTGACCGTTTGAGCAGACACATGCACATTTGTGGCCTGCTGGAGGTCATTTTGCAGGGCTCTGGCAGTGCTCCTCCTGCTCCTCCTTGCACAAAGGCGGAGGTAGCGGTCCTGCTGCTGGGTTGTTGCCCTCCTACGGCCTCCTCCACATCTCCTGATGTACTGGCCTGTCTCCTGGTAGTGCCTCCATGCTCTGGACACTACGCTGACAGACACAGCAAACCTTCTTGCCACAGCTCGCATTGATGTGCCATCCTGGATGAGCTGCACTACATGAGCCACTTGTGTGGGTTGTAGACTGTCTCATGCTACCACTAGAGTGAAAGCACTGCCAGCATTAAAAGTGACCAAAACATCAGCCAGGAAGCATAGGAACTGAGAAGTGGTCTGTGGTCACCACCTGCAGAACCACTCCTTTATTGGGGGTGTCTTGCTAATTGCCTATAATTTCCACCTGTTGTCTATTCCATTTGCACAACAGCATGTGAAATTTATTGTCAATCAGTGTTGCTTCCTAAGTGGACAGTTTGATTTCACAGAAGTGTGATTGACTTGGAGTTACATTGTGTTGTTTAAGTGTTCCCTTTATTTTTTTGAGCAGTGTATATATTTCACCGTTATTAACTAGGTAGGCCAGTTGAGAACAAGTTCTCATTTACAACTGCGACCTGGCCAAGATAAAGCAAAGCAGTGCGATACAAACAACACAGAGTTACACATGGGATAAACAAACGTACAGTCAATAACACAATAGAAAAATCTATATACAGTGTGTGCAAATGTCGTAAGATTAGGGAGGTAAGGCAATAAATAGGCCATAGTGGCGAAATAGTTACAATTTAACATTAACACTGGAGTGATAGATGAGCATCAGATGAATGTGCAAGTAAAGATACTGGGGTGCGAAGGAGCAACAACAAAAAAATAACAATATGGGGATGAGATTGTTGGGTGTGCTATTTACAGATGGGCTGTGTACAGGTGCAATGATCGGTAAGCTGCTCTGACAGCTGATGCTTAAAGTTAGTGAGGGAGATATAAGACTCCAGCTTCAGTGATTTTTGCAATTCGTTCCAGTCACTGGCAGCAGAGAACTGTAAGGAAAGGCAACCAAAGGAGTAGTTGGCTTTGGGGATGACCAATGAAATATACCTGCTGGAGCGCGTGCTACGGGTGAGTGCTGCTATGGTGACCAGTGAGCTGAGATAAGGCGGGGCTTTACCTAGCAAAGACTTATAGATGACCTGGAGCCAGTGGGTTTGGCGACGAATATGAAGCGAGGGCCAGCCAACGAGAGCATACAGGTCGCAGTTGTGGGTAGTATATGGGGCTTTGGTGACAAAACGGGTGGCACTGTGATAGACTACATCCAATTTGCTGAGTAGAGTGTTGGAGGCTAATTTGTAAATGACATCGCCAAAGTCAAGGATCAGTAGGATAGTCAGTTTTACGAGGGTATGTTTGGCAGCATGAGTGAAGGATGCTTTGTTGCGAAATAGGAAGCCGGTTCTAGATTTAATTTTGGATTGGAGATGCTTAATGCGGGTCTGGAAGGAGAGTTTACAGTCTAACCAGACACCTAGGTATTTGTAGTTGTCCACATATTCTAAGTCAGAACCGTCCAGAATAGTGATGCTAGACGGGCGGGCGGGTGGGCAGGTGCGGGCAGCAATCGGTTGAAGAGCATGCACTTAGTTTTACTAGCATTTAAGAGCAGTTGGAGGCCACAGAAGGAGAGTTGTATGGCATTGAAGCTTGTCTGGAGGTTTGTTAACACAGTGTCCAATGAAGGGCCAGAAGTATACAGAATGGTGTCGTCTGCGTACAGGTGGATCAGAGAATCACCAGCAGCAAGAGCGACATCACTGATGTATACAGAGAAAAGAGTCGGCCCCGAGAATTGAACCCTGTGGCACACCCATAGAGACTGCTAGAGGTCCGGACAACAGGCCCTCCGATTTGACACACTGAACTCTATCTGAAAAGTTGTTGGTGAGCCAGGCGAGACAGTCATTTGAGAAACCAAGGCTGTTGAGTCTGCCGATAAGAATGCGGTGATTGACAGAGTCGAAAGCCTTGGCCACGTCGATGAATGCGGCTGCACAGTATTATCTTTTATTGATGGCGGTTATGATATCGTTTAGGACCTTGAGCGTGGCTGAGGTTCACCCATGACCAGCTCGGAAACCAGATTGCATAGCGGAGAAGCTACGGTGGGATTCGAAATGGTCAGTGATCTTTTTGTTAACTTGGCTTTCGAAGACTTTAGAAAGGGCAGGATATATATAGGTCTGTAACTGTTTGGGTCTAGAGTGTCTCCCCCTTTGAAGAGGGGGGTGACCGCGGCAGCTTTCCAATCTTTAGGGATCTCAGACGATACGAAAGAGAGGTTGAACAGGCTAGTAATAGGGGTTGCAACAATTACGGCCGATAATTTTAGAAAGAGAGGGTCCAGATTGTCTAGCCCAGCTGATTTGTAGGGGTCCAGATTTTGCAGCTCTTTCAGAACATCAGCTGTCTGGATTTGGGTGAAGGAGAAGTGGGGGAGGCTTGGGCAAGTTGCTGTGGGGGGTGCTGAGCTGTTGACCGGGGTAAGGGTAGCCAGGTGGAAAGCATGGCCAGCCGTAGAAAAATGCTTATTGAAATTTTCGATTTTCGTAGATTTATCGGTGGTGACAGTGTTTCCTAGCCTCAGTGCAGTGGGCAGCTGGGAGGAGGTGCTCTTATTCTTCATGGACTTTACAGTGTCCCAGAACTTTTTGGAGTTTGTGCTACAGGATGCAAATTTATGTTTGAAAAAGCTAGCCTTTGCTTTCCTAACTGCCTGTTCCTAACTATACATACTATACATGCTATAGTATACACACTATACATACTACACACAGTATACATACTATACTATATGCACTATACATACTATACATACTATACTATACATACTATACTGTACACACTATACATATACTATACCTTACTCACTTTACATACTATACTATACATACTATATTATACATACTATACACACTATATATATACTATACACACTATACATACTATACTATACACACTATATGATTTCAGTTTGTGAGTTTGTAATATGGGGGTTGGAGCCATGTTTATTTTGACATTATAAAGAAAAACTTTTATTAACAATGGCAACACTGCCATGTTGATCTGAGGCTTGCGGTTGGAAAACCACATTAGTGTCCCATTTTCGGCTGTTGCAGATGCACATCCCCCCAACTTCACTCCTCGACTTTAGTCTACAGTCATTTGCTTTAGCCTTACAACTGAAACGCGCCCCATATCTTCTGAAAGTGACAGTGCCTCCCTGTGAACTGAAGCTGAACTTTACTACAACATTATATTTAATCTTGTTTAAGATAAGCAATGATGAGGTGATAGAACTGACAAAATGAAATGAATCATAGAAGTCTTATAACCTATTCCATTCTACAAGTAAAAATGCTTGGCTCATGTCTGTTACTTCCATATAGGCTATGTAACTATTTGTAAAAAAAAAAACATTAAATTGTGGAAATTATTTAATTGAGCTTTTATTTTTATTAGTCTTTTTATTCACTTAGCTACTTACCTTTTCTATTGTTGTTGCATTGTCGACAGGTTAACCTGCAAGTCAGCATTTAATTGCACTGAGTACTCCATGTATACCATGTGTATACAGTGCTTGCAAAACTATTCACCCCCTTGGCGTTTTTCCTATTTTGTTGCATTACAACCTGTAATTTAAATGGATTTTTATTTGGATTTCATTTACATTAGCTGGTAGAACTGACTTAAATTATTCATAGAGGTTTTACAACTTCTACAGGTCAATATTTTTGGCTCATGTCTCTTTATAGTCATATAGCCTAGGGCAGGGATGGGCAACTCCAGTCCTCGGAGGCCTGATTGGTGTAAAACTTTTGCCTCGGCAAAAAAAACTGACTCCAATAATCAACTAATCATGATCTTCAGTTTAGAATGTAATTAGTTTAATCAGCTGTGTTTGCCTGGGATGGGGTGGGACTGGAGTTGCCCATCCCTGGCATAGGGGCTATGTAGTTTCTTACCTGTCATGTTTGGAGTTGTGTTGTGCTGTTATGTGGACACTTGAATTTTTATTTACAGTTGCCCGGTCATAACTTTAAACTAACTTTAAATAGCAACTGCCCCTAAAAATATATGAGTCGGAAACATTTATTCTACTGTCAAAATGAACTACAAAGTGTAAATAGGATAATTTTGGTCATAAAGTCAGTCTTGTCCAAAACTGAGTTTTGTGAGACTTGTGGTTGTGACTGCATCACAACGTAAATGAAGGTTGGGTTTGTTTCAATCCTGCCCACAGCTGGCAGGACACAAGTAAAAATCAATTCGGAGTGCAGCTGCATGCGACCCGATCATAATGCCTGTGGTAAATTCAATTTGACTTTGGATATCCCTATGGGGCTCTGTAAATTACACAATGTACATGGGACAATATGTTAAAATTCCAATAGCTCCAAATTTCAATGACTTAAAAACCTCAAACCAACTATAAATTCTAGTATTTCAAATACAAATGTTAAAAGCATTCCATGAGAAAACTAGAAGGTCTTGTTTTAGATTTTAAGCATGAAAATATTCTCTCATTTACGTTGTGTAATTTATTTACTGTCCATAACTAGCCCTGGAGATAGGCTATCCAAAGTCAGGTCACACACCAACCGGCTGAAGCTAATTGGCAATATAATTTGGCTAATTCTTCTTGCCTGTGAACATACACACGATACACCCACATCAAACCACACCCCAAAAGCAACTCACATTTGAATTCAGTCATGGCCGCTAGCATTTCTTATTGAACCAAATCTAAAACAAGGCCAAATCAGGAAGTGCAGTCGCCCTTCAAAACGAACTAATGACATGCTGCACCTTGCTACCTTTTAGATAGGAGGAGGAGGACAGATGAGAACGGCAGGCCAGTGGAGCAATTAGAACAGCAGCAGCCAGTGGCAAATGGTAGGGAAGAGGATGATTTAGGTGACCTGGGCACAGGTCCAAAACAAGTTAAGCTACCCCAGTATCCCCTTGACCGTTTTGGATTGCAAAACTAAAGAAACACACCAAACAAGACACAGAGACAGCAACATAAATGTAGATGGTGCAGCGAGACACCAGACAAGACACAGAGACAGCAACAGAAGAATAGGATATGATGAAGAGAGACACCAGAAGAACAGAACAGGCCATAACAGAAGAGGATAGACAAGGGAGATGGTAACAAACAAGACACAGACAGCAACAGGCAAGACACATAGAAAGTAACAGAAGAGGGCAGGTGGATTGAGCACACAATAAACTGTATCACTTCAAGCTGCTCTAAAGAATCTAATTTGTTTTATTTATTTGCACAAATTATAAGAAGTGAAATTCAGACAGTGAAAAAATTAAACATGGCTTATAAAGAATTTGCAGGTAAGGTGAAAAGTCATGTGAAATTACTATTAAAATAATTATTTACTTTAACACTTTTTACAACCAGTACAGGATGAGAGAGGAGGGTAGACAAAATACAGCAACATAGAATACTAAGAGACAGCAACAGACGACACATAGAAAGTGATGGAGAGAGCTAGAGGAGGGGTGAGCACACAGTAGACTATCATTTAAAGCTTCCCTATGGATTCTAATTACTGTGTGTGTGTAGATAGAAAGGCTGTTTGGGTACTGTGGGACTTTAGTCAGTTTTGTCTTAGTGGTTTTTGGCAATACACTGTAGATGTATGTGTTCCAGAGTAGAGAGACCCTGTGGCAGGTGGGAAGGTGCAAGTTACCAGAAAAATATATATTCTCTCAACATTCTAATCTCTCAATATTAATCTCAAAGTGCACCAAATTAATGCATTTAGCTGTTGAAATTCCTTCGATTTTTGCTGGGGGATAATGCCCCTCTACCCCCCTACTGGCTTTGGGCTAAGCCCCTAATGTCTTCAAATCCTAGAAACGCCCCTGGGTAGTAAAGGGACATAAAATAGTAAATTAATGTAATAACATATAGGGGATAAGATAGGGTAAGATAAGAATAGTGGAGTGAGATAATATATAGTGAGAGAGAGGTTGCATTGTATTGTGACTGCATCTGGATCCTGACTCTTTTTAATACCAGGATGGATTTGATTGATGTGTCTTGGCCTTTGAACTCAGACTGTTGATTGCCTGAGTAATATATCTGTTCTATCTCTGCAGGAAGGAAGAGGCTTGAAGGGAACACAGAAGAAACTTGTGACAGCTGAGGTCAGATGACGGGAATGCCCAAACAATGGACATAATGGATGAAAAGGTACTGTATGTTTAGTTGAGAGAGGCAGGAGAGAGGAGGTGTGATGTGTATGAGAGGGAAAAGGGGAACGAGGCCGGGACAGAGACAGTTCCCATTAACTATTTATAGGACAACATGCATGTCTGTTTCTGTTAGTGCGCATGCGTGTGATAATGTCAAGTGGGGAGTCTGTGTGTACTGTGTACTGTGTACTGTGTATGTAAGAATGTAAGTACAAGCTCCTGTGCTGTACAAAATTCAGCATAATGTCTGAATAGTAGCATACAGAGCAGAGACATTATGAACTTTAATCTTATATGGGATGTTGTTCCATATGATATTTTAGAAAATGGTGGCACTGAGTGTGGAGGTTGGCCCGTGGACAGGATGTGTGGTTCTCTTCCTGCGCTCCTGTCCCGCAGTGAACCTGCTCTCTCTCTACAAAGACCAGCAGGGCAAGTTCAGCGTCTTCAAAGTCCTCAAGCTGACACTCACAGGTGAGCCACATCAGGCCATCCGGTCTCCAGCTAGCGTAGGGAGCATGCTGAGCATTGGGTGAGGCAGATGTATTATTGATAGAAAGAAAGGCTTAGCTTGGTGGTCATGGGGAGTGAAAAAGGGCTAGTGTTGCAGTGTGACCTGCTTATCTCCTGAGGGGATGAATATAGTTAAAAGCTTATGAAAAACTGCTGTCAGATAAACGCTGGGAGATCTTTTAGGAAGTCATAACACGGTTGAGCTCAGAGCTCTGCCTGGACCAGAGTAGTGGAGGCAGACAGTCAGGTTATATTTATTTTATGGTCACAGTGAAAAATATTACAATTGTGCCAGTGATTCGCTATGGTTACCTCTAACCTTTGACCTTACCTGGCCTGTGTCCCAGACTCAGCTGGTGGGCTGGAGGGGTACGAGATCCTGAAGCTGCACGATGCAGATCCTCTGCTGGGTGTGGAGGTGAAGTTTGTGGATGTGGCGGCGTGCCGCAGGTTCCTGCAGAGCTATGGCTCCGGTGCCGTACAACAGTTTCTCTCCCAGCACACCTGCCGCCTCCTCCACGTCCCACAGGAGCTTGCCTTGGAAACCCAGCTCAAAGCCGGGACGCACACTTTGGACTTTTGTCTGGACGACCTGGAACTCTGTCTGCAGCACATCCACCAGTCACAGGTAATATACTATATACCAGTTAGAATCCATATATAGTGGTGTTGTTACTGGTAATATATGATAAACAGATCACAAGTAATAATTCACCAATCTATACCTGACAGGTGCTCTGCTGTGCCTTATGACTCACTATGAGGTGTTCTAAATGTTGATGTCACTTCCTGTCAGCCGGAGCGCCTACGGGATGATGAGATTGCTGAGCTGGACCAGCAGCTGCAGAGCCAGGCCTTGGGTCACATCCCCCAGCCACCCACCCTCACACAGGAAGAGCCCCCCGTGCCCAGCAACTGTTTCCTGTTCCAGAAGAGGGTGTTTGGTGAGTTGGCTCTGGCTTCCATGGCTGCTTCTTATCATCAGTGGGGGTTCAGCAGGGAGCTGTCCCCAGGGTCCTCTACATTCATACACTGGGATAGAACAGTGTTTCTCACCTCTCGGTCAGTAAACCACCACTGTTCTATGGAAGGATATTGACCTGTGCCTCAAATAGTTTGATGACACTTTTAGTCGGCTCAAGTGCTGGTTTTAATCTAAGTGGTCCTTTGAGGAAGAGGACCATTATAGCTTGCCCAATCTCTGGTATAGAGGACACTCATTATGGGTCATCTACTACACCCGGGACGGCAGGGTAGCCTAGAGGTAAGAGAGGAGGGCCAGTACCTGGAAGGTTGCTGTTGTATTTTACTTACTTACACCACGTCTTACATATAGATTCTGGATGCATGTCTCTAACAGCCCCTCCCACTCTGTCTCCTGACCTATCAGAGGACCGCATGCTGGCGGCGGGGGACCTGCAGCGGTTCTCCAACGGCGTTGGGCGGGACTGGAGGAAAGTGGGGCGGGCTTTGGGCAAGAACTGCCGTGCTCTGAAGGGGCCGGCCATAGACAACCTGGCCTACGAGTATGAGAGGGAGGGGCTGTACGAGCAGGCCTATCAGCTGCTGAGCCGCTTCATCCAGGCGGAGGGGAGGGCGGCACGACTGGGCCGGCTGGTCAGAGCACTGGAAGACAGCAAACTCACCAGCCTGGCTGAGAACATTTTGGACATCCAGCCCCGGGAGTGACACTGTCTGTCACACTGTCTGGGGATGTGTGTTGGTCTGTGTGTGTGCATCTGTGTCTGTGTGAAAGAGTGGTAACGTGTGGGTGGCATTGTTTGTGTGAGCGCAAACGTGTGTGCACTAACTTACCTAGGTGCTTCCTGTGTCAGTTCTGTGTGAGCTTCGTGTCTGTGAGCTTGATTGTATGTTTTTTTTTATTTGAGTAAAAATGTCTTGTGTTACAAAACCAATAGTTCTCATAATTGCTATGTCACGTCATTGTTGTCTCTGGTTGGAGAGCAAACTGAAATCACTGCGGGCCTTTTCTTCTTCCGCTTTAAACCCAACCCCCTTTCTCCACCACAGACTGGACCATTGATGTATTCGATCATTCTACCAATAAACATTAGTTATTACAAAAACTAGATTGATATTGAACAATTTGCAATGGGATTGTGGAATATTTGTTCCGAATTCCAAATAAAGTGTTGGATTTATAAAAACGAATTGCCCATTGCTTCCATTCACGTTGAGAGTTGTATTTCACTTCCACTTCCAAGATCCTGATAAAATGTTTTACTATGGATTACTACGTAGAATCTTTAGGAAACCCTTTGATCCTGCTTTCTGAAATACCCTACAGTCTACGGAAATATCACCCAGGTAAAAAAAATGTGTCAACTTTGGGAAATGGGCAGTGTCTAATCCATGTACACACACACATAGTAAATGTTTTACGATCCTTGTGGATCCTTGTGGAGACCTAAAATGTATTTCCATTCAAAATCCTATTTTCCCTAACCCCTAAACCTAAATTCTAACCCTAATTCTAACCTTAAACCTGACCCCTACGTTCAAAACAGCCTTTGTCCTCATGGGGACCTGGGAGATATTCCCACAAGGGAGAATTTTCCTTGTTTTGCTATCCTTGTGGGGACTTTTGGGGATTTCCGGTAGCCACGAGGATAGTAATACGAGCCCACACACACACTGTGACACATTTAGTGTTGTTTTGGCTCTGTTCTCCAGCACTTTGGATGTAGGTTAAACCTATGAGGTTAAGGTGCACACTGTCAGCTTTAATTTGAGGGTCATATCAGGTGAGCTGTTTAGAAATTACAGCACTTTTTGTACATACTGTAGTCCCCCCATTTTAGGGGACCAAAATGATTGGGACAAATTCACTTACGTGTATTAAAGTAGTCAAAAGAATAGTATAGGTCCCATATTCCTAGCACACAATGATTACATCAAGCTTGTGACTACAAACTTGTTGAATGCATTTGTGTGTCTTATGTTGCTTACATGTATGCATTGGTGAGCGTGTGTGTGTATGTTTATGTCTGCAGTGCAGTATTTGTAAAAGTTAATCTGTGTATGTCACTGTGTCTGTGTCTCTATGCGTGTGTGTGCAACTATGTGTGTATGTGTGTGTATACACACAGTGTGTAATAAATTGTGAATAATGATGACTGAGAAAGTTACAGAGGCACAAATATCATACCCCCAAGACATACCAAACTCTCAGCATTTCAATAACAGGGGAGGTTAGTATTTTGGGGGGGGGGGGGGGGGTGACATTTGTGCGTCTGTAACTTTCTCAGTCATTTTATTCACGATTTATTCAGGACAATCCGTAATCATGGTAGCATCCACATTAATGTAGAAATGTTTAGAAACATATTCTATTCTTATTTACAATAAAAGTGACTCCAAAATGACACAATACATTATTTACCATTAATTTCTATTGGACACAAAATAATCTGAAACACAACCAAAACAAACAGCAAATGCATCCAACAAGTTTTCTAGAGTCTCAAGCTTAATGTAATCATTGCGTGCTAGGAATATGGGATTATTTCTCAACCGAACGGTTCACCCGATATGGATGAAAATACCCTCAAATTAAAGCTGACAGTCTGCACTTTAACCTCATAGTCATTGTATAATTCCAAAGTGCTGGAGTAGTGTACAGAGCCAAAACAACAAAACGTGTCACTGTCCCAATACTTTTAGAGCTCACTGTATGTCCTGTTGCATTATGGTAAGAGCTTGGGGCATAGTTTATGAAGGCTATAGGATTGACCTGGCGAAGGTTTTTGCAGAATGTACTTGTAAGGCTGTAGGTTTAAATGGTAATTCAGGCTTTTGGTGTCAGTATAGTCCATTGTAAAAACCCTCACACCTTACCACTCCACTTTTTCCGCATGTGGATTAGAAGCTTTTAATGTGCACACACATACACACATAGAGTTACACACACATGCACAGAGAGACACAGACACAGAGACACACACAGATACACACACATTCACTTTTACACATACTGCACTGCAGACATAAACACACGCACACACACCCATAATACATACATGCAAGCAACATAACACACACACACAGGATAAAAGCAATTGCTAGATTAATAATTAATACAATTGAAATGTAATGATATTGTGTTGTACTACCTTGTGTAGCCTATTGTTGCTGTTGACATTACATGAGCAAGGCCCTTAACCCTAATTGCTCCTGTAAATCGCTCTGGATAAGAGTGTCTGCTAAATGACTAAAATGTCTAATATAAAAAGGCTAACGTTATAGGCTAATGTTTACCCACTCCTAGTGGATTATACAGTCTATTTATAAGGACACGGAAGACAAGAATAGCCCACTTCCAGTATCGTGCGAGACCACGCCCCTTGTATAATAAAAAGGCATATTATACATTGTATATTCAGCGAAATTATTCCACGAAAGCAAAATGTGTCTATAAAATCCCCCTTTGAATGTGGTCGCATCTGACGATTAGCGCTTGCCTTGGCTCTGACGTCAACGAGATTGTCTGCGCTAGGTGAGTCTCGCGCACACTGCCTTCCCTTCCCCTCCGCTCTCTGTCGGTTATTGTGAAGAGATTGAACGATGAGATCGCTCGCGCTCGCTGTCATCAGTGCCGCCCTATAGAGACCCCTCAGCCCCGAGGCTCGAACACAACGACCCCACCCCCCGCTCCAAGAGGGACGGAGCGCAATCCATAGAGCCACGGAGAAAAAACCCTGTTCGGAGCCGGCTTCACTTGCCCTCAATCCGGGCCTCATGCTGTAGCAGACTGAACGAGCGAGAGAGAGAGACAAACATACAGATTGAGTCGGCGAGGGACAGGGCGGAATAGAGGAGAAGAAGGGATTGTTCATTCGGCTCTAGACATGGGATGTACACTCAGCGCTGAGGAGCGCGCTGCTCTGGACAGGAGCAAAGCCATCGAGAAAAACCTGAAGGATGATGGAGTCACTGCCGCAAAGGAGGTGAAACTGCTACTGCTTGGTAAGACACCGTTTATAACGGGGCTGCCCGTTCTACACAGTTCGGTTGATGTTGATGTAGATTGCAGAGAGCCGGGCCGGGGCGGCAAGCGCTCTCCGTGGTCCTGATGTCATGTCACCTAAAGACGACCGACTCTCACTCTGCTCTCTATTCCCTTTAGGGGGAGGAGAATCGGGCAAAAGCACCATCGTCAAACAGATGAAGTAAGTGCAGTTTTTTTCTGACATAGGCGTCTTTGACGAGGCCTGAGATTGCGCCTCCCCTGCCCATAGTGAGGCTGAGCCGCTAGCTCCGCCATGTTTCCTCAGAGACCGTACCTCTGTCAGTGATTCGAGCACCTCCTGTAGACGGTAATCGGAGGCGGTGCTCACGGTCAGTAGCAGGCCACAGGGGTGCTGTCCACTGATACGGTGCTGAAATTTACCCAGAGGTTTTTTATGTGTCTTATCGAAAAAGAGGGAGGGCGAATACATGGGTGTTTGTGACTGTGTGTGTGTGTTTGTGTGTGTTTGTGTGCAGCCAATGTGTGTGTATGTGTGTATTAGTGTGGTCACTACACTACAGTTCCATTAGCAAATATCTCTGCTTTAATCTTAATGGCTTTAAGTGCCTGATATCGCTGAGAGTACTTTGCCTATAAAGCGGATTTACTCAGAAAATGTGGCATCTAAAACCTCATCTAAACCTTTCCCTTTCTCGTCTAAACCACTCTCTCATCTAAATCACTGTTCTTTTTCTAAACCCTGTTACTAGATTTCTTCTTTAAAGAAGACCTCTGTATCCAGGGCCCAACCGGAAAAGCACATTATATAATATTTTCATGCACATAATAAAACATGACTGTTGCTATGCAGACATCCTTTCAAAATTTAAAAAATGTTGGGTTCAGTGCATTCACTGTACCTCAGCTCAGTCTCATCTGCCCCACACACACCCTGCTTTTTCCATCACACACACTACTCCCTCTACTCCACTCTGTTTCCTTCCATTCTAGCACTCTCTCCATATTTAATTATCCTGGGGGTTCTCCCTAGCGGTACAGACAGTTACCCAAAAGCATCGCTCAGGAGCGGCTTCTGTTGTGAACTACATATGTTACATTGGTTATATTACATAATGCCAGGATCAGGAAAGGGAAAACTGATCCTGGAGCTGAGATAGCATTGGCTCCTTGTGTGTGTACATATGTGTGTGCATTTGTGTACTTTTGTATGTATGTATATTGATAATGGTGTGTGTGTGGATGTGCTTACATCCATACGTTTATTTGCTAGAATTTTATTGACACGATAAACCCCTTGAGATTCCCTATCATGTTTTACAAAAGAGTGTAATAATAATAATAATAATAAATATCTCATTCAAAAATCATGGGCATTAATATGGAGTTGGTTTCCCCCCTTTGCTGCTATAACAGCCTCCACTCTTCTGGGAAGGCTTTCCACTAGAAGTTGGAACATTGCTGTGGGGACTTGCTTCCATTCAGCCACAAGCATTAGTGAGGTTGGGCGATTAGGCCTGGCTCGCAGTCGGCGTTCCAATTCATCCCAAAGGTGTTCGGTGGGGTTGAGGTCAGGGCTCTGTGCAGGCCAGTCAAGTTCTTCCACACTGATCTGAACAAACCATTTATGTATGGACCTAGCTTTGTGCATGGGGGCATTGTCATGCTGAAACAGGAAAATATCTTCCCCAAACTGTTGCCACAAAGTTGGAACCACAGAATTGTCTAGAATGTCATTGTATGATGTAGCGTTAAGATTTCCCTTCACTGGTACTAAGGGGCCTAGCCCGAACCATGAAAAACAGCTCCAGACCATTATTCCTCCTCCACCAAACTTTACAGTTGGCACTATGCATTGGGGCAGATAGTGTTCTGCCAAATGGTGAAGAGTGATTTATCTCTCCAGAGAACGCATTTCCACTGCTCCAGAGTCCAATGTCGGTGATTTTTACACCACTCCAGCCAATGCTTGGCATTGTACATGGTGATCTTAGGCTTGTGTGCGGGTGCTCGGCCATGGAAACCCATTTCATGAAGCTCATGACAAACAGTTATTGTGCTGACGTTTCTTCCAGAGACTGTTTGGAACTCAGCAGTGAGTGTTGCAACCGAGGACAGATGATTTTTACGCGTTACGCGCTTCACCACTCGGTGGTCCCATTCTGTGAGGTTGTGAGGCCTACCACTTCGCGGCTGAGCCGTTGTTGCTCCTAGACGTTTTCACTTCACAATAACAGCACTTACAGTTGACCAGGGCAGAAGAAATTTGACGAAACTGACTTGTTGGAAAGGTGGGATCCTATGATGGTGCCCTGTAGAAAGTCACTGAGCTCATCAGTACGGGCCAATCTATTGCCAATGTTTGTCTATGGAGATTGCATGGCAGTGTGTTCGATTTTATACACCTGTCAGCAATGGGTGTGGCTGAAATAGGTAAATTCACTAATTTGAAGGGATGTCCACATACTTTTGGCCATGTAGTGTAGCTGCGAGCAGCAATGAATGGGGTTCTCAGGATGACAGAAAGGACACAAGATCAGAGTGGATTTACAGTGGTTTAAATACACAAATAAAAACAGATTTTTGATTTGTCAATAACTCAGCCATCTTTTGATCTTTTCTCAAACTAAGTTAAAGCAAGTACTGTGGGCCTACATTTCAAATTTGGTGTCATTTGGTCTTATGGTTCATAAATAGAAGATGTTTGAAGTATTTTGAGCATATTTTAGCATTTTAGTTAGTGTATGTGCTAATATGCATCTACAGGTGGCCGTCTTTGAATTCATCAGTGTTATTTTCTCAAACTCGTTAGGGACTATTGTGATGAGTACAAAGACCACATTTGGAGTGAATTTGACTTTTAGTCCATGAGAAGATTATTTTTGTGATTATTTTAAGCATTAGCATTACATAGTCAAAAAAGTGAATTGTTAATAGTTTCCTTCTTTTTTTAAAGATCTCAATGCCAAAGTTAACATGGTTCATCATGTTAATGTCTTTGCTGACTATAAAAGTTTCAAACTGAAGTGAAGTGGATTTATTTATAACTCAGCCATCACTTAACCAATCCCTTAGTTTTTCTCAAACTAAGGAAACGCAAGAGTACTTTTTTAAAAAGGTTTTCACAAATTTCCAAGATGGAGGAAAATCTATCCCGAAGGACCTTATGGGTCCTTGTGGCAAATTTGTTCAGCTTGCGGAAAGACACCTACATGCAAAGATTCAAGTGTTGAGGTCAAACGGGCTGCGGATATGAGGGTTTAAGTGAGACTGCTTATAACAACGTCACCTACAGGCCACCTAACAGTGTAGCTTCCGTCCCTCTCCTCGCCCCTACCTGGGCTCGAACCTGCACACATCAACAACTGCCTCCCACGAAGCATCGTTAACCATCGCTCCACAAAAGCCGCAGCCCTTGCAGAGCAAGGGGAACAACTACTTCAAGGTCTCAGAGCGAGTGACGTAACTGATTGAAATGCTATTAGCGTGCACCCCGCTAACTAGCTAGCCATTTCACACCGGTTACACTCACCCCCTTTTGACCTCCTCCTTTTCCGCAGCAACCAGTGATCCGGGTCACGGCACCAATGTAACAGTGTAGCTTCCGTCCCTCTCCTCGCCCCAACCCGGGCTCCTCTGCACACATTAACAACTGCCTCCCACGAAGCATTGTTACCCATCGCTCCACAAAAGGCGCGGCCCTTGCAGAGCAAGGGGAACAACTACTTCAAGGTCTCAGAGCGAGTGACGTCACCGATTGAAACGCTATTAGCGCGCACCCTGCTAACTAGCTAGCCATTTCACACCGGTTACACCATTTTCTTTGACCAAGTTAATCATGGACTCATTTTTCTGTGTGCCAAATTAGAAAAAAAGTGTGTGTGTGTGTGTATGTTTGTATGTAGCAAGGTAAATTGATAATGGTATACAACAATCTGTATTATTTAAAACCAACACCTTAATTATTAAAAAAACAATAATGTTTTAATAGAATTTAATCATAGTGTACTAGTACAGACTGGCAAAGTGGTACACACACATTTAAGAAAGGCACATACTGAGGAAGGCTATACAGCTTGAACATCTGTGAAAATAAAAAAATATAAGAAAAGGTCATTGAAAAATGTGTTACATAATGTGTGAACCACCTTACTTTGTAAGAATAAGATTTTCATACCTATGGATTATTCACCTTTTGAAGTCGATGGTATACTTCTTTAGTGTATTCCACACTAGGCTGGTGTAATGGATTTATAATCCGATCCTCAATATCAGAGCATTTCACGTCAATGTTGTTAAGAGTGGTTTAAATGTACAGACCACTTTTGCCATTACAAATCTGAAACCTTAAGTGGCTATATTGGCTGCTGCTGATGCTGCTGAGGTGTGAGTGAGTGTTTGTGTGTGAAAGAGAGAAGAAAAGAGAAGAGGGGTAGCAGCCAGTGATGTGCTGCGTGTATCTGGGTGTGTGCTAAGGAGCAGGTGCTGCTCGATACTCAGAGCTCAGAGACAACCCTGTTCTTGGTCACATGCACGCGCGTACACATGCACATACACTAAAGCGTATGCTGAAACATGGGTTCACTGAAGTATGAATGTTTGTGTGTGTGCGCTCATGCATGCACACTTAGCCTACGTACAGTACGTGTGTGTGTGTTATTTTGTATGTGTTCTGATGTGTGTGTGTGTGTGTGTGTGTATGCAGGATTATCCATGAGGATGGCTTCTCTGGGGATGATGTGAAGCAGTATAAGCCTGTGGTCTACAGCAACACCATCCAGAGTTTGGCTGCCGTCCTCCGAGCTATGGACTCTCTGGGCATCGAGTACGCAGACAAGGACAGAAAGGTGGGTACATGCTCCCTGCACCGGGTAGGGTTCATCATAGTGTACAACCAATGGCCCTTTCAAAACCTTACTTCAAAGTGCACTGCAAAGCAGACCTCAATGAGGATTCCAGTGGGGTATGGTGGTACACATCCAGGAATTCAGCTATACAGTCTTCAGCTCATATGTGTCTTAATAAATCTATGCATGTGTTTTTGTTTGTGTATGTGTGCTTGTGTAAGTGTGTGCTTACACATATCTTTTGTACATAATATGTTATGTATGTGTGTGTCCAGGCGGATGCTAAGCTGGTGTGTGATGTGGTCACTCGTATGGAGGACACAGAGCCCTACTCAGCAGAGCTGCTGACAGCTATGAAGCGTCTGTGGGCCGATGCCGGGACCCAGGAGTGTTTCAACAGGGCCAGGGAGTACCAGCTCAATGATTCTGCTGCCTAGTGAGTACACACTAAGGGACCAAACATATCAGAATGCATGAGACTTTTAATTAAGCACAATTCATGCTTTGACGTCAATGAGAGATTTGTGAGAAAGTTCCACTTACATAACATACTCACATAAACTGAAAATTGGAATTAGCTACCTGTTCTTGAACAGTAACACAGTGCAAAGGTTAGTCTTTGAAGTGACTGCGTTGGTTAGTCTTTACAGTGCAAAGGTTAGTCTTCGCACTGTATTTTTGAAGCTCTACACTCTTAGAAAAAAGCGTTCCAAAAGGGTTCTTCGGCTGTCCCCATAGGAGAACCCTTTTTGGTTCTTGATACAACCTTTTTTGGTTCCAGGTAGAACACTTTTGGGTTCCATGTAGAGCCCTCTGTGGAAAGGGTTCTACTTGGAACCAAAAGAGTTTTACCTGCAACCAAAAAGGGTTCTTCAAAGGGTTTTCCTATGAGGACAGCCAAAGAACCCTTTTAGGTTCTAGATGGTACCTTTTCCCCCATTTCCCCCTCTCCTTCCTTCTTTCTCTCATTAGCTACCTGGACAGTTTAGACCGTATTGGTGCTGCTGACTACCAGCCCACCGAGCAGGACATCCTGAGAACCCGAGTCAAGACCACTGGCATCGTGGAGACCCATTTCACCTTCAAAAACCTGCACTTTAGGTTACACCCACCACACACACATAGATTTACACATACAGTACACAACCAGTCCAGTATATTTGTTTGTAGCATATTTGTAGTGTATGTTATGGTACGTTTATAACTCTTATGTTTCTTTTAGGCTGTTTGATGTTGGAGGTCAGAGGTCAGAGAGAAAGAAGTGGATTCACTGCTTTGAGGATGTGACGGCCATTATCTTCTGTGTGGCGCTAAGTGGCTATGATCAGGTTCTGCATGAGGATGAAACCACTGTAAGTACTTCACACACACTTCATACTACTCACAAACACACCACACATATTCTCAAACATGCATCTCATCTGTCTTATTTGGTATTTTCTGCAGAATCGCATGCACGAGTCCCTCATGCTCTTCGACTCTATCTGTAACAACAAGTTCTTCATCGACACCTCCATCATCCTCTTCCTCAACAAGAAGGATCTGTTCGAGGAGAAGATTAAGAAGTCACCACTGAGTATCTGTTTCCCTGAATATACAGGTAAGACTTCCCTCCGGTCCGCATATACACAAACTCAGACAGACATACATGCACAACAGATGGTCGTACGTCTCTCTCACTCTCTGGCACTGTATATCTCTTCCTCTCCCACTCTTCTTTCTCCTCTCTCTCGCCCTCACCCACCTTTCCTCCCAATCCCCCCATAGGTGCTAACACTTATGATGATGCTACCGCATACATTCAGGTGCAATTTGAGAGTAAGAGCCGTTCGCCCAACAAGGAGATCTACTGTCACCTGACCTGTGCCACTGACACAGGAAACATCCAGGTAGTGTTTGACGCAGTCACTGACATCATCATCGCCAACAACCTGAGGGGGTGTGGCTTATACTGAGGCCTAGCCCTGCACAGAGGTTGCATTGGAGGGTGTGAGGTGGTTAATAATAATAATAATTTTGATGATATTAAAAGGCATAATTATGTAAATCTACACGTCCAAAGGGACCCAAAGAGCTGCCGCCAGACACCACGACGGATTCTTTGCCATGTTCTGTTCCTCTATTCCTTTTTTTAATTTCAGAATTCCACCACCCCTCTTTTGTTTATTTGTTATCAACATGTGTTTCCTACTGAATGTCTTTCATGTTTTGTTGTTGATTGTATGAACAACTGTAAGATGTGAATCAGAAAAGGGAAGGTCCAAGGGGTATATTCTGTTTTCGTGCCATGTTTCGCAGCAAATTAGATAGAAATGCTATGCATAGAGCGGAGAAGGTCCTCTTTTCCTTGTGATAGAGATTTGTGTCAGTTCTAAACATAACATCTCTATCTGCAACATCCAGAACATTGAGCCCCAATGAATGTACCCCTTGGTGCTCCGTTTGCAGAGGTGATGTTGTGCTCTAGTTGATGATGTAATAGGGGAGGTACTGGTAGCTGGGGCGCGTAGTGGGGGTTCTGTCCAGCGTTGGATAGAACCCCCCTCTCTGTTGGACTCACACAGGGCTGCTCTACATGAGCTCCTTCTGCTCTGTTTTATTTCTCTCTCTTTCAAACATCCAGAAGGGGGGGCGGTTATGTTTGTGTGGCAGGCTCTGCCATTGGCCTCCTGCAGTGTGATGAAATGCCTGTCAGCCAATGATATATCTGTGTCGGGAAAGTGTGATATCAGTGCCAACCTTCTGAGCATGACAGATAGGGGAATAGAATTAGAGATCATTGATCACTTTCACACTATCTTTACAATATAATGTAATTGAAGGGACGCGTACGCTTTATTATCATCAAATTATTTATGGGTTTTATTTCAACCTCATGCCCTCCATGCTTCCTCCTACCTCCTAGAATCCCGTGCCACATATTTATTTCCTGTCCTGTCAGACCGGTGGAACACCACTTCCTGTCTCAGTCTCAGAGGGTCTAGAGCTGCTCTGATGGACCGTCTCAAATGTCACCTCCCATGTAGTGTACTACTTCTTCAAAAGTAGTACATCATATGGGGAATAGGTTATCATTTTAGACTTGCACACTCAAGTCCACTGGTCAGTGATGTATCATATGGTTGTCTCCTGGTCTCCTCTCACTTATCACTTATCACTGAGATGAAAGGACTGGATAGGTTTCCACCGTGTTGTTTTCACTCACTAGTCCTTACAGATTTGTAGTTTTAGGAGAGGACAGCCACAGACCACTGACCAGTCTCTCTGCTTGTTCAAAAGGGTCATCCTAGGTGCTCTTTATGTAATAAAACATGAATATGTGAATGCTCAGTTATTTGGAAGTTGAGGTAATTTGTAGATTAGATAAGCCACACAGTGCTTAGCTCAGGATGACCCTTGTAAGCAAGCATGCTGAATTCCAAATCCATTCATACTACCCTCTCTAGGCAGTCCTGTAGATTTGAAAGGATTTGATTGGTTTAACCTTTTCATGTCCATAACGGAAATGTATAATATCCTTTAGTACACATGTTCTCTGAGTTTACTGATGGACAAATGTGAAGAATTATTTTACATTGGTCAAAGAGTTTGTCTACAATGTACGCTTTTGATATTGTACTATATTTAGTCTTTGGACACATGGGGTTACTGTTTTTTTTTACACATTTCATGAATCAAGTCCTGTAAATACATGTTCAAATTATCAGATCTTTTACATTTTTGACATATAGATTGTCCGGACCAATATATATATATATATGAAAACAATACCTAAAGAATCCACACACACACTCCTAGAGTGCATGCAGTATAATCCCATCAAATGCAAGTCAATAGAGACTGGAGAGTGAGTGATTTTACAGCATTGTCCCTCTTTCTCAGATCTTAAACATGTTCACATCTTAATCTTTTTTGGTATATAGATTGTCTGGACCAATATAAATATGAAAACAATATCTAAAGAAATCCACACACACTCCTATAGTATATTATACAGCATAAGCAAATCCAATGTAAGTCAATGGTGAGTGAGGCCTGCTACAGCATTCTCCCTCTTTCTCTCCCTCTCTCACAAGCACACGCGTGTGTATACACACCACAGACATCAATGCACACCTGTGTGTGTGTATGTCTGTGGTATGTGTGTGTGTATGTCTGTGGTATGTGTGTGTGTATGTCTGTGCTATGTGTGTGTGTGTGATAAAATTACTCCATTGAATTTGCTTATACTGCATGTGGATTTATTTATATATTGTTTTTATATTCATATATTGGTCTAGAAACTCTATATAGCAAACATTATGATCTGAACATGTTTAAGATCTGAGAAAGAGAGAACATGTTGTAAAATGTCTCTCTCTGCAGTCTTCATTGGATTTGTAAATACTGCATGTATTCTAGAGGTGTGTGTGTGAGAGAGTGAGTGGATTTCTTTCGATATTGTTTTCATATTTATATTGGTCCGGACAATCTATTTACCAAAAATGATTAAGATCTGATCATTTGAACATGTATTCACATGACATGATTCAGGTAATGTGTAAAACACAGTTACCCCATGTGTCCAAAGACTAAATATAGTACGATACAGAAATGGCTGTAGTTCACAAACAACAAGTTGAATCATCTATTTGGCAGATTTGGGCTTAAACAGGTCAAAGAACAATACTTTAAGCTTTTAAACTATATAATTCTGAAATGTATTTCAAAATACATATGCTGAAGTCATTTTAATGATTATTATTGTCACAAAATCCCAATTTTGGAGGTATGATAGATAATGACAATCTTAAAACATCAATGTGGCCTGTCTAGACACTTGTACTAACTATGTTATCACCAAATGTAATGCATTTACACCAAATAGAATTTGTTCAGTGGCACATTTTGATATTGTACTAAATATAGTACATGGAGGTGAATGGGTTAGACAATATGGTAATTGTGTCACCTTCTCTTCTGATAGAGTGGGTGGTATTTTTGCCAAATTGCTTATATATATATATATACAATCGTTTTAGATCTACAGGCGTGCCCAAGCGGCAGGGGCTGGGGTAGAGTTGGAATTCAGCAGCAGTCTCTCAGTGGGGAGTTTGGGTTAACCCTAACCCATACCCCCTGACCTCAACCCTGAGCAGGCCACAGTCAAACCCCGGCTGTCAAGTTCTCTCTTTTCACAGAGGAAAAGTACTGCTCTCCACTCATTCACCTGTGCACCTGAAGATGCATCCTATCCCTCTATCACGTGTCGTTCCTCATTTCTCTCAATCCCCCTTTCCATTTTCATCTTAAACACCGTACTGTATATATATGATTATACCAGATTTCTTTTTTTTTTACTGTGAATGCTTTTGTTCTGCACCCCTTCCTTCTCCGTAGTTTATTGGTTGCTCTCTCATGTGGAATGTTTGTGCTGAGCCAATCGAATGTTGTGTTTACATTAAAGCCACACTTTTCCTAACTATTCCCGCAGCCATATTGAGTATCTTTTTCCATGTCTGTCTTTCTCCCAGTGCTTAGTTTGAAATCAACCCAAAGCTCTTCTCATATTCTCATTGATCTGAAATGATCGGATGGGTGCAATATGGTAATAGCTCCAATGACTCTTATGGTTGGATCGGTGGACTTTCCTCCATACTGCCTACATGTCTAATCCTCTCAGATCTACCAGAAGTGTCCAGGGGTAGATTTCAGACTGAAAACAGGTCTTCTATGCCTCATGAGAGCATAAGGCTTAGATTCAATCCGATCTGCGTTATAGCGCCATTGACATTTAAAGATCATTTCCGATTGAGCCGACATATACAGCGTTTACAGTGAATGCGGTCTCCACGAAAACATTGCCTTTAAAAGTGCATGGCCAAAATGGCAGATCGGATTGAATCTAGCCCTAAGACTTTGCCATCTACATATGTATGGAACATCATGTCAGGAAATATTGGAAAGTAGCAGCTATCAACAGAACTCCATTTTCTAAGATCGTGGTCTATCTTCTAGATTAGACTTTGTCATCAGTTAAAATGTGTTATTTATATATTGAATGATGAGTCTAGATCAGCCATCTGACCTGGTTCTGTTAGTTTGATGGATTCTATGTTCATTACTGGGTCATTTCAGTGTCAGAAAACATAGGCACACCACTCTCCACCAGAGAGTATAGAGCTCGTCTGTCCCTGCGTGCCCGTTTCAATATGATGGATTCCGTTAAAGGGCTTTCAATATAAATTAATGACAAAAAAAGACATCTTCGAGAGAACACTTTAATATGTTACATAATATTTATTAATCCAAGCCAAAAGGCTCAAATCCATAATCCCACTGTTCCACAATCCCATAGTTCCATTACTGCTGTTACTCCTGGCTCTGATTGGCTGTATGAAGTAGCATTAACTACAGATCTAGGATCAGATCACCCTACCTCAAACCTAACTGTAACCATTTGGGGGTTAAACAAATATCCATCACTGTATCTGTAGTTAGGGGCAACCTCTTCCTCCACCTCCTATGAGGCCAGCAGAGGTTAGGAGCAGCAGGGACTTCCTCTCAGGGGATCCACCTGCACACTCCTCTTTTTCCTCAAAGACCAATCAGCATGAGTCTAGTCCCATGTAACATGTGCACCAGCACATTTTCTGGGTCGCAGGGTTAGAGGCGGAGCCTCTTGATGTCCTCACTGCGGAAATCGATGCGGAGTGCCAGAACCTGCCGGACCTCCGCTGGGGTGAGACGCCAAGTTAGAGGACCAGAGTTCGGGCCCCAGTAATCCAGGATCTCTGTTACCTAGAAACACAAAAACATACACACAGTTCTGAGAACAGGCCTGTGTATACAGAGACATGAAAGTCTACAAAGTGAGAGGGTCAGTGGTAAATAGATACAGTGCATTCGAAAAGTATTCAGACCCCTTGACTTTTTCCACCTTTTGTTACGATACAGCCTTATTCTAAAATTGATTAAATGTTTTTTTTCTTCCCCTTATCAAACTACCCACAATACCCCATAATGACAAAGCAAAAACAGGTTTAGTTTTTTTGCACATTTATAAAAAATAAAAAACAGAAACATTTACAAAAGTAAAATAATACAAATAACATTTACATAAGTATTCAGACCCGTAGTACTTTTTGAAGCACCTTTGGCAGGGTTACAGCCTCGAGTCTTATTAGGTATGACACTACAAGCTTGGCACACCTGTATTTGAGGAGTTTCTCCCATTCTTCTCTGCAGAACCTCAAGCTGTATCAGGTTGGATACTGAGTGTCGCTGCACAGCAATTTTCAGGTCTCTCCAGAGATGTTCGATTGAGCTTAAGTCCGGGCTCTGGACTTTCTCTGGACATTCCCACAGCATGATGCCGCCACCACCATGCTTCACCGTAGGGATGGTGCAAGGTTTCCTCCAGACGTGACACTTGGCATGCAGGCCAAAGATTTCAATCTTGGTTTCATCAGACCAGAGAATCTTGTTTCTCATGGCCTGGGAGTCCTTTAGGTGCCTTTTGGCAAACTCTAAGCAGGCTGTCATGTGCCTTTTACTGTTGAATGGCTTCCGTCTGGACACTCTACCATAAAGGCCTGATTGGTGAAGTCCTGCAGAGATGGTTTTCCTTCTGGAAGGTTCTCCCATCTCCACAGAGGAGCTCTGTCACAGTGACCATCAGGTTCTTGGTCACCTCCATGACCAAGGCCCTTATCCACCGATTGCACAGTTCGGCCGGAAGGTCAGCTCTAGGAAGAGTCTTGGTGGTTCCAAACTTCTTCCAATTAAGAATGATGGAGGCCACTGTGTTTTTGGGGACCTTCAATGCTGCAGAAATGGTTTGGTACCCTTCCCCAGATCTGTGCCTTGACACAATCCTGTCTCGGAGCTCTACGGATAATTCCTTTAACCTCATGGCTTGGTTTTTGCTCTGACATGCACTGTCAACTGTGGGATCTTATATAGACAGGTGTGTGCCTTTCCAAATCATATCCAATCAATTGAATTTACCACAGGTGGACTCCAATCAAGTTGTAGAAACATCTCAAGTATGATCAATGGAAACAGGATGCACCTGAGCTCAATTTCAAATCTCATAGCAAAGGGTCTGTTTTTTATTCTTAATAAATGTGTAAACATTTCTAAAAACCTGTTTTCACTTCGTCATTATGGGGTATCATGTGTAGATTAATAAGGGAAAAAAATTATTTAATCAATTTTAGAATAAGGCTATAACGTAACAAAATGTGGAAAAAGTAAAGGGGTCTGAATACTTTCTGAATGCACTGTATGTGACCCCATCTATGTGATTGTGTGTGGGTTGAGAAATGTGTGTGTATACTGCAGATTACCCGCTCCAGGTTGAGGATGGTGGCCATCTGAGTGAGCCGAGCAAACTTGTCCCTAATAGTCCAGGTGGTGACAGTAGTGAGGTAGGCCACCAGAGAACGCAGCTCCTTATCAAACTGAAGCCCTCCCAGCTAAGAGACAGGTGCAATAAGGGGTTAAAATCATGAGCATGAAACAGAAAAAAGGTATCCAGACCAGCAATTAAATATTTAAACATAGACCACATCAAAAAGGATCAAAGGATCAAACGGAGAACATCCCAAAAAAAGAAAGAGGGGATACGCGGCCTGCAATAAAATGCTTTAGTATCCTTGCACTAAATTACAGCACACACACCGCCTAAAGAGGCAGATGCCAAGGGGAAAGAAGCTTAATCTACCATCCTTCTGGAATCATAAATAAAACATTAAAAGAGGGCCTCTTATCATTACGTCACAGATGTGCATGCGGTAGGTGTGATGCCACCCTGTGGCCAGGCCTGGGATATCTCACCCTGCTGAAGGTGCACTTCAGGACAGTCTTCTCCATCTCCATGGAGACCAAACTGGTCATGAGGCTGGTCAGTGTGTCGTAGATAACTGAAGAGAGCCCCGCCTGAGAGAACAAGAGAGAGAGAGAGATTATAGAGAGGGGGAGAAGAGAAAGAGTTTGTAAAATGCTAATGTGGGAGATGTATTCCTGAGGCTAAGCAAAAGTAAGGTTACCTTGAACTCTGCCATGAGCTGCTCGAGGTTGACGATGAGCTGCTGGACCCAGGGGTCGTTGGCCTCGTACTCATTAAACTCCTCCTGCACAAAAAAAAAAACAGTACAGTCACACACTGGGGGGAAAGGGTGTGGCCTAGTGTGTGTGTTCGTACCTCCTCTATGTTGTGTGAGATGGACAGGAAGCTGCTGATCCACGGTTTGACCTGAGGCTTGATGGCTGTGGTGTTCAGCTCCGTCAGGCCCTCCTGAGGGTCACAACTGAGTTAGTTCTAGTCCATACAGATTAGACACACTGGTGACGTTTTGTAGTTGTATATTGCCTATCCATGTAAATTGGTACACAATTCAGTTTATCACTGTGACTTACAAATAAATGTTGCTGCTAGTACTACTACTGTTACTAGTATTTCTTGCACAATGAGGTCAAAGACCCCCTTAACACAACTGCACAGAGACAGATCATGTGTGACTCTGATCTGAGTATATTTCTGCGTCCTTCAACCTGCAAGAGATCCTTGAACTTGCTGGACGTGTTGACGAGGTCTGACAGACAGCTGTCAATCTTAGCTTGCTCTCCTGATCCCGCCCCCTGAGTGAACAACTTGGAGCAATCACTCTGAGAAAAAGAGAGGAGGAAAACGTCATTATCTGTGGTATACTACACATAGTGTGTCTTATTGAAATGTTACTCTTTAGAAAACTAAAGAGATGATATAAGCAGTAAGCTAACTCACCTCCAAGTTCCTCTTCAGAGTGGTGATGTTCTCACTACACACCTCCACGTTATTCAGAGTCACCTGGGATAGAAAGAAAGACGGGTGTGAGTGAATGTGTGTCTGTTGTCTGTTATGTGTTTATCATCAGGAATGCTGCCTTAGTGTGCTCTCTGTGACCCGTTTGTGTTTTAGACTGTGTGTTTCTTACCAGGAACGATGCCAACGATTCTGTGCATTCAATGTTCAGTTTGGCGGTAAGTGTTTGTGTGTGTTCACAAGTCCCTCACCAGGAAGGCAGCCTTGGCGACCTCTGCGCTGTCAATGCCCAGGTTGTTGAACTTGCCCTGCTGCAAGCTGCTCTGCATCAGACTCACTGCACTGCTCACCCCACGCTGGATGTCCTGCAGCGTGGTCGCAGGGAAGCCCTGCCTCAGCTTATTATACAACACCTCCCTGAGAGAGCGAGACAGAAAGGTGGGGAGAGAAGCATGGGTTGGTGGAAGACAGAGAGAAAAAGGAGGGTGTGAGAGCTGGAAGGAGATTCAAATGAGTGTTCAAATGATTGATTGAGTGTGTGTCTAACTACTGTCTACCGGAAGTCAGACTCTAGCACTGAGGTTGAGTGATTGATCATGGCACACAGGCAGTCAATGCTGGAGCTGGACAGAGCTCTGCTGATGCACTTCTTCACAATGTAGAAACAGTCATCCACCATGCTGGATGTCAGCTGACCCTTCTCATATGTATCCATAGCTACAGCCTAAGAAGAGAGGGGCAAAGGGAATTAATATAATCATTATTACTATTATGTGGTTATACAGTGAGGGAAAAAAGTATTTGATCCCTTGCTGATTTTGTACGTTTGCCCACTGACAAAGAAATGATCAGTCTATAATTTTATTTGAACAGTAAGAGACAGAATAACAAAAAAATCCAGAAAAACGCATGTCAAAAATGTTATAAATTGATTTGCATTTTAATGAGGGAAATAAGTATTTGACCCCCTCTCAATCAGAAAGATTTCTGGCTCCCAGGTGTTTTTTATACAGGTAACGAGCTGAGATTAGGAGCACACTCTTAAAGGGAGTGCTCCTAATCTCAGCTTGTTACCTGTATAAAAGATACCTGTCCACAGAAGCAACACACTACGCCGTGAAGGACTGAAATCCTGCAGCGCCCGCAAGGTCCCCCTGCTCAAGAAAGCACATATACATGCCCGTCTGAAGTTTGCCAATGAACATCTGAATGATTCAGAGGAACACTGGGTGAAAGTGGTGTGGTCAGATGAGACCAAAATGGAGCTCTTCGGCATCAACTCAACTCGCCGTGTTTGGAGGAGGAGGAATGCTGCCTATGACCCCAAGAACACCATCCCCACCGTCAAACATGGAGGTAGAAACATTATGCTTTGGGGATGTTTTTCTGCTAAGGGGATAGGACAACTTCACCGCATCAAAAGGACGATGGACGGGGCCATGTACCATCAAATCTTGGGTGAGAACCTCCTTCCCTCAGCCAGGGCATTGAAAATGGGTCGTGGATGGGTATTCCAGCATGACAATGACCCAAAACACACGGCCAAGGCAACAAAGGAGTGGCTCAAGAAGAAGCACATTAAGGTCCTGGAGTGGCCTAGCCAGTCTCCAGACCTTAATCCCATAGAAAATCTGTGGAGGGAGCTGAAGGTTCGAGTTGCCAAACGTCAGCCTCGAAACCTTAATGACTTGGAGAAGATCTGCAAAGAGGAGTGGGACAAAATCCCTCCTGAGATGTGTGCAAACCTGGTGGCCAACTACAAGAAACGTCTGACCTTTGTGATTGCCAACAAGGGTTTTGCCACCAAGTACTAAGTCATGTTTTGCAGAGGGGTCAATTACTTATTTCCCTCATTAAAATGCAAATCATTTTATAACATTTTTTACATGCGTTTTTCTGGATTTTTTTGTTGTTATTCTGTCTCTCACTGTTCAAATACTTGCCATTAAAATTATAGACTGATAATTTCTTTGTCAGTGGGCAAACGTACAAAATCAGCAGGGGATCAAATACTTTTTTCCCCTCACTGTATATGTATACTGTGTATCAAGGGTATTCAGATCCGGGTTTGAGGATGACGACAGCATTGCTGGTTTTCATTATTTTCCTTCTAATGAGGGGCTGATTCAGGGATAAAATGAAACCCCTGCTGTATATTTAGAAGTGGTGACTAACCTTGCTGACAGTCTCCCTCATGTAGTACTCCTCCATTGGAATGTAGTAGCCAATCAGCTCCTGCATGAGCTGGCCCAGCATGCAGTGTTTCAGCAGTTTCTCCACATTATGCTTGTGCTCTGTAGCAAGAAACAAAGACAACCAAACTTACTAACACAGTCAACAACATGTGTACAGGGTTTTATAAGTGTGTGTGTTGGGTGTCTTACCTTGGACGATGCCAGGTGTTGCCGTAGCATCTCCAACCTCGAAGTCGGCCATCATGCGACGGCGCAGGAATCTTAAGTAAAGCTCCGACCTGGCATTCATCAGAGTGACTTCCAGTAATACAGGATCCAGCTCCCTACACACACAGGTGAAACACAGGTGAAACGCATCATAAATACGCATAGTACACATGCATTGCCCTCCACACCAAAAGATGACATTGAGTAATGCTGTTGAAATAAAGTAGGCTGAACTGTCACACTGACCTGGGTTCAATCTTCTCAGTGGGCACACTCTTCATCATGCTGCTCTGGACGATCTGAAACTGCAGGCAGAGACATTCAATTTAATAACGCTTTCTTAATATAGTCTGTAATTTAAAGATCTAATTAATTGAATGCAATTGACACACAGACCTTGTTGTGGTAGTCTCTCTGTTGGATGAACTTGTCAACTACTTTCTGGGCCTGTCGGTCACACTCCTGCTGCAGGTGAGTGATGAGAGTATACAGGTAGCCTGGACCGTAGTACGTCTCAACGATGGGCTGGTGGGTCTCCACAACACGAGCTATGCCTGAAACACACATTAAATATTTTCCACCAATTCTATTTTCCTATACATACACACAAACCAACACGTTTACAGACATGTCTAAAGAGATACATCATCATTATGGTCAGTCTCTCACCCTCCAGCAGCAAAGTCAGGGTGTCAGCAAAGACCAGAGCAGCTCTCCTCTCTCCCAGCTCTCCTCCCACAGCCAAGAGCAGGTTCTCATCTGCTTTAGAGGCCAGCTGAGAGAGAGAAAAAGACAACCGTGAAGATAAACAAATGCACAAGCATTAACGCTCACACACACACTATTGCATGGACAACCCCACTCACTTGGCTGCAGAGGTACTGGCCAAAGCGAGCCAGGCCTTGCTCGTGGAGGCCAAGCAGAGGGAAGATTTTAAAGAATCTTTCCACCTGCGCCAGATCACCCCTGGTAACAGCCTCATCCAGTCTCTCCGCAACCAGGACTTTCAATCGCTGCTCTGCCTCTTGAAGCATGGCCAGGCTAGCGTCCACAGCACTGCCTGAGCAGAAAATAGTATGAAAGACCGCACAGAACACGTTAGAAGGGACTGTGACAAAAACTGAAACGCAATGCAGATCTTACTTTCTGCACATTACCTGATGAGCTTCCCTGATTTCCTGAACTTTCCAATGCATTTCAGTAACTGTGATCCAAATTCAATAATGTTTTTCACCTTTCCCGTATTAAAGTAATTTGACATATTTTCTTATTACCCTTATGAACATAGAAACTTGAATCTGTGCTAGAATGGTTAAAAAGGTCATCAAATAAAAAATCCCACATCGGTGCATCTCTACAAAATATTAACGTCTAAAATCCGTTAGAAAGTATGTAGAAATGATAATGTACCTTCCTATTTTTAAATAACTAATAATCATTAATTTTGACAAAACAAAAATCGATCCCAAAAAAACTGCAGCCCTCGGTTGAATTTAGAAATCCCAATGCGGCCCTCGATACAAAATGATTACCCACCCCTGCGCTATCAGGAAGAGTGATTATAGGAACGTTCAATAAATTCCCTGGATTTCCAGAAATCCTATTTGGAGATTCCAGCTCAGTCCAAACAGGTTTCCTGGAAAACCAGGGAAATTATTGAAAGTTCCCGGAATTTTACAACCCTAGTTGTGAGTTGTGGTAGAACATAGGGGCACCCTTACTCTCTTCTCCCTGGCGACTTAGCTCAATGACTGATTGGTCGAGAGAAAGGTAGCGGTGGATGTGGGCGGCAGCCTGTTCGTAGTCCTCATTGTGTAGCGCCGTCTGAACGCCGTCTGTGCAGAACTTCAGGTCCAGGATGTCATCAGCCCGCTGGATAACCTTATAAAGCCGGGTCTGTGAACACATACAAACAGCGCGTCATTACATCACTCATTGGAGCTGATAGGAACATAATTTTTATATCCTAATACCTCTCTCAACTATGTCTACACACATACAGTAAGTGTGTGATTAGCTTGGTTTTGATGCGAATGTTCAAAAATCTGCATTAAGAAGATATATGCATTTTCCCACCAGTGGGAAACGGACTTATTGCAGATAAAAATCAGTACGTGATGATGTAGTGCACACAAAATGTACATATTCGCTTAAGTTGTAATGTACTGAATAAAAAAATTGAAAGTTCAATGTGTAATTCCATCGCATTTCCAACTAGTTTTGTCACAAAAACTGTTGCGTTAAATAGCAAATGTGCCTACTCTGGTCTTGGCCAACAGTTTGCAGATACATCTAGGCTAGTCTACATGAGATTATTTTGGATAAGAGCGAGAATATTTTTATTTGTCAAATAGCAGCTAAGCATCGATCATCATGTCACCAGAATAAGACCCTCAATATTTATTGGAAAGGAGTATCAAGCTCATCAGTACTTTTATCACCCTGTGAAGTTCATCATAATTTATTTCCACACACCATATATCATTGTGTGACTCCAAGTTTACCCCGATATGATGGTCACCACTACCAACAAACACCCCATAATATCTGGCCCTCTGCCCTCCCTAAATCGTGGCATTGAACGGTTCAGCAGACTTTTAGCCCTCCATATCTGGCTACGAGACTACTGCAGCTCTGTGAGTGTAACATTTATTGACAATTTGTATACCTTCTGGAAACAAAGCCCTTTTTATAAGGAGGATGAGACCCAGCCAAATAGTTTGGGTTCCTGGATCCTTTCACAGCATTACAATGACCCAAAGCATTACAAAGACAATGACTTATCAATGACTCAAAGCCCAGCTCAGTTAATCCCTACCATTGTGTCAATGAGTTGTCAAAATTCTTCAGCAAACTAACATTATCCCAGGGACGTTGGAAGACACAATGTAGGTAACCAAATGTATTTCCCTCTTACTGCTTCTGCTGATCCCACAACTATTGTATGCAGTAATCATGTGCCTATGAACCAGAGTTCTACTGTTACCTACTGAGCCGGTGTGCCCTAGTAGGAAGTCCACTGTGTGAAGCTCACCCTGCACTAACATAAATAACATGAGCATGTATACATCTGCTAAGCTTACCAGTAAAGCAATGAAAACAATGTTTATGTTGTATTAATAAGACCCCTCCCGCTTACATTTATGGGGTCCTAGACTACAGATGAAACAATATATATTCATTATAAAAAGGTTTAATATTGTTCCACAGTCTTTTCTAAATCTCTGCCTCTTATAAAGAAACTGTCTGAGAAATGAATGACTGAGACAGAACTCTGCAGGGGAGTATAAGAGATAAGAGACTAGTCAGACATTCCACTATAAATCAACTAGAGGTTGACCGATTAATCGGAATGGCCGATTAATTAGGGCCGATTTCAAGTTTTCATAACAAATCGGTATTTTTGGCCACCGATTATTTATTTATTTTATAAATATTTTTTAACTAGGCAAGTCAGTTAATGACGGCCTAGGAACGGTGGGTTAACTGCCTTGTTCAGGGGCAGAACGACAGATTTTTACCTTGTCAGCTTGGGGATTCAATCTTGCAACCTTACGGTTAACTAGTCCAACGCTCTAACCACCTGCTTTACATTGCACTCCACGAGGAGCCTGCCTGTTACGCAAATACAGTAAGAAGCCAAGGTAAGTTGCTAGCTAGCATTAAACTTATCTTATAAAAAACAAGCAATCAATCATAATCACTAGTTAACTACACATGGTTGATGATATTACTAGTTTATCTAGCCTGTCCTGCGTTGCATATAATTGATGCGGTGCGCATTCGCGAAAGAGGACTGTCGTTGTTCCAACTTGTACCTAACCATAAACATCAATGTCTTTCTTAAAATCAATACACAAGTATATATTTTTAGACCTGCATATTTAGTTAATATTGCCTGCTAACATGAATTTCTTTTAACTAGGGAAAATGTGTCACCTCTGCAACAAAGTCAGGGTATATGCAGCAGTTTGGGCCGCCTGGCTCGTTGCAAACTGTGTGAATACTATTTCTTCCTAACAAAGACAGCCAACTTCGCCAAACGGGGGATGATTTAACAAAAGCGCATTTGCGAAAAAAGCACAATCGTTGCACGACTGTACCTAACCATAAACATCAATGCCCTTCTTAAAATCAATACACAGAAGTATATATTTTTAAACCTGCATATTTAGCTAAAAGAAATCCAGGTTAGCAGGCAATATTAACCAGGTGAAATTGTCTCACTTCTCTTCCGTTCATTGCACGCAGAGTCAGGGTATATGCAACAGTTTGGGCCGCCTGGCTCGTTGCGAACTAATTTGCCAGAATTTTACGTAATTATGACATAACATTGAAGGTTGTGCAATGTAACAGGAATATTTAGACTTATGGATGCCACCCGTTAGATAAAATACGAAACGGTTCCGTATTTCACTGAAAGAATAAACGTGATAGTTTCCGGATTCGACCACATTAATGACCTAAGGCTCGTGTTTCTGTGTGTTATTATGTTATAATTAAGTCTATGATTTGATAGAGTAGTCTGACTGAGCGATGGTAGGCACCAGCAGGCTCGTAAGCATTCATTCAAACAGCACTTCTGTGCATTTTGCCAGCAGCCCTTTGCAATGCATTGCACTGTTTATGACTTCAAGCCTGTCAACTCCCAAGATTAGGCTGGTGTAACCGATGTGAAATGGCTAGCTAGTTAGCCGGGTGCGCGCTAATAGCGTTTCAAACGTCACTCGCTCTGAGACTTGGGAGTGGTTGTTCCCCTTGCTCTGCATGGGTAACGATGCTTCGAGGGTGGCTGTTGTCGATGTGTTCCTGGTTTGAGCCCAGGTAGGAGCGAGGAGAGGGACGGAAGCTATACTGTTACACTGGCAATACTAAAGTGCCTATAAGAACATCCAATAGTCAAAGGTATATGAAATACAAATCGTATAGAGAGAAATAGTACTATAATAACTACAACCTAAAACTTCTTACCTGGGAATATTGAAGACTCATGTTAAAAGGAACCACCAGCTTTCATATGTTCTCATGTTCTGAGCAAGGAACTTAAACGTTAGCTTTCTTATAGGGCACATAATGCACTTCTACTTTCTTCTCCAACACTTTGTTTTTGCATTATTTAAACCAAATTGAACATGTTTCATTATTTATTTGAGGCTAAATAGATTTTATTGATGTATTATATTACGTTAAAATAAGTGTTCATTCAGTATTGTTGTAATTGTCATTATTACAAATAAATCGGCCGATTAATCGGTATCGGCTTTTTTTGGGGTCCTCCAATAATCAGTATCGGCGTTGAAAAATCATAATCGGTCGACCTCTAAAATCAACTTGGGGAGTGGACATTTACTGCTATTTTAGATAACACAAAAATGATTGTTTATATAGCTGTGTAGGCATGGTTTTGGTCTCATGAGTAGAAGGTAATGACGTAGGCAGTAACATCACTAAGATATATGACTGTAGGAATAATAAAACAACTCTGACCCTTTTCTATTTTGCAGAACTTACTCGGAAACATGCGTGCTATGTTCCTGTTGTCAACTTCTGTCTGCAATTGCATTAATAAAGGTTTTTGAATGATTTAATTAAAGATATTGTCAGAATGCTAATTTCACCAATGAGCCAATGATTGACAAGGAACAAGGAATGAACCCCAACATTTGGTGAGCTAGCCAGGAGTGAGTGTCCAATCCGGTTGGAGGAGATTACACACCATGGTGCCAGAGCTCCAAATTAAACAAGGTAAGCAGACACCTGTTTAATCTAAGTGTGTAATTAATTGGCATTCACTGGTGTGGTTTACCTCTAACAAGTAAGTGGCACCTCACTCACTCTAAAATATAGACATACACTTTGAATATGACAGTCGGATTTTAGATTGGAGAAATTACATAACGGGCTCTTGGTGAAATGCATGATGTCAATATAGGATGAATGAAATGAATGATTGATGATTTTTATTTTATTTGTTAGAGGTAATTCAGCGACAATTACCCCTTACTAGTTATTGTATTTTGGAGAGGTGGCTTGACGAGGCTGTCTGAGGCTACCCTATCCTACGAGCGTGGCCGGTATTATTTGATTGAGAGTTAAATTATCAATTTTTATTTCGGGTTGTAATGCGGGCGACCATTACTGAATACTAGTTATTTTTTATTTTGAAGAGGTAACCAGTGAATGAGTTGGTTATGAATAGTGGTAATTTTGTGTGAAATTTACCCAGTGAATGAGTTGAGTTGGTTATGAATAGTGGTCATTTTGTGTGAAATTTACCAAGTGAATGAATTGAGTTGTTATGAATAGTGCGTTGTATGTTTCATTGTTTTTTTGTCTGTGGATTATGGCGGGGTTTATTGGGTAATGGCCCAATGGTGGAATAAAAAGTGAGGAGTAGGAGAGAAGTTATTTGAATAAAAGGTTGAACGTATTTGTTAGTGACACTTTCCTACCATAGGACAGTATTGGAAATGTACAACCCTTAGTATACCAGTAAAAGTATTAAAGGGAAGTCCTGTAAAGATTTTCATAGAAAGTTACTTTGTGATTCTCTCCCCACCAGGTGGCACTGGTGTATAACGTCTTACTGTTACTCTACACCCTTAAGATATAATATTAGGAATTGAAGTCTAGCATGCGGTTGTCTCTGAGGCCCATGTGTGAAATATATTTGAGTTTAGTAGAACCATTTACTATAGCCTGGAGTAAGTGAGAGTAGAATTAGGATTTCAGTATCACCCACTGTTGTTTAATTAACCTCTTACATCTAGATGTTCCGCTAGCAAAACACCGCTCCAATATCCAATGATAGGACGTGGCGCGAATTACAAACTCCTCAAAAATCCCAAAACTTCCATTTTTCAAACATATGACTATTTTACACCATTTTAAAGACAAGACTCTCCTTTATCTAACCACATTGTCCGATTTCAAAAAGGCTTTACAACGAAAGCAAAACATTAGATTATGTCAGGAGAGTACCGAGCCAGAAATAATCAGACACCCATTTTTCAAGCTAGCATATAATGTCACAAAAACCAAAACCACAGCTAAATGCAGCACTAACCTTTGATGATCTTCATCAGATGACACTCCTAGGACATTATGTTATACAATACATGCATGTTTTGTTCAATCAAGTTCACATTTATATCAAAAACCAGCTTTTTACATTAGCATGTGATGTTCAGAACTAGCATACCCACCGAAACTTCCGGTGAATTTACTAAATTACTCACGATAAACGTTCACAAAAAACATAATTATTTTAAGAATTATAGATACAGAACTCCTTTATGCAATCGCTATGTCCAATTTTAAAATAACTTTTCGGTGAAAGCACATTTTGCAATATTCTGAGTAGATAGCCCGGCCATCATGGCTAGGTATTTTGACACCCACCAAGTTTGGCACTCACCAAACTCAGATTTACTATAAGAAAAATTGGATTACCTTTGCTGTTCTTCGTCAGAATGCACTCCCAGGACTTCTACTTCAACAACAAATGTTGGTTTGGTTCCAAATAATCCATAGTTATATCCAAATAGCTGCGTTTGTTCTTGCGTTCAAGACACTATCCGAAGGGTGATGCGCCGGCGCGTATCGTGACAAAAAAAATTCAAAATATTCCATTACCGTACTTCGAAGCATGTCAAACGCTGTTTAAAATCAATTTTTATGCGATTTTTCTCGTAAAATAGCGATAATATTCCGACCGGGCGACGTTGTCCACTGGATATCATAAGGTGAATGCACCATTTTGTAAGTCGCTCTGGATAAGAGCGTCTGCTAAATGACTTAAATGTAATGTAAATGTAATGTAATGTTGTTTTCGTTCAAAGACTGAAAATGTAAAATGGACTCTTCACGTGCACGTGCGCACCCGTTTCATTGTTCTCAGATCGACCACTATCCAAATGCGCTACTGTTTTTCAGCCAGGGACTGCAGAGTCATCATTCCCCGTTCTGGTGCCTTCTGAGAGCCTATGGGAGCCTTAGAAAATGTCACGTTACAGCAGAGATCCTCTATTTTCCATAAAGAGGCTATAGAAGGCCAAGAAATGGTCAGAGAGGGCACTTCCTGTATGCAATCTTCTCAGGTTTTGGCCTGCCATATGAGTTCTGTTATACTCACAGACACCATTCAAACAGTTGTAGAAACTTTATGGTGTTTTCTATCCAAATCAAACAATTATTTGCATATTCTAGTTTCTGGGCAGGAGTAATAACCAGATTAAATCGGGTACGTTTTTTATCCGGCCGTGAAAATACTGCCCCCTATCCTAAACAGGTTAACACACACACTGAAAATAGATATCAATTCCTCTCTATAGGCATATTGATACATATTACACCCACTTTAGGATAACCCTATAGAAATTGGAAAACACATTACACGCAGACTATCTAAATAAAAAGCCAGAGCACCATGGCACAGTCAAACCAGAATGAGGAGATAGGAGCAATGAAGCCTGTCACGCCTGTTGAATATATGCAAAATAAGTTTCCTGCTGTGGAATTTACATTCACTTTTAAGAAATGGCATGTATGGACAGAGATGGCAGGAGAAAATATAAAAGTATTAGGACAGAGGCAGAACCGGAGTACTCCCCACCGCCCCGCTGCCGTATGAGAATAAACCCAGAGGACCCCTGGGAGAATATACACAGATCTACCCTCTCATACCACTGACAGAAGAAAATGGAGAAGCAACCACAATTATCCTCAAGGAAACTCTGAAGGAGGTGGATGACACAACAGCAGCAACAAGCGACATGAGAACAATAGAATTGGATGAAGAAAAAAAACAAGGCACAGTTCCTGGAGGGAGTTTTCCCTCGCCACCCCAACTCACTCCACAAAAAGGAACAGACTGGAAGACCCTAGACATCTGCTCAAGTTGTTTCTTGAGTACATGAAGGAACTAACTTCTGTTGTAAGTCTTCCCCACTCTCAAACTAGGAAAGCAGCAGAACCAATCCCAGGTGAAGACCCGGGAGGGAGAGCAGGGCCCCGAGAACATCTGAAGGAGGAAGAAGGTGTGAGCCAAAGGACAGAAGCAGAGGGCCGAGACCAAAGGCCAGAAGAACCAACAGAGGGTTCAGCCATAGAACCTGAAGAGTCATCAGATGTCGAGGACACCATCATACACACACACTATGGTTGTGAAACAAGAAAATCGCAACCATGGAAACACACATGCAGGGTAATTATTGCTTTCCAAATCCTACTCGTTCCCTTTGTGGACAGGGATGTGGAGAATAATAAATGGGTGGAAGCAGTGACAGACATAGGATTACAGGGGAAGGGGAACACATCTGGCACACGGGTAATGATTTTCCAGAAACCCACCTCCACAGCCTTACTGTGGGGAACCAATTGGAAAGAATGATTTTGGATGTGGATTACTCCATTTTATGCAAAGGAACAATACCAGGGTTCGACAAAGTAACAGCAATTATACAACTCTGATGTTGGTCACTAGGGGGAAGGAAGCAGCATGGGAAGGTGGATTATCCAATAAGACAAAAGGTAATAGTTCAGATGCAGCTAAAGAATTTAAGGAGGGTGGGCCAATTGAGACTAAATGGCCAAGGTGGAAGAAGGTACAACCAGGTAACAATTCCCAGCTGAGTAAATGCATAGGACCTCCAAAAGTACAATGGGGAGTGTATCTGACTGGTAGTGTAAAGCCCCTAAATGATGAAGGAGATGTTGTGTTCACAGGATTAAAACCCACAATAACTCCCCCTGTTTGTATCTGCAACTCATGGAATGTGGATGTAGGAAACACGACTAATTGCCTGTCTTACACAGGCCTAAAAACAGATACTAGTAGTTTTGGTGTACTGGATGGGCAACAATTGATAACTAGGGTAAATGTGTCAAACATAGGCAAAGGCATGGAGACACCTCTGGATCATCTCTGGATCTGTGGGGGAAATGGCTACATGTTCCTCCCCATGGGATGGAAAGGGTGTTATCTGGGGAAAACTGAACGGACAGTAGCAACATTACTTGCTTCTGAGTTGCTGAACAGTTATTTGCAAATTAGTTTCAGATCGAATGGCAGAGCTAAAAGAGCAGTGGCTCAAAATAATGAAGCTTATGGACATGTGCTTTCTCAGGTAGAGATGGCAGCCCTAGTAATCTTTCCAGGTGCAGGAGTTGTAGTTAAGGGTAAGGGGATTAACAATTTGACATACTCCATGCAGGCCCTTACTAATTTCATAGTACAGGGTTTCACTCAGTTGTCACTAAATGTGCAGAATTTGAAGGCAGTAGTGACCAGAGACAAAATGGCACATATTGGCTAAAGACAGAGGGGCCTACACGTCCCTTGGAATAGACGATGAGGTTTACTGTGTCATGTTGCTTCCTGACTCCTCTGACAACATGACAGCTGTTATTAATGACATGGCTAAATTAGGAGGTACTCTGTGAAAAGCTGACAACACATCTTTGACCAAACTGGTGTGGTGGATGAATCAGAATTAGTTGGGTAACATAGATAATTAAGATGTCTTATCTGCATAATATGCATATGTGATATACTTGTTATTAGAATGTATCCCTTTGGACTCTGGTGTTGGCAGTTGCACTTCTTCCCTCAGCTGGGGCTCAGTCACCTGGGGCCCAGAGAGGGGAGAGGTCAGGCTTGTCTTTTACATGTCTCTGGTGCTATGCAGAATATCAGAAAGGGAAGAGGACAAGATGGAACATTGTCTTCATATGTGAATGTGTCTTTACCTTTTCTTAAACCATGTGAAGGGAAGGCGTGATTAATGGGGAACCAATTACTTGTCTCCACAATGTCTGTGCGCAAGTCACTACCTCCTTTGGCATTGGGGGGAGGTGTATGGCAGTGTTGCTGGAACCATTGTATGTCCTCTCTGATGTTGCACTTATCCTGGGATAGTGTATGACCTAGAGGCTCACTCCCCTCAGTGAGCTTGTCCAGGAGTGGGGTCAAGAAGGGGTTTTACTTGAGATGGGAGTATCTAGAGTTGACAATTTATTTATGCCATTGGATGAGTTGGTGTTTTTGTGCTATGAAGTACCAGGAACGAGATTAGAACCTCGTCTTAGGGACCAAACTGAACGATAATTTATAGCGAATGCTATCTGGCTACGGGATACTCCTTTCTCATTTATAAAGTCTCACTTTGTGAGCTGTTCCTAATATCTGTGGATTGTTATGTCGATTAGGGTGGTGGATCTTTGCTATAAAAGATCTCAGTAGCCATTGTGTTGTCACTCAACGGATCATTAGAAAATGGTGAATCGTTGAAAGTCATTGCTATTGCAAAGCTCTTATTATTAAAGAAGTAGTTTAAGTATAACTCTGACTTGGGTGTGAAGTTTGTCTCTCCTAATTTGATAATACAGAAATGAACCACCACACTGGACACTGGTTTAATGGTGTACTTGGAAATGTGATGGGTAAGGTAATGGTGTTCCTGTCTGTCATAATTGTTCCACTTCTGGTAGGACTACTGTGTTTTGCTGTTGCTTTATGTATAATAAAGTGCTTGGCTAAAAAGACTGTTGAACATTTGGGGATTATGGGACACGTATGTTGGGGTGGCGACAAGAAGGTAACAAACTTACCTAATGTGGTAGAGGGAAGATATGGGAGATACTAGAGCTTGTCATGTATATGGGCCAACTGAGAGAAGAGTATAGTGATAGGAGAAACTACGCTAAAGGGGATTTAAGTGTGTTAGACTTACAGTAACAGGTGTAAACCTTTCCAGGATAGAGGAAGGCATGGGAGCACCTTTTGGATGGATGTGGGTATGCAGTGACAAGGGGTATCTCACTTTACCTCCTGGATGGGGGGGGGGGGGGGGGGGGTTGTTATTTGGGGAGAACAGAAAAATGTACATGTTAAGAATCCCAGTCACTGATCTTTTCAACGAGACAGGTAAAACCAACTCTGGGGAACTGCAGCGTGCCAAACGACTCATCCCAGATAATCAGGAAGCCTATTGGTCTTGTCCTACACCCGGGTGAGATTTTGATATGTCAATCATACCCTCCTGGGGTGTGGCTGTCCTAACAATTTAACCTACTCTTTATAGGCCCATATGAATCTAACAATCCGAGGATTTAGCCAACTCTCATTAGATGTCCCAATCTGAAAGCAGTCATCAGCCGCCATGAGTTGGTTTTAGATGATCTTTTGGCGAAGGAAAATTGTGTTACGCTCCTCCCTGACTCCTCTGAGAATATGACTGCAACAATTGATAAGATTGCTGATCTAGTAAAACTCTCAAAATCTGAAAAATCTGTTTTTGACAAAATTGGTGACTGGTTTAATACTACATTTGTAAATGTAATGGGAAAAGTTATGTTGACTTTGTTTTCATTGTTTACTCCTATACTTGTAGGAGGTTTGGTGATTTTGGCTACTGTTTATATTTGTAAGAGAATGACTGAAACTGCTCTTGAACATGCTGGAGTGATGGTGTTAGTGGAAGCTGAAACAAATCGTGCTGAAGGTGAGACTGGTACATTTCTGGTTTCTCTTAATCCCATTGTTTATTCAACTCGTGTGGTTCTTCCCAGGACTCAGGAGGAATGGGAGTATAGACAGACTCACCCCATCAGCATTCCAGGAACCTCAGAAGTTGTTTCTCCCTTTAGCAGGCCATCCCTGGGATCAAATGGATGCGGGGGATTTGCCTAATCTATTTGATTTCAGAGGAGAATATTATGATTGAAGCTGTGAGACTAATTAGTCTCAAAAGGGGGAAATGTCAGGGGTTCACCTCGGGGTCATGATAGGGGCTGTACCAAATGTTTGATGTATTATAATAATTGATTATGCTTATGTTGTATTAATAGAAGGGGAGGGGTTATAAGACCACTCCCCCTTACATTTATGGGGTCCTAGACTACAGATTAACAATATATATTCATTATAAAGGTTTAATATATTGTTCCACAGTCTTTTCTAAATCTCTGCCTCTTATAAAGAAACTGTCTGAGAAATGTGTGACTGAGACAGAACTCTGCAGGGGAGTGTAAGAGATAAGAGACTAGTCAGACATCCACTATAAATCAACTTGGGGAGTGGACATTTACTGCTATTTTAGATAACACTAAAACTCTTGTTTATATAGCTGTGTAGGCATGGTTTTGGTCTCATGAGTATAACTTAAGGACGTAGGCAGTGACATCACTAAGATATATGACTGTAGGAATAATAAAACAACTCGGACCTTTTTCTATTTTGCAGAACTTACTCGGAAACATGCGTGCTATGTTCCTGTTGTCAACTTCTGTCTGCAATTGCATTAATAAAGGTTTTTGAATGATTTAATTAAAGATATTGTCAGAATGCTAATTTCACCAATGACCCAATGATTGACAAGGAACAAGAAACGAACCCCAACAAAATCAATAATTTGCTTGTAACAGATGACATTCATTTTCACTTAGATAATACCTTTGATGATACAGTGGTAGCAATACATGGTCATTTACAGAAAAGACAGAAATGACAAAGGTGGAGGTGTTGCCATTTATATTCAGAACCACATTGTTGTAAAGCTTCGAGAGGATCTCATGTTAAATACTGTTTAAGTAATATGACTACAGGTTCATCTGCCTCACCTCATTTTGGTGGGAAGCTGCTATAGACCAAGTGCAGTCAGTATCTGGATAACATTTGTGAAATGCTTGATAATGTATGTGATATCAACAGAGGGGTTTATTTTCTGTGTGATTTAAATATTGACTGGATTTCATCAGGCTGCCCACTCAAGAGAAAGCTTAAACTGTAACTAGTGCCTGCAACCTGGTTCAGGTTATCAGTCAACCTACCACGGTAGATACAAACAGCACAGGAATGAAATCATCAACATGTATTGATCACATCTTTACTAATGCTGCAGAAATTAGCTTTAAAGCCGTATCCAAATCCATCAGATGTAGTTATCACAATATAGACGCCATATCTAAGAATACCAAAGTTCCAAAGACTGGGCATAATATAGTGTGTAAGAGGTCATACAAGAAGTTTTGTCGTGATTACTATGTTGTTGATGTAAATAATATTTATTGGTCCGTGGTGTGTAATGAGGAGCAACCAGATGCTGCACTTGACACATTTATGAAATTGCTCATCTCAGTTACTAATAAGCATGCACCCATTAAGAAAATGACTGTAAAAAATTAAATCTCCATGGATTGATGAGGAATTGAACAATTGTATGGTTGAGGGGGATGAGGCAAAAGGAATGGCAAATAAGTCTGGCTGCACAACCGATTGGCAAATGTATTGCAAATTGAGAAATCATGTGACTAAACTGAATAAAAAGAAGAAACTACACTGAAACAAAGATAAATTGCAAAGAATGATAGTAAAAAGTTTTGGAGAACCTTAAATGAAATTTTGGGCAAAAGGGCTAACTCAGCTCCATCATTCATTTAATCAGATGGCTCATTCATCTCAAAACCCACTGATATTGCCGACTACTTTAACGATTTTCTCATTGGCAAGATTTGCAAACTAAGGCATGACATGCCAGCAACAAACACTGACACTACACATCCAAGTATATCTGAAAAAATTATTAAAGAGAAGCCTTGAAATCCATAAAGTGAGTGTGGAAGAGTTGAAAAATTATTGTTGTCAATCAAAAATTACAAGCCACCGGGATCTGACAACTTCGAGTGAAAATTACTGAGGATAATAGCGGATGATATTGCCACATCTTCAATTTAGGCTTACTAGAAAGTGTGTTCCCTCAGGCCCGGAGGGAAGTAAAAGTCATTCCGCTACATAAGAATGGTAAAGCCCTGTTTATTGGCTCAAATAGCTGACTAATCAGCCTGTTACCAACCCTCAGTAAACTTTTGGGGAAAAAATGGTGTTTGACCAGATACAATACTATTTTCCAGTAAACAAATTGACAACAGACGTTCAGCACGCTTATAGGGAAGAACATTCAACAAGCACAGCACTTACACAAATGACTGATGATTGGCTGAGAGAAATTGATAATAAAAATATTGTGGGGGCTGTTCTGTTATACTTCAGTGCGGCTTTTGACATTATCGATCATAGTCTGCTGGAAAAATGTATGCGTTATGGCTTTACAACCCCTGCTATATTGTGGATAAAGAGTTACCGGTCTAACAGAACACAGAGGGTGTTCTTTAATGGAAGCCTCCCCAACATAATCCAGGTAGAATCAGGAATCAGGGCAGCTGTCTAGGCCCCTTACTTTTTTCAACCTTTACTAATGACATGCCAGTGGCTTTGAGTAAAGCAAGTGTGTCTATGTATGCAGATGACTCAACACTATACACGTCAGCTACTACAGCAACTGAAATGACTGCAACACTTAAAGAGCTGCAGTTAGTTTCAGAAAGGGTGGCAAGGAATAAGTTAGTGCTAAATATTTCAAAAACTAAAAGCATTGTATTTGGGACAAATCATTCACTAAACCTCAACTAAATCTTGTAATAAATAATATGGAAATTGAGCAAGTTGAGGTGACTAAACTGTTTGGAGTATCCCTGGATTGTAAACCGTCATGGTCAAAACATGTTGATACAACAGTAGCTAAGATGGGGAGAAGTCTATCCATAATAAAGCTCTTTTCTGCCTTCTTAACAGTACTATCAATAAGGCAGGTCCTACAGGACCTAGTTTTGTCGCACCTGGACTACTGTTCAGTCATGTAGTCAGGTGCACAAAGAGGGACTTAGGAAAATTGCAATTGGCTCAGAACAGGGTAGCACGGCTAGCCCTTGGATGTACACAGAGACCTAACATTAACAATATGCATGTCAATCTCTCCTGGCTCAAAGTGGAGGAGATATTGACTTCATCACTATTTATATTTGTGAGAGGTATTGACATGTTGAATGCATTGAGCTGTCTGTTTAAACTACTGGCACACAGCTCGGACACCCTTGCATACCCCACAAGACATGGCACCAGAGGTCTCTTCACAGTCCCGAAGTCAAAAACAGACTATGGGAGGTGCACAGTACTACATAGAGCCATGACTACATGGAACTCTATTCCACATCAAGTAACTGACGCAAGCAGTAAAATTTGATTTAAAAAACAAATAAAAACACCTTATGGAACAGCGGGGACTGTGAAGAGACATACACATGCATACACACACATGATAACATACGCACTATGCACACACGTGCACATGGATTTTGTGTTGTAGATGTGGTAGTAGAGAAGTGGCCTGAGGGCACATAGGCCACAGCAACTAATGGGGATCCATAATAAATACAAATAAAAATATGTCAATATTTGCACATAAAGGCATTTCCACCGTCATTTCTCACATTTTTTTTTTACAGAAACAAAAAGATCCACCATGTCGAATGAACAAATTATCCGTTTGCATTTTTAAAACTTCCTGTTTCCATCACAGCTGTCGTGATTTTCTTTATACGGTATGACTTTACTCGTATAAAAACTGTGGACGGAAAAGTGCTTTCTGCGAGTGAGTCTATGAGGGTGTAAATAGCATGTCTGTAGGTAGTACCTTTGCCAGGTCTAGCTGGCGGACTTTGCTGCTGACATTCTCTGCCAGGCTGCAGGTGAAGGTAATCATGCCAGACAGCTGACTGGCATCTCCTCCTATCAGCTGCAGGTTGGGCCTGGGGGACAATGTGACAGGAGAATTGATATTGGATTAGACATGGTATTTATCACAATAGTCTACAATAGCTTTCACAACTAATCTCCTTTCCTTCATCTATAATGATCTGAAATTGTTGAAATCACAGTGGTGAATGTCTACCAGATATCGCTTTCCCCAGAGTCCATCACACCAGTGCAAATGAAGAAAAGGAGATAAGGAATGGAAACCTCTAGATTATTGGGATGTACTCAGACAGTGAAACTTCTCTCCCTCTCTAAAGTACACACACTTACCCCATCCTTTGAAGAGCGAGCATCTTGGTGTCAATGTTCCCCTGCTGTCCAACCAACTTCTCCAGCTCAGTCTCCACCTTTTTCTGTGGTAGATGAACACGTGTGAACATCTCTTTTTCTCTCTCACACCACACACACGGCATTATAGCTTTAATGGGTAATTCCTCCTCAATAGATAAAGGCGATGGGTAATTACGCAATAAGGCCCGAGGAGGTGTGGTATATAAGCAACATACCACGGCTAAGAGCTGTTCTTAAGAACGCAGAGTACCTGTACACAGTCCTTAGCCGTGTTATATTGGCCATATACCACAAACCCCCGAGGTCCCTTATTGCTATTATAAACTGGTTACCAACGTAATTAGAACAGTAAACAAGCATTTTTTATCATGCCCGTGGTATACGGCCAATCAGCATTCAGGGCTTGAACCACCCAGTTTATATAACGCCAAGAGATGACTGCTTCTGGTTTAGCTAGCTATGCTAACACAGTCTATGGGTACATCTTTGCATCCCTACAGCTGTCCGCTGGAAGAATTCTCACCTCCTCAGTGCAGAGCTGCTGGTAGACCCGCTCCAGATCATCCAACTCCGTCAGAGCTGAGATAGCCTCCATGCTCACGGCATATACACATGCAGAATCGCATCTCTTCACTGCTATGGGGCTGCTCTCTGCCATCTTTTTCTCACAAACAGAAAACGTGTCACTTCCGTGTTCGCTCGCGCAGTAAGTGCACGGGCACATTTCCTAGAACCGCTAAGCGTCGCTATTTTAGCAGGATTTAGCAATTGGGATTTTTGTTTGATGATTTTTGTATGCATTCATTCTAAACAAATATATTGCAATTCAATTCCCTATGTGCCATGTCTGTACTTACATTTTAGTCATTTAGCAGACGCTCTTATCCAGAGCGACTTACAGTAGTGAATGCATACATTTCATAAAAATTTTGTATTTTCTTTTTCCTCTGTACTGGCCCCCCGTGGGAATCGAACCCACAACCCTGGCGTTGCAAACACCATGCTCTACCAACTGAGCCACAAGGAAGTACTGGAATTCTGCATGTCTCCACCAAACTCCAAATAACTGCAATTAACTTCAAACATATTCGACAACGTGCCATTTCAAAGTTCATGTGGATGAATAACAAAACAAATATGTCAGGACACAATACTTGATTAAATCCGTCATTTGACAACACACCCCGAAATTATTTTCAAAGTGTTTAATATTGTGTTAGCACCCCATAACTGCACTGGGTTACAGTGCTATACATGCTTGTTTCTTCCCAGAAAGTTGTCCAGATTATGGTAAAGGAAAGTCTATTGATGTTATGAATAGAGCCAGTGGTTGCTTTGTAGGTCTCCATTTCAGCAGAGCCCCAATAAGGACTAGCTAATTGTCACCCATTTCCACATCTTCTTGTAACTTCTGCACCATCTTCTCCTCCATAACCTTGGCTTTGCCTACACATGGGGGGAAAAAATGATTAGCAAAATTCTATATTTCATTATGCAAACTCAGTGGAATGAATGCCATCACATAATTTCTCAAATTATTTATATATATATATATATATATATATATATATATATATAACATACATACACACACATACAATGTAAAATACTAACAGCAACAAGGGAAATCAGTGAACTCACCTGCATGTGGGGCTTTGATGAGGTGAATGTTCTTCTTCACTTCGCTGATGGCTTCCTCCTTTTCTAACTGCTTGCCCTTCTTCAGTCTGATCAAGAAAGGGATAGAGGAAATATGGCAAAATCAATTTGAAAACAGTGCTTAAAGGCATATCAGACTCCAATACTTGGCGAAACTGGCCTTATGTTAGCCTAGTTATTTTCCTCTAACTCATAGTAATGTTATGAAGCAGGGACTGTGCAATTAAAGTTTAACTCACTCTACAGAATACTAATATTACCATTATAAAGTTGGAAGTCCCATGCCTTCCTAGTGTGGCCAACAATTTCAAATTGAGCCAGGCTCTTATCTGTGGGGGGAAAGCTAGGGCTCACCTGTTGAAGATGAACTGTGCCTGTCGTTTCCGTTTTATTCCTTCCACCTTCCTCATTGCCTCCACTGAAAATAACAAAATTAGTTGGATTTAACAGATCAACAAGGCTATTAACAAAACCTTATAAGTTAGCTACCGTTGTCTTGATGTTATGCTATAGTAGTAACATACACCATCATGGAATGTACTGTAACGTTTGTCATTTAAATGTGCGGAGGGCATGATCTCAATCTGTCATGTGAGAATTGACTTGAATAGAGTATGAAAACAATTGAAAGATGAAAGTGAGGGCAGGGATGTAATTAGTAAGAACCAAATGAGCCGAAGCAGAGGCACCTATCAGGGGTGTCTTCATTACACCCGATTGTGTTGCAAAATGTAAATTAAGTCTGTTGCGAAACATTTTGGATCAGAAACTGTTTACTCCAAGCGGAAAACGATTTGCAACAAAAACTAGAATTTATATTGGAGAAATTGAGGTAGGTCCATCCCGGTTTCATTCTTTTTGTTTGGTTCTTAAAACGGTAAACCGTTTCCATTGCAGGAAGTACTGAATACAGCCCTGACTTGTCCAATAAGAAACACTAATTTTCATTGCAACACGTTTCACTACGGTTTGCACTAATAAATACACCCCTGGACTTTAGCCATAACAAGTACCTGTCTTGCTCCACAATTCCCTCTGGTATTTGACGGCCACATTTCTGCGCTTCTCGAACTCCAGGCAGTTATCCTGTGTTGGAAATAATTCAGTCAGAGACTCAGGGGCAAATCGTTTATGATGGTTTATCAATCATATCACTTTCTACAACTTGCATGGGTGAATGTGGGAACTCACCACTGTCAATTCCTTGCCAGATGCTTTCCTGAAAGCCTTGGTCCATCTGGTCTTTCTTGGGTTACGCTTCTTCTTGAAGTTTTTGAGGCATTTTGATTTACAAAACCTGAACGTCTGAGAAGACATTTTAGTCATTACTTAATTTATACTCATGGTAGCAGCAACAAGAACTGGTCTATGTCTGGTCAATGTACAGGAAACAACACTACTACAGCTTTAGCAAAGCCAATATCTCCTTCACTGCTGAGTGAGACAGACTTCACTTGGCAACAATAACAGGCCTGGCTGGCTATGAAACTGCACTAAAACGTTGAAAGACAGCTAAGAGGTGAAAAACAAATAGGTTATCTATGGCATAGTTGGGCACCTGGGCTTATACGGTCTGTTGTTACATAGCTACAGACATTTGGAAGAAAAAAAACATCCCAGCAGACAAAACAAGCTAGCTAGCTACAGTAGGAAGTTAGCAAAACAGCTAACATATTAGCATGGAAGCCATCAATCCAGAAAGTAGGACACAAAAAAAAAAATCATACCTTGCAATCGTTCCGCACAAACATCGTACCGTGCCCGGGATACACAGGTCCCGAGCAAAAGTAACATTTTTCAATTCGCATCGTTAGATTTCTGGATTATTTATTGCCCATGTGTTATCCGTGGTGGAATGCGAGTGGCAGGATTTTAAAAGGAAGTTACGATGTACTATTTCCGGTAAATACCTATATTTTCATCGTTACAAACTGCCCCCTAGTGTGTAACTAGAGAAGTTTCTAAACCTTAAAGCTTGGAAATGCAGATTCTGTTTGTAAAAATGTTTTCACTATGTTACATATTGACTAGAACAAGATTGCCACTAAATAATAATATAGTTTCAGAGGTAGCCAAGGTGACAATAGAGACAGAGCTTTAAATAAATATATTTATTTTCTGGAATAAAGGATTTGGTAACATATTTGGCATAAAAACAGTGTTTGACAGAATACAGCAGATTGTATGATATGAACAAAATCAGCATTGATTTACGTGGAACCTCAAACATTACTGATAGACCCAAGATCCCGACATCGTGATAAAAAGAAAGACACCAAATGACTCTGCTACTCAGATACTAGAGCAGGCCTACTCAATAAATCACTATATTCACTAGATTGCATGTGCTCAGGACTTTAACATTGTACAAGAATAAATGGAAGTGTATTGTGACAAAAATATCCTGTGTCAAAAAGTTCAATGTAATAAGAATGGGTTCCCTTTTAATAAACAGGGAAGTGTTCTCAACTAATACAACTTTCAGTGGCTTCTCACTTTTCTACTGGATCTTAGAAAATAGTTACAATACACTTTTGTTTTACAACGTAAAATACATATAATATTATCTGAAATGAAAACACAAAAGGCACTTAATTGACACTGTATTGACAAGTGAATGGAGAGGCACCACTCCAAATGGCATAATCAAATTAACAAAACATAATAATGCTCTGGTACATTTGGCAGGGGTTAGTGGTTACTTTCAGCTTTGCACGTCATACACACACACCCCCCACCCCCCAACCTTGCCAAAACTTCCTATGACACCATTGATTTACAAATGTTACATGCCTTTCATCACATGCCATAGAGCCCTGTCCTACCAAAACATCACTGAAGGTGTAACCATTATCTGTATGTGGACCCTAACAAGCACATTTGCCCTTCTCCTGGGTCTTGGGCTCTGTGATGTCTGTGTGACCACTGTGTCCGTTTGATCGCACGGTTCCATCAGGGATCCAGGACTTGTCCACGCAGCGCTCCATCCTCTTCATGATGAGGTCCAGCAGGACATCCACAGCCTGGCTAACAAACTGCCCGTTAGCTGCACTTGTTTCAAAGTAAGGGATTCTGCACAGGAAGGAGAGCAACAGATTATAAGATTAACATTGACTGATACATCTCTGAATGAGGCAAACTATCTACCTACAACCTGAATAAGTTTGGATATAACTGGAAGCTTTACACTAAGACAGAATATAGTTCTCAGCAGTTGAAAAGAAATCAAGGTTGAAAAAAATGAATTGTTTGGGTGTCCTTTGTTTTCGTCATGAAACCTGCACTTGTGCTATAGCAGTGGAAGATGCATCTTTGAAATAGTAGAGGACCATGGCTCTCTAAAAACCACATTGGATTTCAGACTGGTGGAGTCATCGGTTCACATAACGTAAAAAAATATGAACACTTTAACAATCTGATTTGAGTCGTATCTAGTCAACCATGACAACTCAATATGATGTGCGTCTGGAAGAGAGACTTCAGACTCTTTTGTTGAGTTAGGAGATTCAGATGGCTATCTGTATAATATTCGGCAATAACATTATTACTGGGCTATGTAAATCTGATTACCCATCCTAAATTTGTTGTCACTTAGATATTTTCCGCACACAAGATGGCCATTCAGCTCACCATAACAGCCTTTGAACATAACATGATCATAACTCTAAGCACTGGGGGCTCTATTTTCGGCTGGCCTTAAGCTCGTGCAATTGTCAAAACCCACGCTCATTTGCATTTTAGACCTGTTAAAGCCGGTGCTGTTCTATTTTCAAACCCTAGTGCCAGGATTGGCAATTTACCTGTCGTATGAGCTCTCTTGCGATGAGGTGGGAGGGGTGGCAATATCCAAGTTGTGTCCTTAAAAACATGCACCAAATTGGCAATTTCAGTACTGGTGGAGATATTTAAGAGAAACCGAAAGCTGGCCGTAGGTAACGCGGTTGGATACGGCATGGATTTTGACACCGGAAGCACAGCCTATCCAGCAGTGACACACATTGCCCATATGCACATGGAACAAGAGATATGTGCTTTAGTGTTCCCCATATACTTTTTGTATTGATTTGCTGTTACTTTCAAAAAGACACTCCTCCAAATGTATTTAAACGATTCAGTCCTATTATGCAGTATCAACGGTAGGCCTAGGCTGTATCTTTCTTAATGAGAATGTGCCTCACAAACAATACAATTTAAGGCAGACTATTTTTTAAGTATGATATCCAAAAGGCCTATACTGATTGAAGCCAATTATAACAATGTTGACTGTCAACACTCCAGATAGAGCAAACACTGGATGTTTTTTTTAAACTCTTGTTATCACTTATTACCGTAGCCTATGCTATTGAATAAACTGTATTATCAATCTAGAATGGTCTAGGACAGAATATTCCGTGCCCCCAGCCAAATTGGAGTTGATGACAATGCAAAGACCTTCAATAACCTACAGAACACATGCAACCTTGATTGGCCAGTGAGTGGTCAAGTCTTCCTCCCACCTACAACTTGTTTATTCATAAAAAAATAAATGGCCATTTTGCGCCACCTCCAGCTATTGCGCTCATAATAACGGCTGTGAAAACAGCAAAAATATTACTGACACACCCCTCGACCTACAGAGCTACCGCCAGCGCTTATATTTACTATTGCGTTCGGCTTGTTAAAATAGAGCCCATAGTCTCTTACGGCATGGTGTTTGACCCCAAATATGGTGCATTTGTTAGTTTTAGTAAAACATAGGAGGTCAATATCTAATCCCTTTATATTCATTAAATGTGTAATTTCAAGCCACAAGCAGGATACTTGATATATGTGTGTAAATATTTGCCTTTCTAGAAGGACCAACCTAGCCTAACGTTTAGTATCGTTCGAGATTCCCCTGCACAGCCTTGAGTAAACACACATCGGCCACTGCCTTCTTGGCAAATGTTTCAGGGAGGGTTAGTCATAGGTAAGGGACACATACCCATACTTATCTGCCAACTCACGGGCCTCATCTTCACGGACTGCCCTCTGCTCCTGCAGGTCACACTTGTTGCCACAGAGTACAATGTCTGGATTCTCGCAGTAAGCGTGCATCTGTAATTGACCTGAAAAAGAGAATAAGCCCGTCATCAGCCCACCAGTCGTGATTGAAAGATAGTGGTTAAGACACTGCACATTTCTTTGGAAGTCAACATGAGATTGTACATGTAGATTCTGACAACCACAGAAGACTTACTCATCCAATTTCTGACATTAAGGAAACTCTGCTCATTGGTGAGGTCAAAGAGGAGGAGGAAGCCCATCGCATCTCGGAAGAAAGCTGTTGTCAAACTCCGAAACCTGACACCACACAAGAAAAAACACCTTGTACAGAGTTTAATTCAGCTTGGAGAAAGTTAGCATTTGAAAGCTGCCAACAACTACCTGAGAGCCAGTGAGGGCTTGAGCAAGAGTGTCAGTGGGAGATGAGTTTTGGATTGGCTTACCTCTCCTGCCCCGCCGTGTCCCACAGCTGAACATGAATCCTCTGTCCTCTGCCTGCTGCCCCTTCTGGACCATTTGATTTGTATACCTGTCAGACAGAGAGAGCGTTATTATACCCATACCCATATAAAGCAGTGTGAGGTCACTCTGGCTATGAGGCCCTAAAAATATACTTTCCTATTGGTCATCCTACATATACTATCTTGCAACCCAAAGTGAACCTAAACATTTAGATGGAAAATGTTTGCCCTGATAATCTCTACAATATACACAGCATGAGTGATTATGCTTAAATGACCCTGGTGTTTGGTTATGTGGTGTGAAGTGTTTATTTTCTAGGAGGGTGCTGCTGAACTCAAGTGATATTAGTCATCCTTTCCTGGTCTGGGAGTTCCTCAGATTCCTAAACAGAGTTCTACCTCTCTCTCTTTACTATGAGGAGTAATGCTTTTAAAGCTACTACTTACTTTCCATGGTCAACAGTAAAACCTGCACTATAAAAAACGTTCACATGGAATGGAATAATTGGCTATTTCAAATGTTAACTCTTTCAACCAAGCAGCATACTAATTAGTCACTACGGGTGGTAGGGGAGTACCTGTATGTAAATAATAAAATTCATGGTTTTCACACACGGACACACACACGGACACACACACACAGACACAATAAGTGACAAATTGTATGACTAGGGCAATCAACTTACCACTCGTTTTTCTCTGAAATCAATGCCCACTGTAGTGATGAATTTTGAGTTAAACTTTTTGTCTGTGTACTGGTACAGAAAGCTGGTTTTCCCCACTCCAGAATCACCAAGGGCTAGGAATTTGATGAGGTAATCATAGTCCCCATCAGACATAGTGAGTGCTTATTTCAGACCTGAAAACCAGACAACACCAAACATTGAAGAAAGCAATGTAAAAACTGTGCTCAAACGAGACTGTAGATAATAATTTGTAAACTACACTACATACAAAAGTATGTGGACACCCCTTCAAATTAGTGGATACAGCCATTTCAGCCACACCCGTTGCTGACAGGTGTATAAAATCGAGCACACAGCCATGTAATCTCCATAAACAAACATTGGCAGTAGAATGACCTTACTGAAGAGCTCAGTGACTTTCAACATGAACCCGTCATAGAATTCCACCATTCCAACAAGTCAGTTTATCAGATTTCTGCCCTGCTAGAGCTGCCCGGTCAACTATAAGTGCTGTTATTGTGAAGTGGAAACACCTAGGAGCAACAATGACCCAGCCGCGAAGTGGTAGGCCACACAAGCTCAAAGAACGGGACCGTAAAAATAGTCTGTCCTTTTAACACTCATTACCGAGTTCCAAACTGTCTCTGGAAGCAACGTTGGGAGCTTCATGAAATGGGTTTCCATGGCAGAGCAGCCACACACAAGCCTAAGATCACCATGCACAATGCCAAGCGTCGGCTGGAGTGGTGTACAGCTTGCCGCCATTGGACTCTGGAGCAGTAGAAACACATTCTCTGGAGTGATGAATCAAGCTTCACCATCTGGCAGTCCGTCAGACGAATACGGGTTTGGCGGATGCCAGGAGAACGCTACCTGCCCCAATGCATAGGTCCAATTGTAAAGTTTGGTGGAGGGGGAATAATGGTCTGGGGTTGTTTTTCATGGTTTGGGCTATGCCCCTTAGTTTCAGTGAAGGGAAATCTTAACGCTACAGCTTACGATGACATTCTAGACGATTCTGTGGTTCCAACTTTGTGGCAACAGTTTGGGTAAGGCTCTTCCTGTTTTAGTATGACAATGCCCTCGTGTACAAAGCGAGGTCCATACAGAAATGGTTTGTCGAGATCGTGTGTGGAAGAACTTGACTGGCCTGCACAGAGCCACGACCTAAACCCCATCGAATACATTTGGGATGAATTGGAACGCCGACTGAGCCAGGCCTAATCGCCCAACATCAGTGCCTGAGCTCACTAATGCTCTTGTGGCTGAATGGAAGCAAGTCCCTGCAGCAATGTTCCATTCCAACATCTAGTGGAAAGCCTTCCCAGAAGAGTGGAGGCTGTTAAGCAGCAGGGGGGGGGGTCAACTCCATATTAATGCCCATGATTTTGGTTCCCAGTGCCTTTTGCTACCAGGGTAGTGCCTACGAAATAGTTGACCCGAGGACAAAAGTTTTAGACCTATGTCTGTCTTGAGAGTCTAGCCTACAGCTCTCATGGTCATGTAAGTATGCTGACATAGTAACAGGAAACACAAATGTGTTATGCGAAAGAAAGAAACTACATTCGCCTCCACGCATGTTCAGTAAGGAAATACTCAAACATAGATCCTGCTATAACCCCATCCGCAGTGAACTGTTTGCTTGGTAAAAGTGGATAATCTCCTATTTGGGGCAACTGTTACAGATTGAAACTCTACACGAGAGGATTAATTGGGGGTAATTAGGCAAATAAGACTAAGAATTACGCAATTGATCAACGGCCTGTAAAAATTCACAAGAAAAACAAGTTCTTCCATTGAGTTGACAAAATTGAGTTCAAATTGTATTGAGCTTTGTCTGGGCATCTGGAATTTTCACTGGCATGATCGGTCCTGGTCCATAAATAGTTTATGTAAATAAATCATTATTAATCTGTGTGTTTTTTATAGATACAAAATATGTATTACACAAAGCTATAGTGCCATGCATTACTACAGAGTTATTATATCATAGGTAGGGAGTTGAGGCCTGTGAATGAGAAAGAATGTGGTGGACATAAGATGAGCCGAATACAGGTATCCATCAAATTATATTCAAGGGAACAGGCTGGATGTGATTCCCACTGAAAGCAGAGCCCATCATATGACCAAGGTATGAAAGGGCATTATTTCACTCTGTCCAGCACTAAAACTCTCATCCTGAGCAATAAGCTGTTTAAAAGTCTGGAGCAAAATCAAGTTCTGTGATGAACACACTGTGACTGGACTAGCAGCACCCCATCTTCAGCCTCACAGCTTACATTCTAAAGGCTTGTATATGGACCGACTTATTAGGTTCACTGCACACCCTAATCGATTGACCTCGTCAAAGCAAAAAAGACAGTAAACTGTTATTGTACAAGTAAATGATATGTCTCAAATCTCTTGGTCGCCAGGCAGTTCATGCTGGTATAAGTGTACACCATCTGACCAGCAGGGACACATTCACAGAGGCTTTCTCCAGAGAAACAGGCCCCCAGGCTTGCGGGCAGCCCTGCTCTTTCATAGGTTAGGATCACTGAGGTGGCACCAGTCGCCCCCAATGGTAATCAGATTAACTGCAAAAGTTCATGTGAAAGCAGGCTGCTACAGAGGACGCTAATCATGTAGGCCAAAGACTTACAGTCCCTAGTGAAAGTCTACAGACCCTTTGCACGGTCTTCACAATTAGCTACTTAAAAAAAAAAAATCTAAGAAGGAATAACAAATGTTTAAAACATCTTACCGGTCTACACAACCTACTCCACATTCTCAAAGTGAAAGAAAAATTATAACTGTACCAACTCAATAGAAAACATTGGGGCCTGCCCAGCATTTTTATACATGATCCTAAGCATGATGGGATGTTAATTGCTTAATTATCTCAGGAACCACACCTGTGTGGAATCACCTGCTTTCAATACTTTGTATCCCTTATTTACGCAAGTGTTTTCATTATTTTGGCAGTTACAGGTATGATGCCATAAGAGTTGGGTAAAGTTGGTAGAATCTTATTCACAGCTGTAATGGCTGCCAAAGGGACTTCTGCCAAGCATTAACTCTGGTGTGTGAAGACATACGCAATCAATACATCTTTTTTTACAATTTGGAAAATGTTTAATAATTTGTATTTACTTTAAAAACGTGGAAAAGATTGTGTAGATCGGTAGGGGGGGAAAAAATCTAATTTAATTCCTTTCATTTTAAGGCCGCAAAATGTGAAGACTGTGCAAGGGATGTGTAGACTTTCACTAGGCACTGTATCATTGAACTGCCTACCCTTCCCTAAGCTACAGCCTGTTGAGAATTAACAAAAACAATCTAATTATGCTAAATTCATTTTTTTACTTCTTTTTTTAATAGTGGGATAACAAGTAGTAGGCTTGGAAAAATAGGTAGCATAGGACAAAGAAAGTGGTTTAAAAAATAAATACAAATTAACACATTTTATGAAATGTCATGAGACTAAATCTTATCACAGCTTCTACAAGGAAACCTGAACAGCTGTGATTACATGTGTTGCAGATGTGCAGCAAAATAAGGTTGTTTGAGGAAGCCCACTATGGTGACTGCAGTATGAAATATTTTAAGGTGTGAAATACAACCTTGCAAGTTAGACATTAGAGTATCTTGAGTAGGCCTTCTGCACGTATTTTTTAGTGAAATCCCAGCTATGCACTGACTGGCTAGTTCTACCTCACTGCCTATCACTGATATCTGGTAAACATTCATTCAGAATCCCTACACATTTGTTCATGAATTTGCTCATACTTCACAAATGATTTGATTCACATCGCTACCCCTGCCCATTTCTAAAACAGAAGATCCAAACTGAGCTCGTACACAAACAAGGATCAGCTAAAGTCTTCTTCCCAAAAGGTGTTTCAAAGTTGTTATTGTATGTTTACTTTCCTAAACTTCAAGTGAAAGTGATTAAAAGAGAAGGCTTTAGGCAAAGCCCTGTTCTCTGGTGGTGCGAATTTCACACTAGTTGGAGGAATGGCAACTCAGATTGTGCCAGCAAGTAGAACAAAGCCTTTGAGACATTCTGAGAGCAGCAGAGCTGAAGTACCCACCCTGGGCAGTTGGCCAACTATAATGGCGAACTCCTCGAAGGAGGAGGCGGATATGCAGATGACATGAACTTAAACTGCACAAGATGAAGGGTGTTGCAGCACCACAATACTACAGCACTCATCTCAGATATGTCTTGACAGAATGACTTGCCAATATGCATCTGAAATATCATCAGGTTTCATCATGTTCAGGGATGGAAGCACTATTTTGTAACATTCTGAGTATGAATATGTTATATATATCTGTAAGTGAAGGTCAAGAGAGATTATTCTGATGATGAGAAGTGGTTTACAGATTATTATGGGCAGCGGCTAGCCTAGTGGTTTATGGCGTTGGTCCAGTAACCGAAAGGTTGCTAGTTTGAAGACATTTAAGCCTTATTGTTCCAGGGGCGTTGGACAATGGTGACCCTGGCCATGACCCCACTCGCCAAGGGTGTCTTCAGGTGGAGTTGGGATATTTAAAAACACACTTGTGCATGTGTGAAATAGGACCAAAAATATTATCTGATGATGTTTGCGGTTATCATTAGAAACATTTCAGAAAACACACATACCTGCGTGCACACACACGCAGGCGCGGACACACAGAAGAAGAAAACAATTGATTAGCTGACACAAACCCTACATGAAACTTAAAACAACATCTAATAACCCCCAACACAGTTGGTCATCATGTGGTTGTCGTGACTGGTCATGTTTTACTCCATCATTGACCCTGTTTAATAACCATATCTCACAGTTTGTTCACAAACTCAATTTCTCAAATCTCAGACTAGACAGACGTCTATCCTTGAATAGCTGACAGATGTAAAGTAAACTAAAGACGATCTAAAAGTTAATTTGGAATAAATTGGTTTATCATGTCCAGAATGTGTTTAAACCTTGAGAAAATAAAAATGTATTAACACAAAGACATACACCTAATTAAAAACGTTTCCATTTTTAGTTTGGTCTGAGCTGATGTTTTTTCTGCATGGCATGTCTCCAGACAAAATGCCAGACTGGTATCCTTAAGATACCATACCAAGTTAGTGAGGTAGACACCTTGTGATGTTTCACCAGTCAAATGGATGCAGGTTTATGGGTAGATAAACCTAGATAAATGTACCCAATACAAGGGTTGTAATTATGAGGTCCCATTACACTTGAACAGTTTCCCTCTTCATTATTCCTTCCACTGGAACAAAGAGGGAGGGAAAACTATTAAATACTGTAAGGTGTGCTACGTTCAACTCTGATGACGTCACCTTGTTTTTATATATTGTTATGAGAAAAACGATTTGCTAGTTCAAATTGGCATAGACCTGTGTAGGTTATATAAGCCTACTATACCAAATGGTATTGCGCTCTCAAACTGTGATCAAATAAATAATTACATTGATACACAACAAGACAACGTAGAGAAAGCCACGTATACCACCAGGAGATAAGTCTTACCGTTCTCACTGATGCCAGAATGCTTTGCTTAAAACCTTTCCGACAGTCAAGTTGCCTCATGGGTGGAATGTTATTCATATTTTTCATAATTAATTAACATTTTAAACAATTAACACCGAAATCCGATTGTTTCTATGTCAGACGGTTTTGTTACCAGTCTTCTGTGATGTATAGAAAGTATAATATTGGGAAGTAAACTCAACATTTTAACTCTATATCTGACATGGTACAGTCTCTTATTTTTTTGAAAGCCCATAACCATGTGTGTGAGGTGTACTCATTTGTTTTAAAGTAGATTTGTTTTAGACTACCAAACACTGTGACCCTGATTTAGCCCATTGCAGTATAAGGTTAAAACTAATGTGATCAGGAAAATGTTACTTCAATTCCCAATGAAAGTGTAGCATTCCTACCCTATTAAGTACAGGCTACACGTAGCCTATCCTGTGTTACAACGTAGGTGTATCCAATTTAAGAGTTCACTTCAAGACAACTATAAAACCGGACACATCGCATTATGTAAAAACAAAAACAAAAAATGTCATTGCACTTTCAGTAGCCTTGGCTTCAAGTAGGCGTAGTAAATGTGAGCAGGAAATAACTTAGTTTCACTGCAGCCTCAGCTCAGTGGAAATGCAGGTGGTCGTTATACGATAAAGTAACCCCGTCCTGAAAAAAATGTAACATGTTGCAGTTATAGCTGTCGATAGAAACAAGTCCGCTAAACAGCTCCATATGCCGAGACACACTTTATTACGCTAACTTTATTTCGAGAAATTCAACTTACCAGCGTATATGCGTCACTTTCTTATTGGTGTTTCGTGTAGAAGCGCCCTCTCAAAAGCGATGACAATTGGTTGATTAACAAAAAAGAAACTCACTAAATTGGGTTTACTAAGTCCTTTCGATCCATTTGTTGCATTAACCCTCTTCACAATCAATGTAACATCACTTCCCGTCCAGTTGCAGTGAGCCAGCCCCTCCCTCTCTCGCCAAACAGTAATAGACCTCAGTGGGAGTTCTGAACGGAAAACGACCCTTCCCGCGCAGGAGTATTCTTTTGGAACTACGCTTCGATCACACCCACAGCGTAATTGCATTTTGGTACACCATAATTACATACTTTTCCAATGAAACGCTGCGTTTGCCTTGCAGCATTGCGCTGCAGAGGCAGTTGTTGTGCATACGTTGGATTTATCTAACGTATGCGTCAAAGGCTTGACAGAAATTGTAGCAGAAGGTGAATGTTGAACTTTTGTTGCATACATATCCTGATGATGCTGCATACTATTTTGCGTAAAACACTGTCGGTGTGTTCTAAGCATTACTTCCCAACCCTGTGTGTCACTTCGAACACACCAACAGGTCATTGCCAAAATAGTATGCAGCATCATATGGATATGTATGCAACAAAAATTCAACATTCATCTTTTGCTACCATTTCTGTCAAGCCGTTTACATACAGTTTGACGCATATGTTGATAAATCCAATTTATGCACCACACCGAACGCACTGCAAATGCCTCTGCAACGCAATGCTGCAAGGCAAACGCACCGTTTCATTTGAAAATAATGATGTAATTCTGGTGTACCAAAATGTAATGAATTAAGGGATTACAAAAAACGGTAACTGTAATCCGTTACCAGCAAAAATATTGTAATCAGATTACAGATACTTTTGAAAAACTAGATGATTACTTTTAAATTCATGAACATTTTCAGAAAGACATTCAAATCAGCATTGAAAAATGGAGCAAATTGAAGTTTGTTCCACCTGAGCGAATCTGACCACAAGTCAGAGACCACTATGATGACACACCAAATGTGTTTCATGGATCGCGGGAAAAGAGCAGGAATCAGATTTTGTAGGCTACAGTCCAAACTATGTCTTCCAAAGGTGCGACTGCTGTCAGCATTCAAAGATTATCCAATTTGAATAAACACTTGGAGGTAAGGATGACAGCAGTGGTGTAGTCTACGGCAATACGGATATCACTTATTATTGATATCTACATAGCACATTGATGTGAATCACACTGCTGCTCTCTCATTTAGCTATTTGCGCCTTACATATTGTGGTTGTTGTGGATACTTGTAAACAAATCTAAATCTGTATTTGAACCCAATAATAGTGGAATTCAAGAAGTTGCCTATCAATCATTGTTTTTGAAACCAGTGGACAGCCAGTGAAAAATGCACTCTTGCGACTAAAAGTTTTTATTTTGTATTGCTCAATCTAATTCATGCTGATAAAAAATAAATAATCATAGGCCTAAATGGACACATTTTCAAGCTCGCACACTTTTGATAGACTTAAAAAGGGGCAATCTGTAGTTGATACATCCATTTTTGGACTTATATATATATATAAGTCCAAAAATGGATGTAAGTCCAAAAATTGATGTATATATATATATATATATATATATATACACACACATCTCCAGTGATTCTTGAAGAGTATCATTTATAAATGCCTCATGAGCTTAGTTTAACTGTCACACTCAATGAGAACCCAAAATATAAGCTTGTTTTACTCCAGTGTTTGTAAACATTGTCAATGTAAACAAACACTGTATAGCCTCATAACATAACATGGTTAAAACTATCATTTTTATTTTTGGTCAGTCCGTGCATCCATAGCTCTGTCTATTAATCTGAGAGTGGTTACATTTCTCCAGATCCATCCCTCAGCTTTTTACCAAAACAGAGGCAGGGCGACTGTTTTGTTATTGTTTCATCTGTTGATTTGCCCTTTAAACTGCTGCATATTATCAAGATAAAGTGTCACCAACAAAAAGGTAAACAATAGGCCTATAGCAAATGCAGCATATGACATTCATTTTTTCCATGAACATAGCACTTTTCAGTAGTGCTCAAAGCATGCCATTCTAGGAGCGCAGATTTTCTTTTTCAACTCGAATCAATGAGCCCAATCAGTTCTCCATGACGACAAAATCATAAACAGAGTAGGGCTGGCTAATAAGTCCTTCGTTTTGGGGTCTTGCTCAGGTAAAACAATTTGGCTAATTTATACTTCCAAGTCCTATTCTTGAAGATCAAGGGGTATAACATTTATTGGAATGACTGGATTTCTGATAGACTTTGGTTTTTAATGTAAAGATATAATTTCATTGTATTATTATATGTAGTAGAAAGTGATGGGTTAGAAGAAGCCTACATAACCAACCCATAAAGTAAAATGTAACATCCATATATGGCCAGCTATGTAAACTTTAACATTAATTTATCCTGCAATAGATGTCGTTCAATTGGTAACATACATTTGTCTTCTTCTAATGCCTCGTAAGGGGAAAGTAATCTTAAACGGAATGGAATCAGATTATGTTACTGAGTTTGGGAAATCCAAAAGTTACGTCACTGATTACAATTGGACACGTAACTAGTAACTAACGGATTACATTTAGAAAGTAACCTACCCAACCCTGCAGACATTACTGGATTTGTGAGATCTTTCAGTAGCCAAAGGGATTTTATTTGACACTTAATTCACATGTCTAATTTACACACCAAACCACAAATCAACTGAAATTATTCCTTGACGGCCACTTCTGCTTAAGCCGCTGACTGTCCCACATTCTCCTACACAGTTCTATTGACTTCATACTGTCCAGGACTCTCAGGCACATTGTTACCATCTCTAGACTGTCCTTGGCTCTCAGGCATCCAATTGTCCTCAGTTTGACTCAAAGTCCCTGGAACAGTGTTATTGTGCTGAGGCACAAACATGGGTCTATATAAATATACAGTGGGGAGAACAAGTATTTGATACACTGCCGATTTTCCTACTTACAAAGCATGTAGAGGGCTGTAATTTTTATCATAGGTACACTTCAACTGTGAGAGACGGAATCTAAAACAAAAATCCAGAAAATCACATTGTATGATTTTTAAGTAAATTATTTGCATTTTATTGCATGACAAGTATTTGATACATCAGAAAAGCAGAACTTAATATTTGGTACAGAAACCTTTGTTTGCAATTACAGAGATCATACGTTTCCTGTAGTTCTTGACCAGGTTTGCACACACTGCAGCAGGGATTTTGGCCCACTCCTCCATACAGACCTTCTCCAGATCCTTCAGGTTTCGGGGCTGTCACTGGGCAATACGGACTTTCAGCTCCCTCCAAAGATTTTCTATTGGGTTCAGGTCTGGAGACTGGCTAGGCCACTCCAGGACCTTGAGATGCTTCTTACGGAGCCACTCTTTAGTTGCCCTGGCTGTGTGTTTCGGGTCGTTGTCATGCTGGAAGACCCAGCCACGACCCATCTTCAATGCTCTTACTGAGGGAAGGATGTTGTTGGCCAAGATCTCGCAATACATGGCCCCATCCATCCTCCCCTCAATACGGTGCAGTCGTCCTGTCCCCTTTGCAGAAAAGCATCCCCAAAGAATGATTTTTTCCACCTCCATGCTTCACGGTTGGGATGATGTTCTTGGGGTTGTACTCATCCTTCTTCCTCCAAACACGGCGAGTGGAGTTTAGACCAAAAAGCTCTATTTTTGTCTCATCAGACCACATGACTTTCTCCCATTCCTCCTCTGGATCATCCAGATGGTCATTGGCAAACTTCAGACGGGCCTGGACATGCGCTGGCTTGAGCAGGGGGACCTTGCGTGCGCTGCAGGATTTTAATCCATGACGGCATAGTGTGTTACTAATGGTTTTCTTTGAGACTGTGGTCCCAGCTCTCTTCAGGTCATTGACCAGGTCCTGCCGTGTAGTTCTGGGCTGATCCCTCACCTTCCTCATGATCATTGATGCCCCACGAGGTGAGATCTTGCATGGAGCCCCAGACCGAGGGTGATTGACCGTCATCTTGAACTTCTTCCATTTTCTAATAATTGCGCCAACAGTTGTTGCCTTCTCACCAAGCTGCTTGCCTATTGTCCTGTAGCCCATCCCAGCCTTGTGCAGGTCTACAATTTTATCCCTGATGTCCTTACACAGCTCTCTGGTCTTGGCCATTGTGGAGAGGTTGGCGTCTGTTTGATTGAGTGTGTGGACAGGTGTCTTTTATACAGGTAATGAGTTCAAACAGGTGCAGTTAATACAGGTAATGAGTGGAGAACAGGAGGGCTTCTTAAAGAAAAACTAACAGGTCTGTGAGAGCTGGAATTCTTACTGGTTGGTAGGTGATCAAAAACTTATGTCATGCAATAAAATGCAAATTATTTACTTAAAAATCATACAATGTGATTTTCTGGATTTTTGTTTTAGATACCGTCTCTCACAGTTGAAGTGTACCTATGATAAAAATGACAGACCTCTACATGCTTTGTAAGTAGGAAAACCTGCAAAATCGGCAGTGTATCAAATACTTGTTCTCCCCACTGTATATAAACTCCCCCAGCAACTCCTAGCACAGTGGCAAAGGCTATCTGTGCAAAGGGTATCCTTCGTCGAAACATGTTCTCTCTGGATCAGGAGTCCCACCTACACTTGCATCGTTGATCCTGTAAGAATAGAAGAGATTACCCAAAAGCTTTGCCTTGTATTGTCACACTGATGTTGTACATTAAGTTTTTACAGGAAGCACACAAAGCTTTCTTCATGGGGCTCAATTGTGCTGTAGATTTTTTTAAATCAACATTTTAAATCACATGTGACATTACCAAGCTGCTACATATACAGAGAAGGAAATGTAAGCATTTGTAAAACATTGTGTGCATGATACAGCATTAGTGATGTAAACGCGAACCTCAGCTAGATACAGCATATGACATAATAATGACATGAATTGTTGTATGCCAGATTCTTTGTGACATTGCAGAACTCTCCACTCATACTCAACCAGATCCTGCTCTACTACACTTACACGAATGCTAATTGGTTATCCCAACCTGCTGTGTAAATTCTAACCTACTACAAAATTTTCACAAAAGCTGTATCCACCTCTAGACAAAACCGTGGGTCGTTAGCCATAGCTAGCTAGTGAGAGACAAAGGACACACAAATCTTATATTGGTTTCATAATTTTTCTTGCTTTAACATAACTCACCACGATCTTTTATGAAGTCTGTGTAGACCAAAATGTCTAGCAATTCCAACAATTAAACAACTAATGTTGGATAGAAAGCGACATTTGGTTTGAGTACAAAGGTTGAACACCTACGGCGAATGAAAGGGGACATGATAAACGACAAGAATAAACTTAAAATTCGATTTGGGACTTGTACGATTCATCCCCATAAAATGTATATAATAATTTATTAAATCAATTATATGTTCTATAAGTGCTACAGATAACATTGTAAGCTGTATAACTTTACATCACCGATATGTAACACAATAATGATACCTTGACAATCGCATTTACTTTCCTAGGAAACGTCTGACGTCATCTACCTACAAGCACAAACACGGAACTAACGTGGATTTTGGTGCTGCTCGAATTAGCTACAATATATGTAGTTAGTTATAGTTTATCTAAGTAATGGAAAAGATTCGTGCACGCTTAAATATCGGAAGTAAAGCAGAGCCTGTTAAACTGAGGAAACGAAAATCCCAACTATATAGTAAAGAAGAAACATGTCCTCTTGATAATGGTACAGTATGTGCCCTGTTTGGTATAGCAGCTATCATATTTCTAGCAGACTGAGCAAATGTCAAACTGCTGTTGATGATAAAAGAAAGAATGGAAGTAAAGTTTACATCGCTTATTTTGAAAAAAGCTAGTTTAGCTAGCTACATCAACATAAATAAGAATGTGTTCTTAACTGACTTGCCTAGTTAAATAAAGGTTAAATAAATAAATACAAATTAAATTGAAGTAGGCAACAGGTGATCTAGGAGCATGCAATGGTACTTGCAGTTTCAGAATGCTTGAGTCTTTCAAATGACTAGTTGATAATGGATGTAATTACCAATGCACATCTAACACAGGCAGCCTAACTGGTGGAGAGATAGATATCTGACGTGTTTTTGTTTTTTATTCTTCTCCTCAGGTGTATTGGGGGTCCATTTCACTGTCTTCACTGTGGTATTTCGTCTCATCAACTGCTTCCTGGTCCAGACCAGCTTTGTCCCAGATGAATACTGGCAGTCCCTTGAAGTCGCTCATCTTATGGTTTTTGAATATCCTTGCAACAAAAAAATCATATAAAACTTTAAGCAGTACCCTTCTAATAACCTTTTTGTGGACAAGTCTGTGTATTCTGCTAAATCCTTAATAACTTTACCTATGGCTATTTGACGTGGGAGTGGACAGCAGGTATAAGAGGGTTCTCCTACCCTCTCTTCTTTGCAGCTATATATAAGATATTGCACTTCTTCACCTGTGACGCAGTTCAACTCTTGGTAAGTCATATTGAGTACATCTTCATCTTTTGCAGCAATTTATAGTGCTGATGCGAAATGCATTGCATGTGACCCCATTGTCAAAATCTGTACAGTATATATTGTGGATTCTGCAGGTATGGCTACCTCGAGTTGTGCAGGCACTGCTTTCTGCATTGGCTGATATTAAACTCTACTGTCTTATCCAATCACTGGAGCATTCTGACGTTGCCAAATGGACGGTAAAAAAAACATGGACTACTTTGTTTCTTATAACCTTTTCACTTATTCCAATCCTGGGTAATGTGGGCTGAAACCATGTGACAAAGCCTTTCTCTCTTTTTGTTACTAGTACCTCTGCCAGCTCTGTTCTTGGTTCACATGGTACTGCTGCACCAGGACCCTGACCAACACCATGGAGACCACACTCACAACTCTGGCTCTCTATTACTATCCTCTGCCTGGCTCTAAAACACACAGCAGGTTGGACCTACACAACCTACACCTCTACACAACTCAAACATAAAACCATTTCACTTCCTGTGCATCTATAAGTATTTCCCACTACACGGCAAGTTACAAAATACCTTTACAAAAATTATACCTTTTAATGACGCTCCATTAATAACATTCTGTTTAAAACAGACTTTTCTTGTTTTCTTTCGCAGTACAAAATATTTGATCCTGGTTGCTTTGGCAGTCATTGTTCGTCCGACAGCCTTGATTGTGTGGCTTCCTCTGTTGGTTTACCACTTCTGGCAGGAAGATAACAAGCTGAAACTCATAACTCACCTTTGCCTTCCCATTGGGTGAGTGCTTTGATTTGAGAAAGACCATTGTGCCTCAGCTGCAGAGTGAGGTTTTCATGCCATACATTATGTATTCTTAAATTATTGAATGAGCCTCTCCTTCATATAGGGCTTTAACTCTTGGGATTTCAACACTGATTGACTGCATTTTCTATGGAAAGGTAGGAAAAGCATTGTTTAACAAATAATAAATTAAAGGTAATTATAAATCACAAGCTGTAATGTCTGTGTTAATTAACACTTTCCTTAAACCATTTTCTCTTGCAGTGGACCCTGGTGCAGTACAACTTCCTTAAGTTTAATGTTTTTCACAACGTGGCTGAGTTCTATGGCTCTCATCCATGGCACTGGTACTTTACTCAGGGCTTTGTGGTTGTCATTGGCCCTCATCTTCCTTTCTTCCTGTATGGATGCACACTGGCTTCAAAAAGATACAGAATATTGTTAATAACAATAGTCTGGACAGTAATGGTTTACAGGTATGGATTTTTTCTCTTGTCTTTCTGTGTTGTGTAAAATGCACTTACTGTAATTTATGGGCCAAAAACATCTTTATATTAGACCATTCAAATCATAGGGAATTTCAGAATTTGCACGTTTTTCTTTTCAATGCAGTTGTCTGGCGCACAAGGAGTTCAGATTCATCTACCCTGTTTTGCCTTTCTGCATGGTATTTTGTGGTGAGTGCTAAAATTTCCTGAAAGATTCCAATGACTGCAAGTAACCAAACTAGCAACGTACAGTCATACCCTATACACGACACGGGGTCCTTGTTTATTGCAGGGATAGCTTTGGTGAATCTGAGAACCTGGAGACGGCCTGCCGCATGCGCCTTATTGGTCTCCAACCTAGTCCCAGCCCTGTACACAGGTCTGCTTCACCAGCGAGGCACACTGGATGTCATAGGTCACCTCCAGACCCTGTGTGACGACAGCGATCCTTCAACACCTCCACTGCCTGAAGTCCTCTTTCTAATGCCCTGTCACTCTACACCTTTCTACAGGTAGGCAGTACATTTTTTGGGGCTTATTTACTAATGTTCCATTTGCATGAGTAAGAACTGTGACAAGCTTATAGCTGAGGCAGTGCAGTAAATAATCAATATACATTATTTTTGTAGTCACATCCACTGTCCAATGAAGATGCGTTTCCTAGAATGTCCACCAGATCTCACAGGAGACGAGAGCTATGTCGATGAAGCTGAGAGATTCTTCGCTGATCCTCATCATTGGTTGAGGACCTCATTTCCTTATAAGTCAATGCTGCCAACCCACCTGGTGTTCTTTGATGTTCTGGAGATGGTTAGAAACTCTGCATTTTGTAATTCAAGACTAATAATGACTAATGGCTCCTTCACTGTTACAATCATTTGTATTATCTTTTTCTGTCCTCAGGAGCTCTCCACATTCTTGGACGGGAATAGATTTATGAGAAGTACAGAAATATTCCACACTCACGTTCCTGAAGGACGAGTTGGAAAAAGCATCCTAGTTTATCAAAGGCACTGAACGCAAAACACTGAAGAGAATGAGAATACATTTGTAAGAAGCACAAAGATTTTCCCATACTCATGTATCTCAAGGACGAGTTTGAAGAAGCATCCTAGTTTACAAAATGCACTGAACAGAACCATCTTGACCATTGGCACGAGCCATTGGGAAGTTAATCAAAATGGATCTGTATTGTAAAGGAATAAATTATAATTAAAACTGAAGAACAGATTGATCTTTTAAACAGTGAAAATAATGCAACACCTGGCCAGACAGTTTACTATAGTAGGGGGGGGAAAGAAGCAGTCAATATTCACTTTTATTTTATTGGGAAGCTGCAATTCATTTTTAACAGCACATCTGTAAATGAAAGGAAATAATCAGCCTTAGTAATACAAGCCATAGTTGGAATGTTACTGAACACAGTTGCACTTTATCTCACCATTTTAAACAAATATGTAACGTAGCAGCAAAGTATAGAAATCAACTGTGGAACCGGCTTCTTGCATTATTCAATATTATGTGAAAAAAAGTATTTCTCAGTGGTTTTGCTACTTAAAGTTTTACTGCACACAACAGTATCAATGTCAGCAATTGTTTTGGCCATTATCTCACAATTACCAATGTCACCTAATGACAATTTGGAATTGAAATTAAAGTGTATCTGTCAGTTCATAACTCTTCAATGCCACTGACAAAAATACTATTTCTTTCCATTGTTGGATCCATCCAATGAATCATTATTCATTCACAATAGGCCTAAATGTAGACTATTAAAATGGTAAGCTTTAAAAAATATATTTTTTAAACAAGGCCCAAAGAGAAGAAATGTTGTGCAAATTACAGTCAGTGATGGCTCTTAAAAAGAACATGAACATGTAACAAATGACCTGATGACAATGAATGTGTACTACAGAGTTAGCTACTGTCAGATTTACTTACTGTATTCCCATGTTTAATTGCTCTAGTTAGTCATATTTAAAGACAATTCATGGCTAAAATATTGCAGCAATCATTTTCTTTGTGCGCATGAGATTAGATGCAGTCAGATACACCACCATTGCTACTAACCTAAGGATTGCTTACACAACACAGGAAGCAAGGGGACATTCAGGCAGCGTTAAAAGAACATTGTGCAAAATCACAAAAACAGAAGAATAAGAAGGCTTTCCATCAAACACATCCTAAATAGACTTTGCAACTACAATATCAGCCATCATAAAAACGGATTTGTTAGGTAAGATTATTCTCAATATTTGGGATCAAAGGGCATAGGACCCAACTCTATTTTTACATCAGCCATGTGTCTGTCTGTGTTCCGTCCTGCTCTGCTCCACTTCCTCTCTCTTTGTGGCCGGGCCCTCTGATTGCGCTGCTGGTGCTTTGCTAGTCTTTCTTCTTTAGTATCCGTATCTGGCCCCTCAAAGGGTCTACTGTGAGTTGGCGAACAGAAATGTCAGAATATGGTAATACACAACATCCTATTGAAAAAACAGTTATGAAAACTATAAACTTACCTTGACCCATAACGTTTTGAGTAGGTATCTCCAAAGAAGTGCCTGTAGACATACTCGTCAAGATCTTCAAAGACGTCATCGTTGTGGCCATGATACTCATCCATGTCCTCCAGGTAGTCTTCCACACCACTAACAAAGTCTGTGAACAGCATCTGATCGTGGATGAAGACGCCGTTGTGAAAGAAATTTTTAATAAAGCTCTCCAGCTCAGTCCAGTGGTGGAAGTGGTCAACCTCCTGCTGGAGGTAGCTGTGAAGCAGCTGGTTGAACTCATCTGCTCTTATGGGGTCCATGGCTTTGTTGAAGAGGCTCATGGATTCTTGGTAGGCACAGTCGAAAACCCCAGAGCAACCTTTGGGCACTCCTCTTTGTTGTTGCTCAGCGTCTGGGTCCTCCTCAACTTTACTCCCTGACTTCCGGGTGTTACGGTGTGCCTGGAAAGAGTCGTCAGTGGATTTACGAGGGTGACGATGCAGGGGCTTGTGGGTTCTGGGCTGCCATGGTTCCTCCTCTGAGTGCTTGTTTCCATGATCTCTATGATGCTCCTGCTGCTCAGTCTTGGCATCCTTCCTCTCGTGAAACCTCCGATTGTGAGGCCGGTAAGTCTTGTCCATCATACGCGAAGCAGAGTCCTTGAAGTGGCGGAAGGTGGATTTTACAGAATCTGAGAACTTCCTCAGATTCTCTTTCACAGCCTCTTTGGCTTTCGTTATCTGCTCTTTGTGATGGTGCACAAACTCCTTGGTGGAGTTCTTCACCGCATCAAAAGTATCTTTAACCTTCCCTATCACGCCGTCCTTGGACTTCTTGACTTTGGCCTGCTTGTCTCCCTTTGCCCGGTCCTCTTTGGTTTCCACATAGAGCCTCAACCAAAGGTCGGAGCGCTGCTGCTCAAAGCTCAGCTTCTTCTGCAACTCCATGAGCCGTGACTGCAGCTCCTTTGTCTCCAAGTCGGCCTCTCCTCCGGCCCTGGTGTTGCGGCTGCTCAGCTGCTCCCTTAGCTGGTCAGTCACCCTCCGCTCATTATCCAGCTCCCTCCTCAGCGTCTGGGCCTCAGCCATCAGGGCCTCCCTCTGGCTCAGGAAGCTACGGAGGCGCTGCGTCTCCTCCTCCAGGTGGTCCTTCAGCCTCTGGTTCTCAGACAGTATGAAGTCGGCCCCGGCCCCAGTTTCCTCCAGGTCTCGGATCTGGGAGCGCAGGTTCCTCAGCTCCTCCTGAAGGGTGGACAGGGACTCCTCCTCACGCTCCAGGGAGCTCTTCAGCAGCTGGTTCTCCACCATCAGGTGATTCTGCTGAGACTCAATCTTAACCCTCTCCTCGCCAGTCTGCTTCAGTTTCACGACCAAGTCTTCTTTCTGGGCCTTGTTTCAAAACAAAAATACATTTGTTATGCATCCACAAAGGAGTATTAGCAAAACGCTTAACATATGAACAACAAGGGGAACAGTTAGGCTTAAATTAATAATGAAGATGGTTAAAAGTGAAACGATGACAAAATACTATTTTTTCAGTCTCACGAATAAACGACAAATCAATTAATGGTGAATTTTGTTGCAGTATTTGAATCTTTATTTAGATATTAGTCCACCTTCAATTTATATGGAAAGACCCACCACTAGTGTTAAATTTGAACCTTAACCTGTACTTGCATGTTACCTGTAGCTGGGCCTGTTTGGATCTGAGATCCTGGTTCTCTTTAGTAAGCTTGTCGATAATCCCTGTGAGAGACAGCATCATGTCACTCTTGTCCTTTAGGTCTTCTCTCAGACTCTTAACCACGTCCTAAACGTGTGGAAACAGCATCACCAAAGTGAGCAAATGCATTGCTATAAAATGAGAATACACTCTTAAGCCTCATCTCACGCCACAGTTAAGTGGAGTGTCAAATGTTTCTCAAGGGGGCAAAAAGCCATCAAAAACAAGTCGTAGAGAATCCTTGCATATAAAAATATTGAAGATGAATAGTTTAAATGTGAAATCACAAAAATATAGCTGCGAGCAGCAATATGAACAGGGTTCACAGGATGACAAAGAAGAAAATATCAGTTGGATAACAAAGCAAGCACTTTATCATGTATGAACAATCTTCCTTTATGTGCAATCAGTTAAAGCATTGAAGATAATTATAAAAGTATTTTTAGCATATGTGCCAACGTGCATCTATAGGTACAGTGTGGTCATATTTGAATGCAGAGAAGAAGAAAAAACTATTAAAAGCCTTATGTAATGAGTAAACACATCATCTGGAGTGAATCTGATGTATGGTTCATGAGGAGAATATGCCTGCAGATGATTTTGAGCATTAGCATTACATGACTTGTTAATAGTTTCCGAGTTTTTGAGATATCAAAACCAAATTCAATGTGGTTCATCTTAGGGATGTCCATGATAGCGATGACAAATTTCAAGTTGCTAGGCCACTATGGAGTATATTTACACTGGTTTAAATGGACACGTAAAATCAGATTTTGACCAATCACCTCATCTTTCTCAAACTAATTTAAGACATGTACCATGGGCTTACTTTCCAAATTTGGTGTCATTTGTTCCTATGGTTCACGAGAAGATTTTTGAAGTATTTTAAATCTATTTTAGCATATACGCATCTACTGGTATAGTGTGGCCATCTTTGAATGCATCAGTGTTATTTACTCTTTAGGGACTATTTTGATGAGTCCAAAGACCACATTTGGAGTGAATCTGACTTTTAGTCTATGAGATTTTTTATGATTATTTTACATAGTCAAAAGTTAATTGTTAAGTTTTCTTATTTTTAAAGATATCAATGCCAAGCTGTCTTTGATGACCCTAAAAGTTAAGTTGATAGGCGATTGTGAAGTGGATTTGCAAAGGATTAAAATGGATACGTAAAATCTGATTTCCTGATTATCAATAACTCAGCCATCTTGTAACCAATCCCTTAGCTTTTCTCAAACAAAGTTAAGAGATGTACCATGGGCGGACATGCTGAATTTGGTCCTAAAAGTTTTACAAAATGTTCAAGATGGAGCAAAATATATCCTGACAGACTTTATGGGTCCTTGAGGCAAATTTGTGAGGGCATAAAGAAAGACACCTACATACAAAGTTTCAAGTATCTAGGTTAAACAGGGCGGCAGATGAGGGTTTAAGTGAGATAGCTTATAACACTACCACCTTTAGGCCAATCGGTGCAATTATTTTTGTCTAAGTTACTCATGTCCTCTAGATTCTGTGTGCCAAATTACAAAAAATGTTACCAATCGATGCTTAAATTATTTGACCAGGTCAAGAAAAAAAATCTAAGCATAACAATAGATTTCACAGCGTTGCTGTGAACCCCGAAATATAAACCACAAAAACAAGGATAGGTTACACAGTATAATATAGGGGGCTTGCAATGCATTTCAATACAAGGACCTCATTGCCTAAAGAAACATTTTGCTACTGTGTGTCATATCAAAAACTATTTGAGATTAGTGGAAAATGTAACAAAGCTAGATAGTGTTTGACCACTTGAGACATAATTAGTAAAAAAAAATTGTCATTTAGTAGACGCTCTTTTCCAGAGCATACATTTCATTTATTTATATATTTTTTTGTACTGGCCCCCCGTGGGAATCGAACCCACAACCCTGGCGTTGCACACACCATGCTCTACCAACTGAGCCACAGTTATATTAAATATATATTAAAAAAACATCCTTCCATGTGGTTGGGGGTGAAGATACATTATTTTTCTCTCTGGAAGGAGCAATAGTGTGCTTTAGTTGAGGCATAATCATACTTACCATATAAGTTCGATTTTCTTGAAAAATAATAGTGAAATGAGTACTCACTGAGCATTGCTGTAAAAGTTGTGGATAGATCAATTTGATATTGAAACGCTTAAAGTTCTTCCTAAAATATGATACTGATAGTTCCAAATGTGATATTAGGACTACTGGCACTTGAATGCCTGAAATCTGCATGTGTTAGGTCAAAAAAGAGAGAATTCTATAGCTGAAACAAAGTTCACCAAAGATATAAATAAAAACAAAAAGAAACAGAAAAGTTAGGAAACAGTTTTTAAGACAGAAAAATAACATGTATTTTGTTTTATTAAGCTAGTTTATTTGAGAAGGATAATAGAGGGAGGTGGCTTATGATACCTAACTGTATGTATCAAGAACTCTTTACAGACCTTGTTGATGACATTTGGTCCTTTATGACACTGAGGCTGCAGATCTTTCGAATTACCAAGGTCGTTCACTCCACAGATCTTCTCCACAATCTTCTGTCTCTCCTGAACCTGTACTGTGCCTGTGTTAGAATGAAATATTAGGCATTCCCTTCATTTTGCATAAGCATAGACATGATTCACCAGATGATAACACACATTCAAGAATAGTAACACAGAAGCAGAAAAAGTTGGGGGAAATGTCTACGTCATGTTAGGTGCAATAAAAATGGTTCCCATTCTTGGACAAACCAAAATGTCAAGACTTATCCATGCAGACCAATTAGTTTCCAAGATTCAAAACTATTTGGTGACATTGGTCAGCAGTGGCAAAATGAACTCAATAACAGCAATTTGTTATTGTGTGTATTGTTATTGACTTATGACCACACTCGCTGGCAAATTAGAAAACCCCCGACATTCCATGTGTGGGATGTAGGTGTTGAATTCCCTGACCCTTGGGAAATTGGGAACCCACTGTTACCTCACCTTACCAAAGAAGACGGCACAAGAAAGTGATATACTACCACACACAAAAACAGAAAATAAATTGACTTACATTCAACAAGTGACCAATCATGAGCATCTGGTTTGTAATCAACTCACAAAATGTGGCACCCCTCTATGATTAAGTTTATCAGTGATATTCAGCATGTCACCTTTTAGCCAGCTCTGAGCTGCCAATAACATTGGAAAACTGATTGCTTATTGACCACAACCCAGATACTGTATTACATTTGAATCATTTAGCAGACACTCTCATCCAGAGTGACTTACAGGAGCAATCAGGGTTAAGTGCCTTGCTCAAGGGCACATCAACCCTCTTAACTGCTAGGCTACCTGTCGCCCTATGACAAAATTATTTTTTTCTACACATAAACATTCTGATGAGGATGGATTCAAGAGGTCAACAGAAGCACTGTAATTCTATTTTCACTATCTTAATAGGATGTGTATCCATGTGTATCCTTTCAATATGATCAAATATATCTTAATGTAGGCACTTGACATGCTTTGCATAATCCCACTAAACACACATAGGTTTAGTTTGTGCTATTCAAAACTACGGATGCGGTAATGACACATGACATTCACATGACATTATCATGACATATGCGCCTAAGCAAGTTGAGTTTGACAATTACCCTCAAACAATCCACTCCATACTGTACCTTCAAATTTTCCTAGAACACAAAACCAACATGTTAAAACTGCTAAAACAGCCTTCCTTGTGAATTACTTTTACCAATGATTCCATACTCATAATTAGAAACATTGAAATTCTTCATCACATATTTCCCAATACTTTCCCATGATGCATACCATAGAAGTGACCAAAGCCCATGCTGATGGCGATGATGAGGGCTAGTAGGATACATTTGTTAAGGGTGCCGCTGACATGGCCTTGAGGTGGGGGAGCAATGTGAGGTTCCTGCTGCACCTCCTCCTCCTGTACCTCCTCCTGTACCTCCTTCTGCTCCTCCTCTAGAGTCTCCTCTCGGTCACTGTGGCCAGACTCCTGCACCTCCTCTCCATGGTCAGCCACAGAGCTAGTGGTGCTCTTCCTCATCCTGCGCCTCCGCACTACTGGGGTGACCTGCTCTCCTCCCTCATCCTCACTGCTGCTGGAGTCTGCAACCACAGGGAAAACTGCAACATACACACACCCACACAAAGAATAATTAGTGCACTGAACCATAATTACAAGGTTGACACGCTTGTAAACCATGCTTATGCTGCTAAAATAATTAACAGCACATTGCTGCTTAAAATATTGTTTTAATTGCCCTCATTGATCTAGTAGCAAAGTGCAGTCCATGGCAATATATCACGTTTCCATTCAATTATAATTAAAGACGGGTCCTAAAAAGATACTTCTCATTTTGAAAACGCCTATGTGGCATCGATATGAGTCAGAAACAGTTATTCTACTGTCAAAATTGACTACAAAGTGTAAATGGGATAATTTTGGTCATAAAGTCAGTCGTCCAAAATGAAGATTTGTGAGATAGGGGGAAAAAATGTATGGGTACCGTAACAGTTTTCCTTGGGTTGGGTTTATTTCAATCCTGCCCACAGTTGGCAGCACCCAAGTAATCATCAATTCAGCGCTCAGCTGCTGGCGACCCCATTGTAATGCCCATGGTCAATTTGGTTTGACATTTGATACCCCTATTGGGCTATTTAGGGACCATCAATAAAAAACACATTGTACATGGGACAACATTAAAAAAAATGTCAATAGCGCCAAATTTACTTACTTAAAAACCTCAAACCAGCTATAAATTGTGGAAATTCAAATATTGAAAGCATTGAACGAGACAACTAAAAGATGGGCCAATATTTTCATGTTGCACATTTACACAGTCATTTATTGACAGCCCATAACTAGCCCTAAAGACAGGCTATTCATTGTCAAACCAACTTTGCCACAGTGGCACACCAGCGGCTGAAGCTAATTGGCTAAATAAGTTGTCTAGCAGTAACTAGCCTAAGCAACATCAAGACAAGACCTGGTTAGCCTTTCAAGTTATCTAGAAGGGTGAGTGATTGTGTACTGTTTTGGCAGAGTGAATGTACAAACGCTTGCCACGTGCGAACACACACACACGACACCCACATTAACCCCCCCCCCCCCCCCCCCCCCCAAGACAACTCTTATTTGGCTTCGGTCATGGCTGCTGCATTTCTCAATGATCAAGCCAAAAAACTAAGCCAAATCAGGAAGCTCAAGCCCCCTTTAAAGCCTATACATAGTTTTTTGTAAAGCAGGGCTCTCCAACCCTGTTCCTGGAGAGCTATCGTCCTGTAGGTTCACTCCAACCCTAGTTTATCAAACCTGATTCTAATAGGCTGGTTGAAAAGCCAAACCAGGCGAGTTACAACTGAGACTGACGCAAAATCATACAGGACGGTAGCTCTCCAGAAACAGGGTTGGAGACCCCTGTTGTAAAGCTACGCTTCATGACGTTGGTGCACAGTAAACTGGGGAAACAAAAATAATGCTTTAGTCTTCCACAGGAAATGCCAAACCTGTAAAACTGGCACACATTGCTGTGAAAAATGTGCTTATGTTTTGCTTAACAATAACCATTGATTGCAAAATCTGATTAAGACATCCCTCTGGTAATAGGAGCAACATGTAAACAACATGCCTCAGTATCAAGTTTAATCTAGGTTACATGATCACAGAGGTGACCACTAGCCTAAAATTAAAAGATAAATACAGGAGATCCAGACTAACAACTAATCAAATATTCTGATAATACATTTTATTTCAGAAGAATTATATATAGGCTAATTATACATCAGGTATATCTGTCAAACCAAATAGATTTTGCCAAATCATCACTGGGGCAACTTCCAGTTGTTAAGTCTAAACAAACACACATCATGCCGAAATACCACGCAAGTGTTTTGTTTCACACATTTAGTGGCGATTGCAACACCTTTCAAAACAAGCAGAACTTGTTTACATCATCGGACAGCATTTACCCCGACAACAGCTTATCAGGTTTAGGCCTGCTACACTGTGTTGAGCAAGACAAGCAGCACGCTATCATATTCACACCAGTCCAGTTTATACCACCTGAGAGAGAACGGCTGCCAGACATCTGCCCTTTCAGATGACAGCCCAAGTCCCACAGACTCTGTGGAAGCTTCCAGTGGCCCATCATCAGCCTGGCTTTAGGACAAGGGGAAAGGGATAGGAAGGAGTGCTTTGTTGGTTTCTTCTATTTGTCGTCATGCCCTATCTGTTCTCTAATCCACTTACTCTGCTTGATCATCACCAGACCATCAAACCTTGCATGCAAACATCTCTAACTTTGAACAGCGAAGATAGATACAAATGTATCTAAATTCTCCAGCGAAGATAGATATAAATGTATATAAATTCTCCAAATTACCTCATACTGGAATTCATTGAAACATCCCCTAAAGGGTGTGTTGGTTTGCCCTACCAGTCTCTGCTGCGCTGAAGGTGTACTGGCTGCTGGAGGAGGTGCCCAGGTAGAGCTCCTCACTGACTGCTCCCTCCTCCTCCTCCTCCTCCTCCTCCACTGTCTGCTCATCCCAAGGCCCGAGCTCAGTCTCCCTCGTGTCCCCCAGAGTCACAATGTCAGAGTGGTCGCTGGAGGAGCACAGAGTCACATGCTCGTCCCCGGCCACCTCACCTCCAGCCTGCAGAGGATATTCCACATGGTTGGCATAGGGACTGGAAACATAGCGACATGGGAATCATACAAATATACAGCCGAAGAATGTTTTGTTTTTATCCCTCACCTCAGAAGCAGACAATGTCTTGTCTAAGGTTTCTTCTTTCAGAGTGGCATCAAGAGATGACTCACCCCTCTCCTCAGTGCACTCAGCTAAAACACATTTAGAGGACATTTAAAATGTGAAGACAGGTTGAGTACACACCATCTATTGTGAGCAAATAACATCTCAATACCGCTATAAATGTGTTTCATTACATATGGTTAAACCAAATTATGTAGTGTTTTTCTGATACATGTATATTACAATGTTGTAACAGTTTTAACCCAGTCATCAATAGTTTTTTTGTAATAGGCCTAGATATTTCAAAGTGCTTTAATTTGTCACAACAAGGCATATGGTAACTCCTACCAGAGAGAGAGGTGGGTTGGTCCTGCAGCAGCTCTGGCCCCAGCACTGCGCTCTCTGGGAGATCAGACCCACATTCCAGGCCGTTCTCTGGCCCCAGGGCCTCAATATCTGAACCCTTAGAAACAAGCCTATTATATTAGCCTACCACATTTCAGACAACCCTACATGAAGGCATACTATGATCTCCAGTTCACTACATTAACCATCAGACTTTCAAATGAATCTAGACAGTCGGCATAATGGCAATGACTGGCATAAAGGCACTCAAGATGTAACTAAGATGACATGAAACTTTGAATTTGTAAGTCACTGTAACAGTCATATCCATAGGCCAGTCCCATTAGAGTGCACTGAGGAATTTCAAGGGCTCTGGTTCCTAGTACTGGACTACTGGTCCTACAAGGGTTAGCTGTAAGGGACTCAGGTGCTCAGGCTGATGGGGAAATCAAATAAGGACCCAAGTAGGGTCAGGAAGACTTGACTTACTTCATTACTTATGATAGTCCACCCACAGGAGGACTCTGTGTCACTTGAGCTCTCTGACATGGCTCCGCCAGCTGGTAAAAACAATGGAGCACACTGTAAAAAACGCATTGGGAATTTTAAAAAAATGGCACGAGGAACATTTGAATACTCAAATGCAAAATGTGTCATTCTGCATAAAACCACAGTTCACTGATATTACGTTGAGATAGGAGAGTTCACAACAACAGTACACAGACATTGCAGCATAATGCATGCCATGTTGACAGGGGAATGTCTAGCTCTCAAAAAACATTCTCCATATGGAGGTTTTTCAGCCATTACATTAGCCCACATTTGGCTCCATGTAAACTACAATTCATTGACATCCATACAAAAACTCCTTGCTCAGTATGCGAAAAAACACCACCTAAAGGAGGGAGACAGATTTTCTGTCGAGTTGGACATCTCTCTTCCTCTCTGCTTACACACGGGTGTTCTGAACACACTAGATCCTAACAAGCACTCTAACGTGGAGATATGGCTGTGTGGGAACACTAACCCTATGAAAAGGTGTGTAGTAATTTACCTTCCGTTTTTTATAGGAAAAAAAATGTTTCACTGATATGAAAGACACGTTACTTATATTTCCAAAACAGTACCGCAAGCGATGCGTGTTAATGTTTAGAGTAAGCGTCTGGGCACTTAACACAACTCCCCCGGTCAGAAGATACTATCGTCAATAGACGCTAAAGTAATGATTGCACCAATGCCCCACTTTTGTGGAGATCGAAAACTGTTTGTATGTTTCTCTGTATAGGCATAATCTTTCTGCAGCAGAACATGATAAAAGAGTTGATACAGTAGTGGTTGTCTAGAATGTGGGTTGTGGGGGTAAAATGTCAATCCCACCACAACAACAAAAACATTTTGGAATACTGTTACTTTACCACCTAACTAGTTTACTGGTGAACGAAAACGAAGCCTAGTGAGTAGTGTTGATATTATTTAAACAAACCGAGTTTGGTGTGCATGGTTCAATGCATGGGGGCCTTCGTAGCTGCACTGTCTAAGATTGCAATGCTGCCGTCGGCCCCTGCGATGTCGCCAGCTAGCTAGCCAACTACGTTACAATTAGTAAATGAGGAGTCCAATCCGCAATCGATTATTCAATAAATGGATACCTGGCTATATAGCTAACTAACGTTACATATGTAGCGTTATTATATGCACATAACTAACAATTATCATAAGAAATTACACAATCTGGTGAAAATGCGAACGGAGGGGTGTTTTCTGCAAACAGCTGCTGGATAGACTGAAATTTAAACAGTTTATTGCTAGCTACCTAACAGTAATAGCTAGCCGCTCGCACAGTTAGATAAACTAAGGCGTACTAACGTTAGTAGCTAACTTATCCTACTCTGTAACGTCAAGAAGTATGACTTACAAACCACTCTAACCTGACAAAACATCAGACAGTAATATCATTACCCAGTAAGTTTCCAACGTAGAAAGTAAGAGTTTCTGCAAACGATTCTTGATATTGCAGTCACAATTGCGTCCTCATAGCTTCATCGATTTCAATTCAACAACAACACAATCAGCGTCTCGTCAGCAACACTAAAAATAGTACTTCCGGATCACGGAACTTTGAAAATGTTCTAAATAAAAGTCTCACGCGTAATTGTATAAAAGTGTCAATAACCTGTATTTATTCATGATATATGAAAAATAACTGTTTAAACATTAACAATGAAGGGGCAGGCAGCAGGGTAAGGTCATGAGGAGAAGGGGGCAGGCAGCAGGGTAAAATCAGTGAGTGGTCAGGGGGAGAAGGGGGCAGGCAGCAGGATAAGGTTCAGGGGGAGAAGGGGGCAGGCAGCAGGGTAAGATCAGTAAGTGGTCAGGGGGAGAAGGGGGCAGGCAGCAGGGTAAAATCAGTGAGTGGTCAGGGGGAGAAGGGGGCAGGCAGCAGGATAAGGTTCAGGGGGAGAAGGGGGCAGGCAGCAGGGTAAGATCAGTGAGTGGTTAGGGGGAGAAGGGGACAGGCAGCAGGGTAAAATCAAGGGGGAGAAGGGGGCAGACAACAGGGTAAGGTTCAGGGGGAGAAGGGGGCAGGCAGCAGGGTAAGATCAGTGAGTGGTCAGGGGGAGAAGGGGACAGGCAGCAGGGTAAATTCAGGGCATGCTCAGACACTGAAAGAGAGGACACAAAGACCTCTGGATTATTATGCTATTTCAATTGCAATTAATTATGTTATGCAGCACAGTGAAAAGATTGATAATGCATTTTTTAAGGAAGTTCTGCAATTCTGCAATGGCCAACTGCTACAAAAAATACAGAAAGGATTTGTGTCGGGCGGCTTAATTGGAAAGATGACAATTTTGATATAGGCCTATGTGCTTATGTTATGCAGCTAAAGGAAGGCATAGGCAGGGATAGTAAAGTGGTGGAGTCTGTGCCGGACACTGGTGTTAATCAGGTGCTTGAATTAATTGAGTCACCGGAAGGAGTGGTAAAGGGTGGACCTAGTGCTATAGTAGGAGTTGACTGTACTGGTAGTGACGCTGTTGTCTGTAGTGAGAAAGTTAACTATGGAGTTGACCATACTGATAAAAGCATAGATCAGAATAATTTCACACAACAGATTATAAATACTGTTGAAGCCCCAAATTTGACACATAAATTGTATGGGGGTGGTCGTGATGTTGGGGAGCACCAGAAAGTTAAGACTTGCCAAAGAAAGGGGGGAAAAAATACAATACGTGTTTAGATTATTATGCTAGTTCAATGGCAGTACATGCCGTCATGCAGCATAATGATACATTTGAGTTCTAATTTTGGGAGGAAGTTGACAAAACTTTGCAATGGCCATCTGGAACAACCATTGTCATTAATCGTAGTATCAAAATTCTTAGGAATATGTGGAAGAAGAATAGAAGTAAAATTCAAAGTCTTGTTAATGAGATTGAGTAAGAGCTTGATTTGACAAACCCTTTGAGGCTGTGACACATATGTAATGACATAGGAGATAAGCGTGACAGCACAAACTTAAGTCAGTGCAACACAGTCAAAGACAGTACACTAATTGATAAAAAAAAAAAACACCAATCAAACACAAGAGTGGGAAGGAGAAATGCAGTGAAACATAAACATGGTGAAGAATGTATCACACATTAAAAGAAACCCAAAACACTACTTTGTTTCTGTAAATGGCCAAATAACAGTAAATGAGCAATGCTAGCATGTGATATCTGTGCAAATTGACTATCTCCAGATAGTCAAAAGGATGTAGAATTTGCTACATTTCTATGCAACTCAGAATCATGTCGAGTTCATGTACAGCCATTGCAAAATGGATTTAGTCTTAAAGCGGACTGTAACACATTTATACATTCTATTGCTAGTGACAACAAGGTGAAATTAAACAAAATGGTACAAACAGAGAATGTAAATTAGGCTCAGGTTCAAAAACAAATTGCCTGTGGAGAGTTTAAATGATGGAATGTCAACTGCTCAGAGAAGACCCTCAGACTGCCAACTTAATATGCAAAATGTACACACTTTTGAGGATCAAGAATCTGCTTCTGAGTTTCATCCTGATGAAGCAAGTAATTAATATGATGAAGTGTTAGTGGTGCTGCTCAATCAAATCTCAGACACTGAAGATATTGGGAATTAATACTACCACTTAAAGATAGAAAGTTGTGGTACAAGTTGTCATACAGATGAGGAAATCATAAGCTCTATGACAACTGATACAGATGAGCAGCATGTAACTGGAGATGTAGGTTGATGTATAAATAAGCAGGGATACACTGAAATGTGTTTTGTCAAATTAGCCAAACTTTGGATGGTTCAGGCATACCACTCCAAATAATGTTGTGTTTACATTGACTCGTGATGAGTGGAAGAGGGTCCATTTGGAGAGAAATATTAGGTACAATATTTGGTTAGTAGAGAACCTACTGAGTCTTTTGCACCTAATTTTGGCTGAGACAGTAATCGTTTTCCTCTACAGTGATAGAGTTCAATATGTATTCCATATACAGTGAACTGTATTGCTGGCTATGTTCTGTTGCATTGGTAAATAGTCACAAACTCTTAATTACCAAATAATTCGTATTTATTAGCAAACGATAATAAGACAACTGCTGGGTACAGCACATAGCGTTATGGTTTCACAGAACTAGGATAAGACGAGGCTTTACGCCACTAGAGGATGCTACTAGGACAAAACACGTGAGGCTATAAACCACTAGGCAATATAATCATCCAGGAATACAGCTCAAGCAAACTGGAAATAAATTCAAACCGTGATAGGATCTGTAAAAACCAAGAAAAACTTGTAAGCATAGCACCAGTCCTATACATAATATACAATTACATATTAAAAACATAACATTATCTTATATAGAGTAGTAATTATCTTTAGTTCAGATTATCTGATGTAGTTATAATAATGCAAAACTGCGAAAAAAATCACAGATAGCGTTTTACCGCAGACTTTTGTTTTGGAGAAAAAATGTCGAACCGGAAGTCTTAATGTTGCCGCCGGGACGCGAATGCTGCTGTCATGACGCTAATAACACAGACCTTTGCAAAACTGAACAACGTGTTAAATGACGAGGGGGAATTGTAGATTTAATTTTGAGCTTGCATGAAGTGAGCACATGTCGTTTGCCAAAGTTGGAAACTACAGGTCCCAATATGATATGGTTTCTGGATCACGTGATTGACCAGCTGAGAAATACATGCGTAGATGTAAACAAACATACTAAACTCATGATTTTAGTCTACTGCAATGAATATATGTCAATGGGTTGGCTTTATTCAGTACGCCCAACTTTATGTAAGGTTTGTATAATAATACACACAAGGCTTAGAATGAAGAGAAATTAAGCAAGGAGGTTGATCCTTCCGATCTAGTACATCTACTTCAATTGTCGCGTCAAAACCGTTGCAAAGGAGGGTAGCTACGGTAACCAACATTCTGAATCCATGACAGGTATGTCCTCACCAACCAACTATCAAGGTAAGTCTTACTTTAGGAGTTTACAAAGTTTGTCTGAACCTTGTAGTGTTTCGTAAAACAGGGTTTTCCAAACTCAGTCCCCCCCCTCAAATAACCAACTCATCATCAAGCTTTGATTATTTAAATCAGCTGTGTGCTAGGGCAATACCCAAAACGTGCACCCAGCGGGGAGGGCCCACAACCGAGTTTAGGAAATCCAGTCATAACGCATGCTGATATTCAGAGCGGAAGAAGGAAAGAGATAGTTAGGCCCAACTCGGAGGGGGGAAATTAATGAATGGCTTATTTGCTACATTAGGTTTATTTAAATGAATATTAGTTTCGTAATGCTCAGGTTGTTCTGATATAATTACGACACGTGACATCCCCGCAACTTTGACAAAAAAAAAACTTTATATCGGAGTTGTCTCGAGATGGCTATGCATATTCATGGTATGAGGCTAGTAGCATAACATCTCTACATTGAATACAGTCGGTCGACGTCAACAACCCTCATCGACTATTTAAAAAAGTGTTAAAATAATGAGATGTATCTATCAACCGATCCAAAAAAAGGATAGGCGTGCTGGTTTTTGGACATCGACTCCCATTGTTAAGGCGGAGAGACCAGTATCTTCTTAGTATCCATAATCTTTGTTGTATTTTGCTTAAACCGAGTTTGGGAAACCCTGGACTATTTGATATTTGTGTTTTATTTTTCATCGCCTAACCTTCTATGTAGACTGTTGCCAATGTCGGTTCCCCAACAGCAGGAACAAAGCAGAGCCCTGTGTGCAAACCCTGTTTTCTCATGTATGATGACCTCAGTGGTTAAAGACAATTCTCCTGTGCCATGGGCAAAGCCCACAAGACCACCTCAAGTGACTATGGTGTTAGTCCTCCAACATTTGAATCATTACCCTGTACCTACCACCCACTTTCAAAGATTCACGGAAGACCTTGGGAACTGTGGGATGTTACGTGACAATGCATTCAATACAAGTCTTGATCGAAGCAGGGTATATGACTGCCCTAATTTGCAAAACACTATCTGATTTGATTGACATGGTATAACATTGTCTTAGTGTTGATTAAACTACCCGGTGGACCTTCACTCCATTGACAATGATTGGTGTCCTGAAAACACATAAAAGCTGTACATTTAAGTTCTACAATATGCATGTATCATTCTACATACAAAGTAAAGCATATTTTTACTTGCACTTATGTTATGTGACATTATACAGAAACACTAATAGCAGGAGAAAGTTACAATGTTTGACTTTATTTTTTTATTGTATCACTATAAACACATTGAACAGGTGGGCTATCAGCATTCATTTGAAAGTGTTCCTCATTGCAAAAAAATATACAAATGTATTAAACATGTATTATTCATTCAGGACAGGGTGCACTCCCTTGGATGATTTGTCTAATTTTGTGTGTCAGATTGTAGAGCTTCATTTTGAGGATCAATCTTCAAAGCAGCCTGGTAATCTTGAAGACCTATGACAATCTTTTCAAGGAATATTAAAAGTTTAGCTGACTGCACATGCCATGGTAGGGATAGTCTGCTAAACCAGCTGTCCCTACTTCCTGGCCTAGGATATCCACAGCTGCATTATTTCAGTCACAAGGCGACAGTAGGCTTTTCAATCTGGGCAGAACAAACAAAATATAATCTAAAAATAAAATATGTTTAACCTTTAACTAGGCAAGTCAGTTAAGAACAGATTCTTATTTACAAGGATGACCTACACCAGCCAAACCCAGACGACGCTGGGCCAATTGTGTGCCACCCTATGGGACTCCCAATCACGGGTGGTTGTGTTACAGCCTGGATTCGAACCAGGGTGTCTGTTGTGACACCTCTAGCACAGATGCAGTGCCTTAGACCGCTGCGCCACTACGGAGCCCAATATGGAACTTTGTTTAAATCCGTAGAAAAAGTCAAAAGGTGCTATAACTAAATGTTTAAAGTATTCTCTTTTTTGCATTTCACATGTCCAAGTATGAATGACAATGAGGTCTAAAACTAAAATAGAAAGTTCCAAGGGGAGCCATGTATCTTTGAGGCTTGAGAAATGCCCTTGTTGACGTTGCACAGACCTTCAGTATAGAACTCCAGTTCACAAAAAGCTGTGCCTCGTCTTACATGGGCTCTTGTCCTGGCACCTGCATTGCCAGCCACGGGTGGCATCAACAGAGATTGTGGGTATGAAGAACCATTGTAATGTCATGTTCTATACAACTATCTCTTTTACCAATGCTGTTGAGTAAAATAAAACATTTACACAAGGAAGATGAATACTGACCCAAGAGGAATCCTCAATGGCTTTATGAAGATTCCTTAGTTTCAAGTGACAAGCAGCACGGCTTGAATATATGGCAGGAATCTTTCTGTTAAGCTTCATGGCAAGGCTGTAAGTATTGATCGCAGCCAAGTAGTTACCTGTTGCAAATAATTTGCTGAAAAACATGGAGGGAAGACATTTAATATTAACATACTTAATTGTTTGATAATCACTGACTTTGACAAGATTAGCCTACTTATTCTCCTTTAACCAGTCAGGGTTCCTCTCTTCTTCTGTCAGGTCCTTCAGCTCTGCCAGGTCTGCATTTATTGCCCTTCTGGCCTCTGCCTGCTTCTGAAGCCACTGTTCCAAAGAGAAAATGTATATTATTGGGTTGGCTTGATAAAATGTAAAAATTAAACACAACATGATGCTACCTCCCAATATGGAACCGAGAATGGACAAACGCATCCCGTGTCCATAGTTTACAGTAAAGACAAAGCAATCAATACCCATACTTAAAGGGCAATTCCATCACGTTTTATTATCTCCAGCAGAATACCAGTGTTTACATATGTGAAATTGGCGCATTTCTACGTTTCTAAGTGAAAATGTTCTACCCGACGACGTAATCAAAAGTTAAAACATTTTATAAACAGTGATTTTCAAATACTGCGATTCACAGTGACGTGGGGAGCAATAATATACATTCCCTCTGGCAAGAAACTCGTTGCAGGATTTGAAAATCAGTTTTTCTGATTTTTAATCCTACCCTGTGATGTCACAGAGAAGCATTTTTTAGGACCGTTCTTATTATCTTTTTAACCACAGATCACAGAAACGTGCTCTTTTAACAAACAGTATGTAGACACTGGTATGGTGCTGCAGATAATGGATATGAGGTTGAAAAGTGGCGGAATTGCCCTTTAATAAACCACAGTTCCAAAGATTCACTGATGAAAAACCTGGTTAATACTTGAAAGTGGAAAGGGAAAAGATGAGTTTATACCTCTTCCTCCTCTGGTACTCTTGATTCTCGTAGGGCTGTGGGAAACACTCGTGGTGTGAACTGGTGTCAACAAACTTATGATTGCAGAATGTACAATTTGATTGTACCAGAGTTATTTACCATGCTTGACCTTGCATCGGTCTGATGTTCTGGGTACATGTATCTTTTCCGATTTGCTTTGTTTGTCAACCTTGATTCTCTGACTTTGTAGCTTAGGTTGGGCCTCCCCCTCTGCTATTTGCCCCTGCTTCAGTTTCCATGCCTCCAACTCTGCTGTTGCTTTCTCATATTCATCATCCTTCATTTTCTGGATCCTGGCTCTCCCCTCTTCTTCAAGCTGAAAATATAATAGAACTGAAAATTAAGATGTATTCCTAGCACAAATTACACAGAATATATTTGACAAGTGTATCTCACCATCATCATGGTCTCCAGTGCATATTTTCTTTCTTCTTGTGTTTTTGTAGCTTTGGCTTTCGACTCAGCAGCAAGCTTTATCTGGGCTTTCAGGAGTGCTCGATACCTGATCTCTCTCAATTTGTCTTTGTCATCTAAAACAGATAAACACAGATAAACACATTATAATATCTTCTTTGTGGAATAATACTAATCAGGGTCAAATGTAATACATACAATTAAGTTGTAAAATACTGTGACTACTTTGCATAATGTATTGCAGCTACTTTATACCCATGTCCATGACAATGTTGAATAGTTGTTTCTGTTAGGCTTTAGGGGCATTCTAGAGCGTGCATTCTAGAGCGTGCATTATTTCCCTATAAGGCACGGTATATCAGCAGGGTAGAATTCAATGGCGTTAGTTCATTCTTACATGTTCTATGTTGGAGCAGCTTTTGAAAGTAAAAGTCGAATTGAAAACATTATTGGCATTGCTGAATTCGATTTCAATAATAGCATGCTAAGACTAATGGTTTGGTTAGCTAAACTAGTAAGTCTGTTTGTGTGGTTACCAAGGCAACTACTGTAGCTAGCCTATCTAGTAAACTTGCTAGCTACTTCAGTGGATGTTGAACACATTTCCAGCAAAAGTATAGCCATGGTATAAAAGGGATATCAACTCGGGGCTCTCAATGCGTTCTCTGGAAAATAATGCAACTCTATGGAAGGTTTTATTCCACTCCGCTAAAGCGTCTCCATGTCATTTATTATTTTCAAATACATAGCCCCTCGTCGATTAACGCTTACATAGCTAACTAGACTAATATCTATATTGCTGTTAGCTAATGACTTACTGTTAGTAATCACAAGGTGCTCCCACTGTCTCCTTTTTCTGCAATGTGAAAACTGCAACTCCATTTCCAATTTTTGCTGTGCTTTTGTCATCTATCGGCTCAAACTGGTTGGCTTCAAATAAAAACGGGGGGAAATGTACCTAAAATGAAGGAGACAAACCAAAGCAATTGACCATTTACTACTGTTGACAACATTTAGATAGGTAGCTAGCTAACGTTAGCTAGCTAGCTTTAGGGTGTTTCCCAAAAACTTTTACCTTCAGATATTCGTCTGTGGAAAATATGTCTACTTTCCCAACCTTTACTCCTTTTAAAGGTACATTTATGTAAACAATCGTTTCTGTCTGTGTCCATGTGTAATCTTTGACAATCAAAGGCATTTCAAACCAATTGTATAGTTAACTTTGATTTGCTAAATTGTTGTGTGGTGGTAGTAGCTACATTGTTGGCGGTTGCCAAAGAAGAAATAAAGTTGTTTCCGCGAACGATTTGTGTACTTCCTGTCTCAAAGTTTGGCGCCAGTTAAAGTGCCACTGCCAGGCCAGCCTTCCATCAGATCCTAGAGCCCAGCTGGACTTGAAGGGTTGAAGCAAAGAATATCTGATAGTTCTAAATGTTCTGATGTCGTGTTCCTAGTGCTCTAAGGGGCTATTTTTGAAGGTCTGTTTTGAAGGTGTAAATCTGATAGCCCAAAATTTCACACATAAAAGCGAAGACACGATTTCAAAGTTGTTTTTATTAAAATAAGTTTTACAATAAAATGTTTGTCAATTTAGAAAAAAAGTTTGTGGAATCTGTACTATTATTGCATACATTCATTATAAGGAACAGAATACAAAACAAATTAAGCTTTAGGTCATTGAAGAAATTAAACCATATTGTTCATGCTACAGAGGCTCATATCTAATCTACTACCAGACCTCACAATTGAGTCCTGTTTGCCATTTTTTTATATACCTCTGCATAATTTTCATAAAACCCACAATAACATTGTTGTAACAACGAGTGAAATTAACATTTGATATCATGTACCGGTAGATTCAATATCCTAAAGGTAATATAATAAGGTGCTCATCTGAAAATTATATCCTTTTTGGTGGCCAATCGATGTAGGAAAAGTACAAATAGTTAATGTGCATGTACAATGAGCATACAGGTTATTCATACATTACATTTACCAATAAACAACATTTTAAACTGTCAAGAAAATAAGGCATCTGCTGTCAATCATCTATGAAAAATGAACTTGAAAATCAAGCTAACTGCACTTTGCAAACAACGAGATATGTAAGTGGAGTTGTTATTCTGTAAGGAATGTACTTCTGAAATGATTTTTGTTGTTGTTGGTACATGACCATTTTTGTGTTAAGTCGAATAAAACCGGATTCAAAACCATTATCAATTCATTAGGAATGGGGTAATAATATATTATTCCTATAAACATTATCAATATTTTGATCACACAATATTCAGCTACATCACAAATGGCTAATAAATTAACAGTCAACAACATACAAATGCATTTTTTTCACTTGATATATTAAGCAAAATATCTGGAAGTGATGTATCAAAACACTTGTAAGGCTGTTGATCCTGATGTTAGCACTGAATCAACAGTAAATATTAACTGCTTGTTCATACCAGTTAAAAAAGGAAGCAAACATTGATACAATTACATTATACAAAATTGAGCACAGTACTGTATACATTCACAATGCCACATTGAGTAGTTTAAAAAGTTGTTGAGTAGTTTTGATCAGTAGTTTTGATTTGTTTTATAGAAGATTTAGATTTTTTTTTTTTTCAAATGACTGACACTATATAAACGAATTTCTGAACAATATTTATGTCTGATGGGCTGAAGCCTAACTTGAGCAATGTCCTCCCATAGAAAGTAGGCGGGATAGATTTATTAGACATTTTGAAAATAGTTGAATCACCAAAATATTGCAATATCGAACTTAATGAAAAGTTCTCCAAACAGTAAGACAAATCTACATGAGAAAAGCAAACAATTTGAAAATATATTTAGTTTACTTTAAACTACTTCTAAAACTGCCTTCCCTAGTAGCAAAAATGGAAGACATGCTTGAAACTATAATTTGACAAAGAAGTTTTATTTTGAACCAACGTTATTTTCCCTTTATGCAGTAAGCATATCTCTTAGTACTAATTATCATATTATTTTACCTTTCCTAAATGAAAACAAAATATAAAGAAATGTTGATTTAAATGCATCATGTTGGTGCAAAAATAATACAATTAGAGCAAAGCAAAGTGCACACATACTAAAAACATATTTTTAGAGTATAACATGTCTTTTATATAATAGGTTCATTTAAATGAGCTTAATCTGCATAATGTTTTACAAACTAAATTCATTAAGGCTCTAAATACATTCAATATCAACAGTTTGAAAAACACACATGGATCGTTCCACGAAATTAGTGCATTTTGCATCCCTTTGATATTTTAATTAGAAATTGTGCACCAATATTGAATTTTAAAAGCTTGTTATATTCAAAGTGCCCTTTAATATAAACCACATGGAGAATTCAACAAATCAGATTTTTAATATGAATAAAGACTTGCTAAAGTGCCACAATTTTGACATGTTCCTCTGTGCACTCTCTGACTTCCAGGGAGATTTTAACCCACTAAACCCTAAGATTTATCCAAGTTGTAAACCCCTAGTTATTTTGTTGCTTTGGCAAAGTAATTTCTGAAGATTATTTATTTAATGTGATTGGTGATTCATTTTAAGGTAAAAAAAAAAAACCTGGCCCTCATTTTAAGGTCAACCCTGTTACGTGAACTGAACTTTTGTTTTAATATTGTGAAACGATCCATTTAAAAATTGTTTTTTTACAAAATAAACATTGAACATCTAATAGCCAAATCCTAGTGTAAAAGCAGGTGAGCTGGTTCTACTCTTTTTGGCCATTGTCTGGTGTTTTGTGGTGGGAAACTGAGTGGGTCGAGCATAACACGTCAACCCTGTTACCCATAGATAGATTAGACAGGCTAAAAATATTTGAACATTTATACTTTTTTTTAAGCTTGCATTCAATTGCCCCTCACTGTTGCACACACAACATCAATTTCCCCTGTCACAAGGGGATTTATGGCTGATTTTAAGATGTCATCTTCAATCCTGTTACTTTCAAACATTTTCTCACCAAGTTATACATCTCAAAAGGCATCAAATTTGTGGAACAACCCACATGTATCGAATCATTTCTAAAAAATGTATCAGATCCAATTCTGGTTGTATAGCATACAGTACAGGTGTATGGCTTTGGAACACCACTCTAGCTGTGACTATCAACTTTCTGGGAAACAATCATACTGCTCAAAATCTGTCAAACTATAACAGAAGTTGCAAAAAATATCTGATTAAAATGTTGAATATGTTTGCATCCGTCAATCAGTTAACCTTTCCGGATAGCTTACTCATACTGATGTTGTAATAACTTAAGCCAGGAAAGTTGAGAGGAACAGTAAGGACCTCATTAAGAGAATGACATTATTGTGATCAACATTGACAATGGTACCTGCCCAAAAATAGGGAATACATATGACATTAAACAGAACTTCAGTCTAGCTTTTGCATCAGTCTAAGCACGGGACAGGAACTGCTATCCAAATTATACCAAATGTCAAATAAAACAACAAAATGGTAAAAATGTGACCCTTTGTAAACCCTACGTAAAAACATAAGGAAAAATCACCTACAAAGGAAGCATACCAAAGAAAATGACCAGTGTAAAATAGAATAATGTTACTGTCGGCCCATATTCATGACCATATCACTCGCTGTTAACTGTTGACTGCTGCCCTGCTGGCTGCCCTGTTACCTCCTTTGTTCTATGGAGCTGTGCCCCTTTCTCCTCCATGCAGATGTCACAGCCCCACACTGCCGATACCTCTGCTGTCAACAGGTTATAAGCTGTCTCAGTCATTCCAGTACAAACCCTGTGGAACCATTTTTGACATGAGGCCTCACACAGGATAGCTTCCTGGTCATCATTCACTTCATTCAGGCATACTCCACATGGAAACACAGGCTCCGTGGAGGAGTGGCTAGGCCTGTTGGGATGCATCAGTGTCTTATTGATGGCCACACCACCACCTCCATTGCTTCTACTCCGCTCCAGGGGGGCTGCCTCCATGTGCCTGCCTGACTGTGGGGACTTCTTCAGGGAATCATTAATGGGGTGGATGATGCCGTTGATTTTCTCTGTGGTGTTAGGCTGACCTGCACCCTGACAGACCAGCGCGCCTCTATTCTTTGATTTCAGGTCGACAGAGTTTTTCTGACCCATGATCTCCTCTGAGCCATGGCTTCGTTTCCGTGGAGATGTGTTCTGGGATGTACTTTTGCTTGACACCACCTCACTCATGTCCTGTTTAGGTGTGGGTGTATTGGACTGGGTAAAGCTGTTGTTTTGCTGCTGCCGAGTAAAACCAGGACTAGAGTCCATGCCGGGTTGGGGAGGTGGATTCCCAATTGGATTGACTGCTGATCTAAAGCTCAGGCCCATGTCAGGAGAAGTGCTTTGGGTCACATTATGCAGATGCACCTGATTCAAGTTGTCATGGGGACCCGGTCTAAAAGGCTGATTGGGTGGAAGTGGCATGTTACTGTTGTTGTTACTTAATGGTGGATGGTTACCGTAATTGGGATTTTCATGGTAACCATAGTTAAAGTCAGGGGGTCGATTGAACCCCATGCCCATTTGAGTCTGGGCAAAAGGGTGGAGCTGGTTTCGTATCTGGTAGGGACCCCTGTAAGAAGAGGGCATCCTATTGGGCATGAGGTGGTCTATCCTGGGCAGGCCATAGCCACTGCAGCTAGGGTAGTGCGGGTGGCCAAAATATGGGTTCCCAGAGGATAGAGGCTTGAAAGATGGTGTGTTGTAGTTGTCATCAAAAGGATTGGTAGCCACTAGGTGGTCGGCACTTCGGTTTGGTGGTGGAGCATACTCGGATAGGGGAGCGAAGAAAGGAGCCTGGGGACAAGCATGAAAAGGCAATGATAAAGGTAGTTGATACAGAACTATGCAAGCAGCGTCAAACACTTGACTATCAACAGCCATTCAGAGAACTTCTCAAAAGTTTGATGAATAAGTGAGCAGCATATTCGTTTTGTCTTGATATAGCATTGTTTGACTGAATGAGGTTGGTCAATATCGGAAACCACAAGATTTTCGACCTATAACAAAGAAAGGGAATCTCAGAAAGTCAGACTATTGTGCTGGTATTTTACCTGTGTGTTCGACTTGCACTTTTTCTTGTCTGGGCTATCCAGCAGAACACCCGGCCCTCCTAGATCATCAAGCCCACCATCTCTACCTGAGAAAGAAAACCACACAAAATGTTATACAGCCACATAAAATGCAGGTTTCCCATTAAACTACAAGGCACACTTTTCACTCTGACAGACATTGTATAGAAAACTTTTTTGTGGCATGCCAATACGTTGAACAACACAGAATTTGTTTAATTTTCTCATGAATGGCTTATTGCCTACACCTTCGTGAAGTCCATGTGCAAGCAGTGTCAGGATTAAATTATAAGAAAGGCTGGCTGCACACTGTTTTCTTGGAGTTTAACCCAATTTCAATGGTCCAATCTTCTCCATTGAGAAGAATCTAAAATGTTTGGCAGCTTGCTGCCCCATCACGTTGTCCAAGTTGCACCTATGATATGCGGCAAGCTGTAAATTCATGTAACCTAAGTATGGTTACCAGTACTCAGCTGTAGCCTCCCCTCCTCTCCTCTCCAGGGTCTATTACCACAATAGATCAATACAGTGGAACTCTGGACCTAACCCTTTTAAAGTAGTGCACTAAATAGGCAATAGGATGCCATTTGGGGCCTAACCCTGGTCTATAGATCTCCTGACAGCCTCCCAGTCCTCATACACGGTCGATAACCAACATCCTCCTAAAGGCTCCTCAAGGATGCAAAGGTACATTAAAGGCTCAATCACAAAGACGTGTTGGATTGTTATGCCACTACAATTATCTACTGGATCTGGGGGGGGGTCATACTGGCCTGGTATTTATTATCTACTGGGTCTGGGGGAGTGGGGTCATACTGGCCTGGTATCTATTATCTACTGGGTCTGGGGGGTCATACTGGCCTGGTATCTATTATCTACTGGGTCTGGGGGTCATACTGGCCTGGTAATCTATTAGCCTATACACACAGCTCTGTAAATATGTCAAACATGTAACAGTTGTTCAATGCTATTAAAGCCACCCACATCTCCATTGCTGGGCTAGTTTGTGTAATTGTTATAAAAAAAGAATAATTGCAAAACAGTAGGCTAGCTCTTGTATGATAGCCTACAGTCGTCTACTGGCGCATGTGATTAATTATCATCAATGTTTTCAATTTCTGTAGCCTATATCTTGTTACTATAAATAAATAGGGCCTACAGTTTATGCAACATAATTTGTCCCACAGAGGTAAAACTCAAGTCTCAGACAGTCGGTTAACTAAATTAAAAGATTCGTCATATTTTGACCGCTGAGATGTCACTTAAATGCACTTCCCATATCGTTCACGGCAATAAGAAAAAGTCAGCTGGCTACATTAAAAAACATTTTTTTAAGTTCGTGGCAGTTCCACAATTGCGAACACATTCCGATAGTGAAAGTTTTGACGAACTTTCCACGTCAGCAAGGTCAATTAGATTTTAATAGTTTACAATATTTTTTTTCAATTGAAAATGCCAGCGCTGTCTATTTATTTTGAGTTTCATTCAATACTTCAAAGGCCTTGAGGTAGGCCGATAAGCTCCTTCAACGTCGTAATTATGCTCGAGACTTGTGTGCAGCGTATCGTGCCCCCACAGACAGCAACATACCACGCGCAGGAAGGGAAAAATATCAAAAACGCGCATTACCTCTGTTTCTTTTGAGCGAGAAGGTATCTTTATCCTGTTCTTTTGACATTACAGAGCTTCTTACATTACTTAAACGTGCATAATTGTGCTGAAAAGGTAACAGTACCCAACCGCTCTCTTCCCCCAACAGCAATCACAACTATCTGTGTGACGAGGAAAGCTGCAATCGTTTGCAAAGTTTGGGAGGAGCAGACAAATTCAACTTCATGATATATTGTGTCACGCAGGGAAATTATTGTTAACATTGTATCATTGTCACTTATTTCTCCACGTGGCACATGTTTGGCACTTGTAAAGCACGGTTAATATTAGATTTTGACAAACGGAACCTTTGTGTGACAGCACAGAACCCCCTCCACATTGGCATGTTGAATGTGTCTACACTGCCGCTCCGTCAGAAGTGTGGGTGTACTGTAATGATGCGACTGGGGCGGAAGCTAATAAATCCAGTCTGGATATTTAGAGGCAATATCTGTCTGTCTAAGAGCTGTTTATTTGAGGTTTACTACATATTTACCACTCTCTTTGGTTGAGTTTTGCACTATTTATTTTCTGAAGTGATATCTGCTTAGTCATGATAAGGAGTTGCAGCCTAATAGGCTTAACTACTACTCTACACACTTCAAAAGTTGTTTTTATTGTAGGAATAGGCTACATTATTTACAAAAACCTTAAATGTTGTACTAAAATAATAAAGTTGTTGTATAGGCTACATTATAGATTTTTTTTGTTTCTTATCCACAGCCATCTGTGGACACCACACCATTTTTTTGTAGGTTACAGATCTCTCCAGAGGCACTACTGTCATACACATGGGGTTAAACAATCTATGTATTGATGTTTCTCATCCATTAACAGTAATTAACTGCTGCTTTTTCAGATAAGGGAAGACCAATGATTGGATGGACTGTAATAACTGAAGATAATGCCAGAGGGGCCTTTACTGACTACAAGAGGAAGCCTTCAGTCTTTGGACCCAAAGTTCGGTGTGGAAGACAACCATTGTCACAACATGGACCAAAGGACATGAACTTACAAGTGCACTTCAGGGTCCGTGTACATTTCGTTATTGTCACGCCCTGACCTTAGAGAGCCTGTTTTATTCTCTATTTTGTTAGGTCAGGGTGTGACTTGGGTGGGCATATCTATGTGTCTATTTCTTTGTTGGCCTAGTATGGTTCCCAATCAGAGGCAGCTGTTTATCGTTGTCTCTGATTGGGGATGATACTTAGGCAGCCCTTTTTCCCACCTGTGATTGTGGGATCTTGTTTTTGTGTAGCTGCCTGTGAGCAGCCCAGAACGTCACGCTTCGTTTTCTTCTGTGTTGTTTTTGGTGAGTTTCAAATTTATTAAACATGTGGAACTCTAAGTGGTCTCCTTCTTATGATGAGCGTGACAGTTTATTTTGATTTCCGAGTGGAAAAACAAAGTCAATGTATTTTCTAATTTATTGTGTCAAAGTTGGACATGGAATAATGGAAAACAAATAACAAAAAAATTTATTACATTTGGGGATTTTTGTTTCTTATTTTGTTCATACCCGGATGTACACACCCCCTCTTAGAATATTCATTGTTTAGGGGGGTGTTTACAGCCTAGGTCGGTAGCACAAAGAAAGGATTTGATTGTGTGAGTGTGACAGGAAGATAAAATTACTAATGTTAGCTAAGATGCAGCACTTAAAGTTTGCATGCCAATATAACAAACTCAACAACTGAACAAAGTTGACTAGCTAGCTGTACCTGGTTACTGGCTATGCTATAGTCATACTAGCTAGTAGTGGTTAGTGTAAGTTAGTCCCTAAACCTGCTACAAGATAAAGCTGCCTGGGCAGAGCTACCTGCTGCAGAAAGGTATGATTAGCTACATCTTTTGTTGACTGATGGTGTTTATTGACAGGAAAAAGTAACAGCAGTTACTGTAAATGGTTACCTATCTGGTACTTTGTATAGCTAACTTAGCTATTGCATACACCTACAACAATATCAAATTAACCTATAATCAGTGCTGATGTGTGTGTACTAAATGTACTAGTTACTCTAATACAGTCTCTAATAGTTTTATAATAGTACTCTAATATTGGTGAGGACAGACATACCAATACGTGCAAGAAAGTTCACATTGTTTATTTTTATTTAAACTCAATCAGTCATTCTCAGAATTATTTATTGTTTAAATTATTTTTTACTTTAATTGGACAAGTAGGCTATAACATTTTTGTCATGAAGAAAGTTGTAAGGACCAAGGCTTGCTTGAATACCTTGAAGAAAAGCTGTTGGTGTTGTGATCAAAGAGCAAACAGAAAAAAGGAAAACAAAACATTTATACAAAATAATGACAAAAGGTACATTCGATTTCAAGGCCTGTGCCTGCTCTCACTATAATTTTGAAACACAACAACGAGAGTGTGTATTGGTTACATAGACTCCCAATGTTGTGTCCCAAAGCTACTCTCACTACAACTGTGGAGCAGCTGTGGGTTCCCCTGAGTTTAACTGTAAATGACCCACAGCGCTCCACCACTGCAGCTAAAGCCAGCAGCACAGCCTTCACAGAAAAACGTGACTGCAGAAGAAAAGGGGACTCAGAGCATCAGAGAATTATGATTTATGAAGTCCTCCACTTCACCCCTTTATATTCACATGTTCAGAAAAAAAAGAGAACACAACTCTTGAAATTTAAGAGACCCAGGACTGGATCTGCATCACTCGTTCTTCCATCTCTTGAATAACACTGACCCCCTCTGACTATAGCATCCATCACATCTCTATCAAAAACTGGAAGAGGAACCTGAGGTAGACAACGGTATATCACTTATTGGACATTCACAACCAATACGAGAATGCAGAACCCTCTCGAACATTCTGAAAACATATATAAGAATGAGAACCCTATGGTTACTCTTTATCACAATTGAAAAGACAAAAACAATACTGTTACTGCTCAATAATAACTTGTCTATTCCAGTTTTTAGTTATCAGAGTTGGATTGCAGTCACCGGGCATTATAACAATGCAGAGGATTACACATGTAAATAAAAAGCAAAAACAACTCAAATATTCCATATACAATATGAACTTGACATTTTAACACAGCTTTTCAGACTAATGATCATCTACAACAGTTTAAAGTATTCACATTCGTATCAAAGATTAATACATTTTAGGCATCTAGGAAAAAACTAAATTCAGTTGGTACTTTCCCAAAACTGGGGTATATGAAACCCCATTGAAATAACAATAATATATATTTCTCCTCCAGTGAGAAAAAGTAAAAAAGAATGTAGAAAAATCTGTCTATTTTTTGCTTCAATGACAAATAACAATGCATGTTTAAAAGCACTAATTGTGTACCACTTACATCTTGGTTTGTGGTCTAATAGACACCCATTTATTAAGTAGTAATCAAAACCTAAATGGGGATAAAGCTTTTGGAACCAAAAGAATGAGAAAATATCATGCAGAGATAAATGTCTAAATGGATCTCTTGCCAATGCGCAACAGTGAACTGAATTCTTTGGTATACATTGTTTGCCATTCAAAAGAAAGTAAAACTGATTGTGTCACACTTCATGCAAACTGTCATCCTATTAGTTAGAAATCCGTTGATTGAAAATACTGTTGCAATGTAGGATGAGAATCAATATAATATACTGTATATAGCTCCGGAATATAATTTCCCCCTACAATGTACACATCTAGTTGCAACAGTAAAGCTCTAAAGAAAACCAATAATAGGGTGATTTGGTTAGTGTGCATGACATTGATTCTAATTGTCATTTTAACCATTATCAAGGGCACAAAATCCTGGGGGCACTTTCTGAGAGAGGACCCGCATCTCAACTCAGTTGGTCGCAGAACGGGGGCACACATGTGCAAGGCTATGTCTTAGAAGCAGCATTTCAGCTGATCTGCGTTAGATTTTTGGTCTAATACATGAGAAAAACCTCATTGTAATTTTCCCAGGGACCCGCTGAGAGATCAAAAACAAACGAAGGGAGCAAACAATTACTTTGTATGATAGCATCAGTCACCGCTGCACATTGGCTGTGATCAACAAATCAAACTAATCTGACAAGTGCTAAACTTATTGTCCTACTCTATGGTAAAGTATCAACTACTTAAAGAACAAAAGTAACTACAATCTGTACTCAGTAGTACATAAACGTCGACAAAAATATAGATATCTTTAGAGATAAAATGTTTTTTTGGTGTTCATTCCATTCATTTCCATCGCACTGATTTAACGCTTTTGGTTTTCAACAATCATTCTTCACACTTCTCCCATCCCAATGTGTAAAAGAGTTGGACCTCAGATGGATCGGACTTTGGTATATGATCCTTTCTGCTTGTCTCCGACATCTGAGGGTCTCTTTCCCCATTAAGGCCATTTATAAAGCTTTTAAGGTCTGCTGTATTGAAACACATCGACACAAGCATTTTTGGTATGTTCTTTCCCAAAATAACCAAAATGATAGCCTGCCATACCACAGGCACTGAATTCAAACTGAAGTTTTTCCACCTGTGAGTGGGGCATCACAAGGCTCTGAACCGTAACTGACAATGTTCTAGAGATACATTCAATACAGATCTATGGCAACTACCCTCTACAATGAGCAGTTCAGGACTAAGAAGATACCCTGTCAGTCAACCATGGAACATTACACATGGCTTTTCAAATGTACTAAACCTAGTTCCCTGAGTTTAGGAAAATAATAACACAACAAAATAATGCTTAAAAAGAGGTAGTATAAAACAGGAATTGCAAGGGCAACTGCACATTGACAAAGAAAACAAACTAACAAACTATGGATAACCTGAAAAGTACATTGTGTCATACTGGCTTATTATTGAATTCCAGCAACTTATGTAGTAAATTGTACTGGCCCTTAATCTACCATAGGCAAACACTCAAAGCTTATTGTAAAGTAACCTGAGAAATAGTCCAATTAACCTGTGATAAAGAAGAAAATAACAAAGCTTTAATTGAGATCTGCAGTACCCTTACAATCCCGTACTTCATTATAAACAAGGAGGAAAATGAATACGGGACGAATCTTACCTAGCAAAAACTAATTATTGCCATCAGGAAGTATCAGTTGTTCCATAAAGGAAGAGACCCCTTACATAGTTCAGGTATAAGTCGTTATCATTAAATATATAGTTGGAGTTTACCGAGAGGTAAACTGAGGTAGATAATCAGCAAAAGAAGGGCTCACTCTACACTTTGCTCCAGTGATAAACTCTTAAATAATGTCAGAAATGTAAGTCACATTTCACATTTTTGACGATCTCTTGAAACATTCATGGTGGGTGAGATTTTTCTTTCAAACACATACACACAAACATTGAATCAAAATAAAATGAGTACACATTCACTAGAAGAAGATTCTTTGATAGAAATCACCAGAATCCAAATCAGAGCCCAGTTCTTCCAAAAACCTGGATTTTTGGATTTCTGCTCATTGTCTTTTAAAACAGTGGAGTGAGTTTAGGGTTGGGGGATTAATGGGAGGTCACACAGACTGCTAGAGGAAAGTGCAGGCTGGGAATTGTCTGTAGCCTGATAGTGGTGATGGTTGCACGGTTTCTCCATGGAGTCTCCAATCTCCAGGTCGAGGTGAGACTGCTCCCCCAGCTCCCCCTCACTCTCCTTGGCAGGACTGCAGAATGACCCCCCGCTCTCCTCTCTCAGAGACGTAGGGTGGCTGCTGGGACCAGAGGACAGGTTGGTCATCTCTGTCTCGTCATGAGAGTAACGGCCCGAGTCGCCTGTCTCGTGGCTGCCCTCGCTGTTGGAGGAGCCCTCTGTGTCAAAAGGTGGGCCAAACAGGACCTGCAGGGAGGTGGGCTGGTTGGGTGACGACAGAGACTCATCCTCGTAGCACAGCACTGTTACTCCTGGCTGGTACGAGCAGATTCCATGGCTCTTCCTCTGGATCTGAGTAAGTAAGAAAGGGTGAACAAAGAAGGGAATTAAAATGGATAAAGGGAGGAATATCTGCTGGTCTCACCTCCGATTATGTTCTATTTAAGTAATGTTATTTTACTTGAACACTTTTGTTTGTTATCTTTCTTACCTGGCTTTTCTTAGCATTCATTTTTTTCTGATTAATGAAGGAAAACCACTTATTTCTCTTCTCAGTGATTGGATAAACTGGTCCGAGGCTATTGATCATCAGATTTGTTCCACCCTGGAAATGAAATGAAATTTGCAGTGCTCTGAATCTGTCTACATTGGTTATTTTCCATGTACTTCGGAGACATAATGCAAGAGGAAATGTTAGAGGCGTAACATAGCCATATCCCCTTACCTTGGCATCAATGAAGTGGTCTGCTCTCACCATTGGCACCATAACATCAGCATTCTCAGCCTGGCCCTCAGAGCCCAGGTGGACCGAAGCAGAGAGGACCTGACCAGCCTCCTGCCTGATGGCTTTAGTAGCTGACGATTTCCTGTCAAACAATCATACAATATGAATATAGAAATAACAGAAGAGGTTCTATCCAAACCAACTGGGCAGTCAGAAAAGTAATCTCATATCAAGTTACAACAACACACTAAATCTGTTAAAATGGTTACCTGTTTTTGCCTCTGCAGACAAGGATGAAGGCACAGATGATGATGCAGATCAGTGCAATGCAAACCCCCACGATGATCCCTGTCATCGACTTCTGGTCCAGGTGGTAGAAGCCACTAGAGAACACTGCAAGACAGTTGTCACAAGTGATGAGACAGCCACAGGAGACATACACTCCTATCAAGGCTCTGTGTGGGTACTACATCTCCACACTGTGTATCAAAATCAATACAGCTGGCAATCACCTCCCCTGACATTCACAGAGATGTATTACAGTGTAAATAATTTAGCAGGAGACCAAGGCTGCAGGCCAAGCTATTGAATTTGAATTACATCTAGTAGGTCAAGTGACGACAACAAGAGGAATCCTGTCATGAAAGTCAATGAAAGACAGACCAAGTATGCACAACATTAGTCAACATTAGTCACTAACCTGTAGCTGAGCCATGGGAGTGCCTGGGGTTGTGACCGGAGGTGGAGCCATCGTTCTGCACGGCCAGTTCCACGGAGTGTGAAAACGGCCCGTCTCCCATATCGTTGGACGCAGACACCTTGACCAGGTAGATGTTCCCCGGCTGTAGGTTCTCCAGTAGAGCCATGGTGATGCTCCCTATCACCGAGAAATATGTGATTAGTGACCTATGTCAACCCATTTGAGCCTCAGCAATAAAAGGACATGGTAATGTGAATATTGTTTTAACACGCTGCAGTGTTGTCATTCACCACTTGGTAATAAATATAGCTGTTCAAATTCATCTCTAAATAAATTAACTGGAGGAAATATGTCAGGCCTGATTTTTTTTGCTCCTCTCTCACATTTTCAACTGACCCATGAAGAACAGGGGTTCATACAACTCAGTGGGAAAAAAAACACAAAAACCTGAGGCATATGAGGGGATATTTGTGACCAGATTGTCAGGCAAAGGACGGAGGGTCAGGGATCAGAGGGCTCTAACCCCCCTCCCAATACCACCCAGCTCCCCTGCAGTAACGGTTGGGGCGACAGGGTTGATTTCCAGTGGTGGGGGGCTGGAGCAAGGCAGGATGGCTTTGTGAACAGCCTCACTTTTGACCCCCTCACCTGTGGCTTAGAAGGAAAGATCAGATGCCTCACATTTCCTGGAGTCATCTGCTCTCAATTACGCCTATGCTACCCAGAATCTGTGTTTTTACCCAGGAGCTGGACACTCTCACAGCCGGCCAGTAATACTTACTGCCACACGTCAGGCCTTTGGGTACACAAAACATATGTGTGTGTTGCTATGGCCACATTAACTATATGGTAGTAGTCCATAGTAACTACAGCACTCTTGACCAGTGTGTTTCATGTTGAATGATTACAATCTTGAGTGATTGAAGTCCTTCACTCACTTAAAAGAGGAGAATGAGAATATTGGACCTAAAGCCACAAAGACAGATCATACTCTTTCCCCCCAGTGCTAAATCAAAGCTCCAAGTATGGAATCCATCCTTTGAATGGTAAGACAACAGGAGGGGGTTATCCAATGGCCAATTATCCAATGATTTTCAATGGCCTTTATGGTGTGGAGCTGGGGCAGGGCTCTGTCTTTGCAGCCCAGTTTAGCCTGCAGCTTCTCTCTCTCTCTCTTCTCTCTCTCTTCTCTCTCACCTTCCCTCTGCAGCACCTTCCACTCTCCAGCTACCCAGGCCTTCCTGGAAGCGTAGAGGATGGTATAACGTGTCACCGCCAAGTTGGGCTCATCTGGAAGTTTCCATGACACCAGCGCTGTGTCGTCCTCGATCAGAGTCACTTTCACACCTGACGGTGGCAGAGTAGGTGCTGGGGAAGAAAAAATGCCAGTTTTAATAACCCTGAGGCTAAATCGCTGATGAAGATGTACAACTGCCATAAAAAAAATTGCTCTTCGTAACTGATAATGAGTTTTGAGGAACACTGAAAATGTATGTCTGAACCAGGGCCTAGACCAAAGCGACATTTTAATCAGAGAAGGTTCTTTGATGTCACTCAAAAGGATTACTACATCTCACAAGCTATGGCCCTTGCTTATGATCCCTTTTTTCCCTAGAGATGTGTAGATATGTGTAATAATGCAGTGAGAGAGTGAGCATATAGACTACTGTGCAGTTCAATGAATTTGCTCCTGTGTGTCTTTTTCTAATCCTTAGAAGAGCAAAACCCCATTAGAGGGAAAATGAGAGCTCATTGGCAAGGCGCTGTCAAGTGGTTGCGCTCTAGTTGTTATTTGTTTGCAGAATGCAGAGCCTTATGGATACGTGACTGCGAGAGTCCTGGGGAGATACGCAGTTTTAAGACAGGCACAATAATTCCAGTAAGTATTCTATTTCAGTAGGCTAGGAAATACCATCGGAGCCAAAAAAGGTTGAGAGTATATTCTATTAATCTATACAGCATGTGCTGCTGTATGAAGCCATGTTGGTGCTCACCTTCAGGCAGAGTGCTCTGGTAGACCACAGGGCTCCAGGGGCTGGACAGTTGGTCAAGGTGCAGGCGGACAGCAAACTCATACCTGGTGTTGGGCTCTAAGTCCGGGACCAGGATGTTCTTCTCAGCACTGTAGAGGAGAACCACAATGATAAAAATGGATTTAGAACATATACTGTATATGGAGATTATTAATCAGATCCAATACTTTGGCAATTGACCTGCAAATTCTTAAATCCGTACTAAGTGCTAACCTGATTTATATGACCATACTAAGCGCCCTCTATCCAGTTAAATGACTATGTGCTATGGGGTATGAAGAGGAAGGTATTATATTGGACACTCACGTCTGCAGGTAGAGTACCAGGGAGGCGTTCTGAAGGCCCACAGGGTTACAGCGGATGGTGTAGTTGACGATCTGGCTGGAGGTGAAGGCTGGACGCCCCCAGTGGAGGAACACGGCAGACGAGCTGTTGGCCTTGGCATACACGTGGTGAGGGGGTGGCGGAGGGGGCACCATACGATCACGAACCGCTGATACACACAGAATTTTTTTTATGTTAGAGGTACTCATGCGTTGAAGGATTGATAACTATCATCTGTCTCAATAGACAATGGTTGCTTGCTTTAAGTGAAGAACTTACAGACACATCCAGGGGTGCTGATAGTCTGGTCTGCCTGGTAGCCATCTCCTATGAAACTGAACGCCAGGAGCTTCACATGGTACTTCTTCCTTGGGTCTAAAAATAACAACATTTACATGTCTTTCACTGTAGGCCTATGGATATAGTATACTTTTTTGCATACATCATATAGACTTTCACCTCAAATTGACCAATGTGACCTACAGTGGAAGTGAGCGTGTCTGTCCACTGGGGGGCATTACACTGAACCAGAGGCTGTGTGATTTCTCCAACCAGTGGGCTGGATCAGAAAGAGCATGGCTGAGAGGTCAGTGAGGCTTGGCTGTGGAGCTCTGCGACAGATGCTGAGTGCTGGGAGGCCAGTCCCTAGGTCAGTTCCTGCCCTGCTCAGGGCACTGAGGCACACAATAGAGGCCTCCTCTATCCATCACTCTGCCTTTTCAGGGAGAGTAGGAGAGACCTTCCCCCACCCAGAGCTGCTGGCCAGTGGTCAGTCCTATTCAGCTCCAGGATGTGGGGGTTAAACCACAGGACAATGCCCCCCCCTAGGAAAGACAGAGCGGTCAATCACATGGCCAGAGTCAGTGGCCTTACAGACCCCAGGTAGAACAAACGCTGCTAAGTTAAATGTCCTCTCTGTACCCAACAGGCCACTGATAAAAAGTTCAGGCCAAACACTATCCAAATGTTTCACTTCATATCTGCTTTGATTGGTTAATTTGTCTCCTAGACTACGATCTCTTGTCATCCTGGAATAACCAGGTTACTGTGCATGACATATTCTGATAAGGAGGATTGGGTTGGAAAGGTAATTCTTCATCATATTAATGTGTTATTACCCTGTCTTGTGCGTAACAATAGTATAACTCATTCCAGAAAAATTGGCTGAGCTAGAGTATAAGCTGTATTGGGTGAACCGGCTGCAGTGTATTAAAATATCAGTACACAGGCAATTACAGGAAGCTCCTGCTGCAACCATGAGGACCTTGCTGAAATAGCTGAGGATCTATCAAACTAATGACTTACCGCCTCCTAGGAATTCCAAGGTTCTTCAATATTTCAAAATATGTCACCCATCATTACACACAGAGTAAGCAGAGGAATCTAAGCAAATTAGCTTCAATCTGTGAGTGTTAATTCAATACGTTTATTTTTGAAAACACTGGGACATATTGATTTGCATTTCAGTCATCAGTTGTCGAAATAGCACTGAAATACAGTCTAGTCTAGAGGAAACTGAAGTGCTGCACGGCCTGACATGAGATCTTACAGCACATCATAGGCCTACGTAAAAGGCTGTGGGATGACACGTCATTATCCAACCGAAGAGAGGGGTAAGTGTAATAGGCTGTGTAGAACGTCATCTATGCTTTACAGAATTATACAGCTAGATCGCAGTACTTCATGGGAAGATGTACAGGTACTAATAACATCACTAGTATCAGTGGAATAGTGAGCACCAGTAACCGAAAGGTTGCTGGATCGAATCACCGAGCTGACAAGTAAAAAATCTGTCGTTCTGTCCCTGAGCAAGGCAGTTAATCCACTGTTCCCCGGGCGCCGAAGACGTGGATGTCGATTAAGGCAGCCCCCCGCACCTCTCTGATTCAGAGGGGTTGGGTTAAATGCGGAAGACATTTCAGTTGAATGTATTCAGTTGTACAACTGACTAGGTATCCCCCTTCCCTTTCGCCATGGAACAGTAATGCAGTGTACAACATGACCACTAGGCTGTGCTCCAGGACACATACGTTGAGAGGAGCACAGGAGTGTGGATACAAACTGAAGTCATGCCTATCCTCAGTTCCAGTCACAGAAGCAGTCATTTATGAGTTCTACGTTACTAACAGTTTCTGTGATCATGTCTCAGAGACAAATAAAATGTAGACAGTTAGATCAGGGTTTCCCAAACTTGGACCTGCCCCCCGTTTAGTTTTTTGCTCTAGCACTACACAGTTGTAAATGAGAACTTGTTCTCAACTGGCCTACCTGGTTAAATAACGGTGAAATATATATTTTTTTTAAACACAGCTTATTCCAACTTAACATCAAGCTTTGATTATTTGAATCAGCTGTGTAGTGCTAGGGCAAAACCAAAACGTGCACCCAGGAGGGGCCCCAGGACCGAGTTTGGGAAACCTTAAATTAGATGATCTAAACCCAAGGGTAACCCATGTTGATCATCTGACAAACAGCTAGAGGATCATATTCACTGCATGTGTGTGAAAATATATGTTGTAATGATGAGCAGGCTCTATGTCTTCAAAAGAGTTGAACATATCAAAAAGCAATTACAGTCATTGTGAAAAATCCAACCACTTTGTTGAACAACCATCTCATCAGGTTTACTATGCTCCAAGAGCTAAAACAACTGTGTTTTTTCTAGGATCAATCTGAGGGCCTTGAGGCTCAGGGAGGGTCCAGGGGGTGGAGTCAGGGCAATGGGAGGCAGGGGGATGGGCAGTAGTAGAGTCCGAGGGGTATGGTTTGAGCCACTAAGACCCCTAGCCCTGAGGAGTTTCAATGGAGCCAGCAGGTCAGGCATAGATACAACTCAGAAGGAATCTGAGGTCATGGGTGTGGAATACGAGTTGAGCCTCTTTTTTTCTCCCTCAGAATCCTTGCCCTTTCTCTGTTCCCTAAGCCTTAATTGGGAAAGATAAAGAAGTGACTTGCAGGAGGGGAGAAAAAAATACTTAAAAGTGTCTTAATCTGTGGTATCGTCTAAAGATTAGATACATCAACTTAGAATTTCGATCAAAGAAAATATTACTGATAATATGATTGCATAAAAATATGAAGCTTCTCTCTTTATATTTCTTCATTATAGATGGGTCAATGACTAGGCTACTGTTGTCATTTGCTACAGAAAACATTTAGTTATGCTAATTAGCTATTGTTTGATGAAAACAATAATAGGAAATTAATTGCACATATTTGTGAGGTTCCTATATCTTTACTTTCTCTAGGAAAAGACAATGAATTAGTATACACTAGCATAGCTCTCTTCTGTCCCTCCTGTCCCATGTCCACTCTGGTGTCCACAGTCAGGCTGGCCGGGCTTTGGACAGTCCCAGGGGCTTTTGTTCGGCCCCAATCTCTGAAGAGGAGCAGTCAGGGTCTCACAGTCCCACCCTTGCCCAGCCCCACAGCACAATGGGCCTGCAGTAATTATGCAGGAGAGGGGCTGCGAGAGGGGGCAGGCTTTGACATCTGGGCCATGACCTTTGACATGGAATCTGGGCAAGCTAAATCCTGCCAAAGGAAGGGTTATGGACACTGCTCTTAGGGGGGAGGGTCAAGCAGGGGAACTGAGCAGAAAAGGGGGAAAAAACACCAAGAGACAAAAATAAAAAGTCACTTAATAGGTGATGATAAATAGTGCCAATAGGAGGAAATGGTGAAGCGAGAGAGCAAAACTCTTCAATGGGCAATTTCATAGCCGATATAATGAAAACGTGATTAGATATGGCAAGCTCAATTGTTCAGCTTAACTGCTCTTTGAAACATAGGAGTGACCTAAGGTTATACTTTGCTTTCTGTATAAATTCAGAAAACTGAATAAATTCAGAACTTGCAAAAGTTTTCTGTAAGCAATTTAGGAGAAAATATGGAATTTTACTTCATGGAAATGTATTGAAGTGTTAATTTAAAACCTGTGAGTAATACACATGGTTTGGGTAAGGTTATCAGGGATCTCCATGGTTGAAGATAAGAGGTGTCCACACAAACCTCCCCCTCTGTATGGAGTCAACCATGCTTGCACTAACCACCACTCACAATAAACCCTGGTCAAAGGGAAATGTGTATTAGCCCTGGTTCATTCAACAACACCAAATCCCTCACAAAGATAAGATATGCTTCAGTTGCCACATATAAAATGGGCAATAATCACCCTGTGTGTGGATTCAAGGCCAAATGTTTCTTGTTAGATATCACAAAAACTAACATCCCTCAAACTCATTGTGCCTTACTCACTTTGCTTGAGAAAAGTTCATAACTAATTTCCTCAGAATAATACACAATCTGCCTAACCCTTACTGCCATTGCATAAAGATGCACCAAAGTGAAGCTGGTTCATTTTCCCATCATGCCTGTTGGGTTAATCTTGCAAGGCTTTGCTCTCCCCATAAATTATGATGCCAGTTTGTATATGTGGGGAAATTCTTGAGCTGTTTGTGGTCACCTGATTTTTTTTACAGCCGTTTTGCAGATCCTGCAGGCCCCTAAGGCTTTGTTCTGCCCTGAGAATGGCCCCCCAGACCACAGCAAGAAGGGTCTGAGCCAGGGCCATAAATGTCAACTCCCACACTGATCCACAAAGCAGCATATACCATAGGGGGAGCGTATATCTCCCTCTGACACACCCACACACACACACACACACACACACACACACACACACACACACACACACACACACACACACACACACACACACACACACACACACACACACACACACACACACACACACACACACACACACACACACACAGTTTATTGATGTAGTGGGCTCACTAATACCCATCTACCTTTTATCTGACACCAGGCATGCAATAACTAATGTTTTCCCAGAGAAAAGACCACTCCACGATGGGCAAGGTGGCCCCAAGCTATGAGATAAATCTACTACCGTACACACAGTCCTGGTACCAACAGGTATGGGAGGTATTTCAACCGTGACTATGCCACAGGAAGAATAAACATGAATGGGAGGACCTCAGTATTTCAACACCATGTCATTTATACACTGAGCTACAACCTCTCACATTCCTAACTTAGAGAGCCCTTTCAGTCATGTGGAATGGTCTTAAGAGATCATTTAGTAATGGCCAGAGCAGAGCTGGTCTGTTTCTACTACAGATTCAGAACTCACCATGTTCATGTCTTTTCTTCTGTTAGAGAGGTATGTTATTTGTGCACAATAGAGCAACATTGACTCAATAATACAGTAACGGTTGGCTTGTTGTCTTTACCACATCAAAGCTAAGTGAATTTAGGTCCCAGGGATCTGAAATACTTATCAAGTCACTCAGTGAGATTGGTGTTGTTCATAATCCCTGACTGATCGAACACATTCTCTAGTCTGTGTGTGGTTGTGGTTTCAATTTGTAAGTCGCTCTGGATAAGAGCGTCTGCTAAATGACTTAAATGTAAATGTAAATGTTTCCAAACCCGTGTGACTGTCACAAGTCACAAGTGTCCTTGGGTGAAGTAAAGAGTTAAAGTTAAAGCCTCTATTAATTGCATTACTAACAGACACATTACAGCGTAATCCTTTATCCTGGATAAAATCCAATGAACATTTTAATTGAAGCTCCATTTTGCTCTCTACTTCAGACATGCCATGGAGGGTAAATAATCTTGTTATTAGAAGTATCCAGAGTGTTTTCTAATGGAAAAACACTTCATCAATTCAATAGTAAGTAGACTGATTAAAAGTCAGTAAGAAAACAATATGTATAGTTTATTAAAGGACATAAGTCATGGTTTGTCACTCAAACAACATTGAACAAAATCAATAGGGAAATGCCCTTTTCCACTGCTGTTCTGTCCTTGGAAGGTCAAATCGAAACAGGGACTACTCAATTATGGGCAAACATGGACATTAAAGCAGACTCAAATTGATGAGAACACCCCGTTTTAATTAAAATACCCTGTTTGGAGATGTGGGTCACGTCCACGAAAATAAAAAAATGACTTAATGTTACACTTCTCATATTGGTTTATTATCAATGTCACACCAAAATGACCAAAGCACATCCGAAGGGGAAACTGAGTCAAGTCAGTATTGTTATCTGAAGCCGTCTCTCTGTTTAACACGTCACTTACTGAAATCAACGTTGTAAAAATGTGGTGCCATGGGCAGGCACTGAAATCGTACCTAAAACCTATCTCACACTGACGGTAATACGTGACAAATTAAACTGCTCTTCCTTGAGGGGGGAAACCTTTGGGAAGATAAATGAGATGCATACTTCTCTTCAACATGTCATACATGTATTTACAGAAAGACTCAGTTACCAGTGGTGAGGGGCTGAATTTGGTTGACTCTTGGTCAATTAAGTCTCTTTGTGGCCCTTAAAGCCTAACACAATGAAAGCCTTTGATGTGAATGCTCCTCCAAATGCTCTGCTCACAGCAGTCATAAAACACACCATAAATCTGCTCCACAATAACAGCTTCCCTCTCCTCTAAAGACAGCCCTGGAATACACCTCTGCCAGCTATTCTATCAAACAAGCACATTTGAGGACATTAAACAATGAGAAACTAATGAAAAACCAAGGCATAGTAAGTGTGTTTTAGTGATATCTATCTATATCACATTACTACAACTTGTTTGTCCATTATGTTCATTATTCCAGGAGGAAAATGTGGTTCATGAGGAAAAGGAGAATGTACACAAAAAGCCAGACTTCATATGTTCTTTCTCTTATCTCTCCGATAGGTTTTACCTCAAGCTTTATAAAAATACTCTCTATTGAAAAATAATTATCCATTCAAAACAACAAATATTTCATAAAGTACAGCACTTTAAAACCTACTCAATACTATAGCCTTGTGTCATTCTAAACAACAGCTGATGCCAAAATGGGGGAAGTTTCTGCAGTCATATTTATCGCCCCCTTCACAGTAAGACCCCTCCATGACAAAACAAAAACACATACTGTAGCAAGAAAACAAAAAGGTAAAAGGGGACACATACTGTATTAAACCCCCCCACCCCCACCCCTTATGCTTTCTAATCCTGGTCTAGTGCCAGAGCTTCCTGATTCAAAATTCAGCTGCTGGCCACCTGGCTGACCTCCTCTGGCCACAGATGGTCAGTTGTCCACTGCAGTGGTGTGGGACTCCCTTTCCTTCCACACTCTCCAACTTGGCAAAATGAATTTGACCCAGAGGCCAGAGAACCAGCATATGCCCCCAACACCCCTTCCTCAGTCCCAGCTAGCAGCTATTTCTAAATCTGTTGGGGGGACATACATTGGAAACCAGGCCACGTCCGTAAGGTCATGGGGGGTTGGCTTCTTTCTGGACCTCTGGACATGAGCCCCCACAACTCACATGAAAAGACTTTGTCCTTGCCAAACTAATGGGCTTTTCTGATCTTAAAAAGACCTTAAACATGCCTGGTGAGGACAAGGAAAATGTTTTTTAAGAGCATCTTTGATCCGAATCCAATTTAAGGAGAACTTTCATTGTGTAACCATGCATTGACTAGAACATATTCTTAATCTTGCAATTGAAATCCAAAATCAAGACAAATGTCATCAGCAACAATGAGATCATAGGGCGGGTGTAATATGTGGAGTCTACTCACCCAGGCCTCCAATGGTGTGCCTGTTGTCCTGGACACGCAGCTGGATGGGGGAACTCTCAGCCTGGCTCTCCTCGTGGTAGAACAGCCTGTAGCCCTGGACGCTGACAGAGTTTCCTGGTGCCAGCTGCCAGCGCACTATGATGGTGGTGCAGTTCAGAGGCTCCAACTGAAGCTCAGGGGCCAGAGGCACTGTGAGGAGATAGGAAGAGAGAGAGATCTGTGGTTAGAGGCACTGTGAGGAGACACGAAGAGAAATAGACCTGTGGTTAGAGTCAATGTGAGGAGACACGAAGAGAGAGAGATCTGTGGTTAGAGGCACTGTGGGGAGACACGAAGAGAGAGAGATCTGTGGTTAGAGTCACTGTGAGGAGACACGAAGAGAGAGAGATCTGTGGTTAGAGGCACTGTGAGGAGACACGAAGAGAGAGAGATCTGTGGTTAGAGTCACTGTGGGGAGACACGAAGAGAGAGAGATCTGTGGTTAGAGTCACTGTGGGGAGACGCAAATGGAGAGAGATCTGTGGTTAGAGTCACTGTGGGGAGACACGAAGAGAGAGAGATCTGTGGTTTGAGTCCCTTTGGGGAGACACAAAGAGAGATCTGTGGTTAGAGTCACAGTAAACATCTGAGTATTTATTTAATGTAATTGTTTTGTGAAGAGATGGCAGTTCTGCTTCTAGCTCCTAAGCAACTTTGCCATATTTTTTTGTGTGTGTGTTATTTCTTATCACAAGCATTTTGCTACACCTGCAATAACATCTGCTAAATATGTGTATGTGACCAATACAATTTGATTTATTGAGTACAGTTCTGAGGATGTAAGGTTCAAACAGAATCTCTCTGTACTACTTATATACAGAGTTCAACCTGCATGACTATTCATTTTTATTCAGATGTCTTTATTTTAACCAGCTTATCTGAAATAGTACCAAGTCAAGGGAGTATATGAAACTCACCCACTCCCAACCCCCACTACCCAATCAGGCCTTCTTTACCTTAAGCCCAATGGCCAGGCCACACCAATGTGTTCATAAAGGTCAATTTGCTTCATATTCAGATACCATTCAGAGCCTTGTTACTATTGACAGTCCACAACTATTTATAAAGAAAGGTTAGCTAGTCCTTAACAACAAATGAAGGACTTGTTCAGGAACACATTTGTTTGGGATACCCAAATTATTAAGAGTAAACCATTTAACATGGCAGAAACATGCTTATTTAGATTTCCCATAAATAATTTGCTGGACAAATAGGGGCAAAGTCACCAAAAAGTATTGTATTGTAAGAGATGCAGGGTGGCAGGCTGGGAGCAAGTTGACTCTGTAGCTTGTCTTGTTCCTTGAAAACAGGAATGCTCTCCACCCAGCGGCTCACTGGCTTTATCTGATGGAAATAACCGGCTCCCAGCCTTCAGCCCCCAACCAGAGGCACATCCATGCCATGCCCCAGCCTGGCACACAGATTCACAGCCAGGCACAAACACACACTAGCAGAGATGAGCCTGGTCCTCAGTTCTACTGACAGAATGCCTATTCAGCAGACATGATCCTGGCAGAATTCTAGAAAAGATCCTGTTTGTTTCCAAAGGGACAGAGAGAGAGAGAGGGCAGCAGTCCCCTCCCCCACCCCTGAGGCTCAGATGGAGCTCTAAACAGAACTATTCTTCCTCCCACCCAGAGGCCTCTCTTTTATGACCCATGACTGAAGCCATTCCGATGTTACTGACAGAGCGGGCCAAAGGTCATGAAGTAACAAACGCAATGCCTTAACAAGATTATTAGAGCAAGCTCTTCTCATGGCTCTCTCTCACACATTCAGCAGAGGACTGGGAAGAAGAAAGGTTCAGAGATAATCCAGCCTCTTTGCTCCTATATTGACTATGTGTAGAGGGAAGTGTGCTCTCACTATGCGCCTGCAAGGCATGATGGTTTTAGTGTGCATGATAAGTCAGTGCAGGAAGTAAGGCAGGAAGTAAGGCCTTACATGTTTATTTCTGTGATGTGGTAGCTTTACAAATCTAAGGTTGAAATTCCGGTTCATCAAAGATGTTATGGCTTACGTATGTCTTTTGACTTTGATTGACTGGAAGTGATTAGTTGTAATCATATCTGTACAAACATCATATGTGCACGCAGCAACCTAGTCATAAGACTGGGACACACAGAGCACATGTTTAACTTTAGAAAAAATACCATGTGCATGCCTGAATGCCTGGAGCATCGGCCCATCAGGGAGCAGCCAGTAACTCATCGCTACTACTGAGGAGCATGTGTAAGTACCTTTGGCGCTGGATGCCTTAGGGGTGCGGTGGGAGGTCCAGGCTGACTGTTCCCCCCAGCCCACGCTAGTGGCTGCAGCGATGCGGAGGAGGTAGATGGTGTCGGGCTGCAGGCCCTCCAGGAGATACTGGGTCTTCTCCCCAGGAAGCTCCAGCTGGGTGACAGCCTGGTCGGCGCTGGTACGATAGGACAAGCGGTAGGCCGACACCCGGCCGCGGCTTAGCTTGGCTGCAAGGGGCTGCCAGGACACCTGGATGTCTGTGGGGCTGCGGCTGGTGAGGCTGAGCTCGGGGGCACGCAGGGGCACTGTGGAGAGGGAGACCGAGTGGTCATGTAGAGGCTTATACAGTCACCAACTTGTTCATTACTGTGTTACTGTCTCTGGTTTCTGTCTATATTTATGGTTGTTTTGTATCGTGTTTTGGTGGGGACCAAAGGAAGAGTTGCGATTGCTAAAGTAACAGCTAACTACTGAGACTATAATGAACAAACCCAGAGATACAAATCAGCTCACTGTGTGTCACACTCAATCATACTGGAAAATCAATTCAGTAAGTCTGCAAGTGTACACAATAAATAGATGGAACCTGATTTAGACTGGTATGCAATCATGTGACAGATATTCCCTAAATCAAGGACAATAGGCCAGTAATTTTCTGTGGAATATGAAAGAAATGTAATTATCCTTGATCATAAGTGGTGGTCACGGTTGCACAGTGCAGAAACATTTAATGGAGGGGTGTGAACTGTGAAGGGCCCTTGTGGAGAGTTAGATTATAGTAGAGAGGGTCATTACTGATCTCTAAATATCAGCCTGACTAATGTTTAACCAGCCGAGTGGTCCACCATATAATCCTTCCTTATTAGACTCCTCTATTCCTCTGGCGCACCTCTTAGAGACGACCCCAATTAGACAGCTAGGGTTCAGCCCCACTAGATTCATTACAGGACCTACAGTACTGCCCACTCTCTACAGCCTATTCATTACAGTTTAAACACACTGGAAAACATCCTCTGAGTCCTCCATTAGAGTGATAGAAGACCTTACACAATGACTACAGGATCAATATGAAGCATTCTCTTTACTATTCATCTGGGGGTGTTTTTATTCATCCTGGGGTGACAGTTATGGCTGTTTCCCTGGGTTACAGCTCGATAAAGGCCAGGGTGGACTGTATGTTTGTGTATGTGGGAGCTAACGACAAGGCCTCACCATCCTCCAGGGTGTGCTGGAACACATGGTCGGACATGCGGCTGGCTCCCATGGGCATGTAGGCCACGATGTAGAAGGTGTAGTTCCGCACTGACTCCAGGTCATCAATAATGTACCGGGTTGTGTCGTTGCCAATGACAACCTGATATTCCTCGTTGTTCAAGCCTGGTTTGAGGGAAGAAAAGGACACACATTTAATCAATGAATCAATTACCACCCAGAGAGTTGTAAGCTGCATGTACAGGCAAGGATTTCAGAGGGGATCTGATCCTTCAATGCAAACTCTTTAGGGCACTAAAGGGGGACCTAATCATAAAAGGGTCTATGAAGATTTGCATACATTCTGAGTACAAAGACAACTTTTGATAACTGTCCATAATCATCATTCAATGATTTCTCTCAGTATACAGAGCAATTAGAACATAATCACTTTGGCTTTAGGAACCTCCTTGTCTGAGGCACCTGATTCTTACAAAGTTACGGTGTACATCTGTCTCTAACGGTGGGCTTCTGGTCCATTCACTATGGACAATATACAAAAAGTGTCAACTCAATCAAACTGGTTCCTTCCCCTTTTATAGACAATTTCATCAACATTGCTCAAGCCAATTTCCAGCATTCAATTTTCCCACATTGCTGGCTGAGCCTAATAGCAGTTTAATTAGCACAGATTAGGAAGGTCCCACAAAAGACTCACTTGTAGCCAGGACGTATTGAATCGTCCAGCCTGAAGTCTGACCTGGTAAACAAGATCCTTGAGAGTAAACAGAAAAGGCCTTGTCCAGGGGCCTGAAAGGCCCAGGAAACCTCCCTGAAAAGACACACAAAGCCTCCCTCCCAGTCCAGCTCATACTGTCCCAGTGCCTTGACAGAATCTCCTCTGTTGGATTAGCACACTCTGACACACAGACTAATTAGTTCCTTCTTTCATTAGAACCTCCATTTAGTGCCAAGGCTCTGTGTCTGAGACCTCAGGTGCAGAATTCTTCGGTGCTACCACTCCTGTCAATCTCAACGGCCAGCCATTCTCTGAGACCGGACAGAATGTTTCATGTAATCTTAATCAAGTGCACCAAATCCTATACAGACGCCAGTTATTTAAGGAGAAAGGGGCAGATTTTCGAACTTACTTCCGTTAACGTCCTTATCCTTACATAGCCTAGCAGGTGTTTCTTTTGCTGCATGGAATTCGTACATTTGGCCTATACAATGGTATTCCATAGCCGGCGATGAACAACAGTGCCTGAATGAACTGGATAAAATTTGTGCTGAACTGTTACATTGTTTGAATGTGACTCTTGGTGCCTCTTCATCAACAATACAGGTTCCCAGGAAAGCTAAAGGTCCAGCAGTCAATGACTGGGGTGACTAGTGACAACAGTGCAGCCCTTGTATTCTTGTGATCGGTTCCTGTCTATCCTGCATCTCATCTAGTGTAGGGTGCTCCTGCACCTTTAAAACCCATGCACAGGGCTTGAGATCGCCTATGGAAGGCCTGTCCTGTTTGTACAGAGCAAGCTGCTGTTCTTTCTTTGGTGCAGTAATCATTTTTTTCCTTGACCTCTGCCCAGCAACCAACTATTAACAACAGATGGTCAATCTCCCACATTCCGTTCTGGGGGCAAGGAGGAAGCGGAGCATTCAGGACTCTAAACAGTGTTAACTGTTAACTCCTGGGGCTACCAAGGCCATTAATATGGAATGCCCTAATACATATGACATGAACTATTTTCTGCCAACATCAAAAAGAGTTTCTGCTTGAAAAGGTACAAGACATAGAAGAGGCTCCCCCTGAATTGGCTATCATATCTCACCTTCAGCCTTCATGTAGTGCACAGAGTAGGCGATCACTTTGTCTGAGTTGTACAGTGGTCTCTCCCAGGCCAGCAAGATGGCGGAGCTGGATACAGTGTCAGCCCGGATGTTCCTGGGCGCGCTGGGCCGGTCCTCTGACATCACCACTATGAGCCGGGCCATGGACAGCACAGAGCCCTGCTCATTCTCTACCTGGCACTGGTAGATGGCATCATCCTCAGGGATGATCTGGTTGATCACCAGTTTACTGTGGGACAAAACACACATGGCCATATTAGACTTCTGTCCCTCCTCCAGTTTCCCCTACCAATACTTAACCAGTCGCTTACCAGCTCTATCATTCTCTTTCAAATCAGAAACCATTAACAAGCCAAGGCAGAGGAAGCAAATTAGTGGGAAATCCACTGAAATGCCATTAGCACGTTAGTAAATTATTCAGCTTCCTTTCTTCTGTAGGGAAGGGCTGATTAATTTTTAATTGGGACTGAGTTTCCAATCAACAAAGACAACTTACCTGGGGGGTAAAGGAATTAGGGATTCTGTTTCAATTAACATACAGCAGAACATACAATATGGTTGGTGTTTAGGAGGCAGGGATTTATAAAACAATGGGATGATCATATAAATAAAGAATTGAGAGGGAGACAAACAGGAACAGAGAGTTATTAGCTACAGTTGATCTGTTGTTAGAGCTCAGACCTGTTGTACATCTTGATGCGTCCGTTGGAGTGGACCTTCTCTCCGTTCTTCAGCCAAGTGATGTGGGGCAGGGGAACCCCCTCAGCCTGGCACACAAAGCGGGCCGTGCCCGCACGCGGACGGGTCAGGCTCTCCGGCCACTCCACCAAGGACGGAGGCGCTGAATAAGGGAAACGTCTTAGATGTAACAAACACCAACAATGATGTCTGTAATAACAACTGACA